>NW_027509153.1:2400000-2772611 GCF_051911475.1 Siphateles boraxobius
GCTTGTAGACAAAACTGTTTCTTACCAACATAACTCTATACAAGGGTAATCCTGTAACAGTGACTTTTTTTCCTTTTATAAAGTTTAAGCTAGGCCTCCAGAAGGTTACAAACTAAAGCAGGCGCATGCTGTCAATGCTGGAAAGCATCTTCACATGCTTTTATCGTTACTGTAAACTTGCGTCAAAAGCCATGTTGTTTGGAACAAATAGCAAGCCCACGGCACTCTAGGTAACAGCCAGTGAGTGTACTGACACCTAGCGATTAGAAAATATACAGCGTATAATTAATGTTTTATTATTGTTTTGAAGTTATTTTAGTTATTTGAAAATTACTTATGTTGCCTTTGAAATTAAGGCACAAGAGATGTAATTCTAGTATATAGTATAAATATATACATTTATTGTGTGAAACTCTAGGAACTCGCTTTAAGAATAAAATTAAAAGGCAGACACGTGAGTGAACTTTAGCAACTGTGGCCCATCCCAAATCGACAGGAATTTTGACAATTACCGCATGATAGTTACCAAATTTGCAAATGATTCAGCAGCAGTAGAAAAAATAACTATGTTTGCTTTCTCACTATTCTACTCTTTCTTGCTTTTTACAGAGGTTAAAAGTAATAAAGGAGAGATTTCCCCTTTAGACTCTCGGTTTGGAGATAGAATTTCACAGAATCTATCTTTGAGACCGACTGCACCTCATCCTACACATAGTTCCACACTACCCCTGCCTGGAAAAGAGCCCACATTCTTTACAAGTAAGTTAATGGTCTTTATACATATACTATTTCAAATGAAGTGACCGAAAAATGTGTTTGGACATTTGTTTGAATGTTCTTGCCTTTTATTACAAAATATCAACCGAAGTGGCATTTAATTTTGGGTTCATGTGCACAATACATGTTGTTACTCTGCTAGGACACCCATGTGGACTTGAAGATGAAGATGAGCTGATTTAATTCATTATTTAGATGTTAGAAGATCTTTAAAGAAGGAGCTGCATTATGACTGGATGATTATAAATGAGTAAATGAATGAAGTAATACTTAAGTCATGCTGTCAGAACTATACTGACTGAATATGAATTTAACAGAATAAATTAGTGACGGAATAATGTTATTTGACTTGTTAGGTGAGCATTGTTCATGAAATACATTTACCAAAGGGTACGCAAATTGCAGACACATTTTCCCTCAGGTGACCGCATATACATTATTATTCAAATATTTGTATCATTTAAATTGCTTGTATATTGTCATGTAATCGTATTGTTATCGTGTTGAATGGATTGTGACGATAAGAAACAGTACACCTAACAAGTCAAAGAACATTATTCCGTCACTAATTTATTCTGTTAAATATATGCTTAAAATATATGTTAACAGTGCAGTAAGATGTAATGTGCAGTAGTATGGAGGACCAAACCTGCAATTAAAAATGAATCAATAAATGAATTAATAAATAGATAGATAAATAAATGTGATAATAGGAAAATAAATAAAGGAATAAAAGACTTGATAAAATAAACATGATTAATTTTAATCAAATGTATTTTTGTATATTTTTCCCCTAATTTATAATTTTTTGCTTTTATATTTTAATGTATTTGTATTATTTTTAATTGTATTTATTTATTATTTTATTTATTTGTTTGTTCCATTTATTCTTATATTTATTTATGCATTCATTTATTTGTTTATTTATTTATTCCAATATGTATTTATTTCCAGATTTATTTATTTTAATCTTATTTATTTTTAATTTTCTTTCTTTAGTTTTATATCTATTCTTACATTTTTTTGATGTGCATGATAATTAGGTTGGTTGGTCTTGCTGACCAAATATAAATATTAATTAACAAATAAATAAAAGCAGAAAATAAATTAAGGGAAATAATACAAAAATTAGTTTGATAAAGAATAAATCATATTTATTTTATCAAGTCGTTTATTCCTTTATTTATTTTTCTATTATCAAATTTATCTTTTTATTTGTTTACATGTTTATTTATTAATTTTTAATTTCTGCGGGTTTGGTCCTCCTATAATGTAATTAATATCAGACACACACATATATTACATTTAAATTAGAAACAAATATATATATATATATATGTGTACAATTTAATGGTATAATTTAACATTTTTAATTAGTTAACTTGTTAACTTTTTATATATACATATATACAGTTTTAAAGCAATTTAAATAATGAATATTAAATAATGCAAATTTAATAAACAGTACGTGCTCTAAGGCTGCATTTATTCAGTTAAGAAACAGTAATATTATGGAATATTATAGCATTGTAAAATAACTCTTTTATGTATATCACTGATGTTTTAGTATTAACTGTCTTATTTCATTTTGTTACTGTAAGTATTTAAATGCTTATGCTGAGACACCAATGAATACATTCTGATTTCAGAACAGCATCATGAAGAAAACAGTGTTCTTCCCAGGGAAAGTCAAAGTGTCTTTCAGGAAAGGCCCGTCGGGCCATTTACGCCGGGACCCATCAGAAGAGGCAAAAAGAATTAAAGACAACCCTTCACTGCAGGACAAGTCAACACCTCAAAGAGAAGATCTGGTCAAGTTGAACGCCCGTTCTGTTGTGTTACATAGAGGAGGGGATGTCTCTGACAAGCAAGAGGTGTTGGGAGAATGCATTCTTCAGTTCGGCAAGTACAAGGGCAAGTCTTTCAAGTTGTTATTAGAGAATGATGTCAGCTATGCTTTGTACCTGTCCGATAAGGTTGAGGAAGAAGAACAGGCTGGGCAGTTCAACCCAGAGGGTCCATGCAAGGATAGCCTCATTTCCTTTCTTGAGTATTCAAGAAGCTTCAAGGAAATTGAAGATCTTAAACAGTATCTGTCTCAAAGGCCAGATCCAGTGCCAGTTTTGACAGAGGATGACAATACTGTTGGATTTGGATCCAGAGCACAAGACACTTGGAGGAAGATTTGGGATACCAGGGCAGACGGAAATGCTTTCTTTATAATGAGGCAGAAGTGTGTGCCAGGCAGCAAAATGTACAATTTGCAGCAGTATCTTTTAAAACAGCAGCAAAAACAGATGACCAAAAACACTCCTCCGATGCCCTCACCATCAGCTTCCGCTGCAAGATGAAGGGGGTGGATTGGAATCCACTGCTGCTTCAATGTATATGTAATGATTGATTATAATTAAGGTATTAATCAATATTTTCCCTTCTAAATATCAAATGAAGTGAATGACTTCTCTGGAGATTTTACTTTATTTATATAAGTTATGTGAGGGAATAAACAGCAGGATGCAGTATGCAAGTAAAACTCAGTTTAATGGATTATATGGACGGAAACAATGAAGCAGGCACAAGTCGGGGACAACACTCAGATGGATAGTGAAGCAGGGACGAGATGGCGATCCGGTGGAAAACAGGTGATGACGTGCTCGAGTGAATCCCAGGGAAAGTGAACATCCAGATGACACGACGAACAGACGACCATCCAGACGACACGACGAACGAAACTCCAGACGGGGAACAGCAGACGAGGAACAGCAGGCGAGGAATAGCAGACGAGGCACGAGCACAGGAAACACACCGGGGAACAACCACAACGATCTGACAACAAGGGAGAGAATATGCTGGGTATATAAAGGGAACTGGAATGGAAGACAGCTGGTGACACTTAACCCTCTAGGCGCCACGGTCGAGTTTACTCGACAAGATCGCGCATTGGATAAAACGGCCGATTTTTTTCAAATTGGGTGTCAAATTTCGTTCGACATCCCCTCCACTGGATGGCAGACATGTCATTCTTCACCCCCGACTCAAAAAAACGTAATGTTTCTATACAAAATGTTCGAGTTAGAGCGCATTGAATCAGTGCGATCAAAAGCGGAGCTAGTGTGCGAGTGAGCCATGTTATCAGAGCCTCTTACCATCACAATCGCGGCGACAGTATTGTGGTGGAGACTTTGTCTAATACCACTGGGTATGTTAGACGAGGTCGAAGTATTCATAGGACAGTTAGGAGGAAACGTGGAGGCAGGGTGAGGAGTCGCAATGACAATGAAAGTAGTCCGAGCTGTGCATACTCGGCGCGCGCGCTAGGCAGATCTGGCCGCGCTGCTCGTATCATCTCACTCATGATCTGTGCCTTGCCGTGGCGAGTGAGCGTTTGAACTAAACAGGTCTTGTCTACTTGTGTTTGTATGTCATATGATTAATATATATGTGCCCCATACATGGAATCAGAGTGCCTACTGTATTTAGTAAATGGAAAATCTCTACAGCAAAAGTCCAACCACTACATGCATTCGGTTTGTTTCTACCATTTATTAGTAATGATTTACAGTTTGTTTAATACTTAATATATACCTGAGCATTCAGTATTGTGCAATATAGCATACAGAAGGTGATGGACATTTTGGGGGCAAAGAAGTGCTGCATTTTATCATTTAAACGTGACTTTTCATGAAAATTCTATAATCCAAGATTGCCGCACCCATATGACGTCATAATATGCAAATTAGATGGGAAAATGTAATCCCTACATAAACTTTGGGTCATCCTTAATATTTCACTAATTTACAGAAAGTCTCTATCTTTTATCACTTTTAATATATAGACTTTTGAAATTAAGATGTCAAAATTGGACGTTTTAGGAAAAAACCTCTGGCGCCTAAAGGGTTAATCAGCACAACGAGTAACCACACCCACACAATACACTCACGCAGACACATCAGCGTGAGAGAGCCGATTCAAAAACCGTGACAGTACCCCTCCTCCTAAGAACGCCTCCTGGCGTTCTCAGACTCCCTTACCTGTCGATTGTAATCATCGATAAGGGAGTGATCCAGGATGTCTCTAGCTGGTACCCAACTTCTCTCCTCCGGACCGTAACCCTCCCAGTCCACCAAGTACTGAAATCCTCGTCCCCTCCGTCTCGAGTCCAGAATGCGGTTAACCGAATATGTGGGTTCCCCATCTACGAGTCGCGGCGGGGGGGGAACCGGGGCAGGCGGATTAATGTGAGAATGAAACACGGGTTTGATTTTAGACACATGGAAGGCGGGGTGAATTCTCCTGTACGCAGGAGGGAGTTTGAGTCGGACTGTCACCGGACTAATAATCTTGGTGACAGGAAACGGGCCAATAAATTTAGGAGCTAACTTGTTAGACACGGAGCGGAGAGGAATATTCTTGGTAGAAAGCCACACCTTTTGACCCACGACGTAAACGGGAGGCTTTGACCGGTGGCGATCGGCCTTGGCCTTCATGCGCCTCCCTGCTTGGAGTAGAGTCTCACGGGCTCTAGTCCAAGTACGGTGGCACCTCTGGACGAATGCGTGAGCGGAGGGGACCGCGACCTCGGATTCCAGACTCGGAAAAATTGGTGGCTGGTAACCTAAACTACACTTAAATGGCGAGAGGCCCGTGGATGACACTGGTAATGAATTGTGGGCGTACTCCACCATAGAAAGCTGTTGGTTCCAGGACGACGGATTCTTGGCAACCAAACATCGCAACATTCTCTCGAGGTCCTGATTGGCTCGCTCAGACTGGCCATTACTCTGGGGATGATAGCCCGAGGACAGACTGACCGTGGCCCCCAGCAATTTACAAAATTCCTGCCAAAATCTGGATACGAATTGGGAACCCCTGTCAGAGACCACGTCCATCGGGAGGCCATGTAACCGAAAAACGTGATCTATGACAGTGACCGCTGTCTCCTTGGCTGAAGGTAATTTGGGCAAGGGAATGAAATGTGCCGCCTTCGAGAACCGGTCCACTACGGTTAAAACAACCGTCATGCCATTGGAAGGCGGGAGGGCGGTGACAAAATCTAGAGCGATGTGGGACCAGGGTCTCGAAGGGACAGACAGCGGTCGAAGTAACCCGGGTTGGTTAGATGTCTTACTAGTGGCACAGACTGAGCAAGCCAAAACAAAATCGTGAATGTCGCGAGCCATCAATGGCCACCAAAATCGTTGTTTAACTAGAAATCTGGTGCGAGTCACTCCTGGATGACAAGCCACGTTGGAGCAATGACCCCATCTAATAACGTCGGACCGTAACCCCTCCGGAACAAATAATCGGCTCGGTGGACAACCAGGCGGAGGCGTTACCCCTTCTAAGGCTGTCTTGACCTTCGACTCGACCTCCCATACCAGAGTGGAGATGACAACTTTCTCAGGTAAAATACACTCGGGAGTCACCGGGCGTTCGGATGGATCAAAAATACGAGATAAAGAGTCGGGTTTGATGTTCTTGGACCCGGGGCGGTACGAGAGAACAAAATCAAAACGACCGAAAAAAAGAGCCCACCGAGCCTGCCTGGAGTTGAGTCTTTTAGCAGATCTGATATATTCAAGATTCTTATGGTCGGTCCAAACAATAAAGGGAACCCCCGAACCCTCTAACCAATGACGCCACTCCTCCAACGCTAGTTTGACTGCCAACAACTCTCTATTACCAATGTCATAATTACGTTCGGCAGACGATAGTCGATGAGAAAAAAACGCGCAGGGATGCATCTTGTCGTCTGAGGAAGCGCGTTGTGAAAGCACTGCTCCTACTCCCACCTCTGACGCGTCGACCTCCACCACGAACTGACGTGTGGGATCAGGGGTGACAAGAATTGGAGCCGAAACGAAGCGACTCTTGAGGTTGTTGAACACTGCCTCGGTAGTGTTCGACCACCTGAACGTCGTTCGGGGGGAGGTCAAGGCAGTCAGAGGTGCGACTAGTTGGCTGAAATTACGAATGAAACGTCGGTAAAAATTGGCGAATCCCAGAAACCGCTGTAGGGCCTTACGGGAATCTGGACTTGGCCAATCTACCACAGCCTTAACCTTGTCAGGATCCATGCGCACTCCCTCAGAAGAGATGATGTACCCTAAGAAGGGAACAGACTGTGCATGAAACGAGCATTTCTCCGCCTTGACAAAAAGCCCATTCTCTAACAACCTCTGGAGCACTCGCCTGACGTGTTGAACGTGTTCCTGGAGAGACGAAGAAAAAATCAATATGTCATCCAGGTAAACATATATGAACTGATCTACCATGTCTCTCAACACGTCATTCACGAGTGCTTGAAAAACCCCTGGGGAGTTGGAAAGCCCGAACGGCATAACCAAATATTCAAAGTGCCCCCTAGGGGTATTAAAAGCGGTTTTCCATTCATCCCCCTTCCTGATGCGAACCAAATGATATGCATTACGTAAGTCCAGTTTCGTGAAAATGGATGCTCCCTGCAACCTCTCGAAAGCTGAAGACATCAACGGCAAAGGGTAAGAGTTCTTTACCGTGATGTTATTCAGCTCTCGGTAATCAATGCAAGGTCGCAGAGAACCATCCTTCTTCCCAACGAAAAAGAACCCCGCCCCCGCAGGAGAAGAGGAAGGTTGGATGAACCCAGAGGCCAGAGAATCAGAAATATATTTCTCCATGGCCTCCCTCTCGGGAACAGAAAGAGAGTAAAGTTTGCCCTTAGGCGGAGATTTACCTGGCAGTAGATCTATCGCACAGTCATAGGAACGATGCGGAGGAAGAGAAGCAGCGCGAGACTTACTGAACACCTCCTTCAGGTCTTGGTACTCCGCGGGCACGTTAGACAAATCCGCTGCCTCACTCTGAAACATAGAACCAGACACAGAAGGACAGGCAGACACTAAACAAGACTCATGACAGTGGTTACTCCATGTGGAAACAGTGTTAGTGCACCAATCGATCCGGGGGTTGTGCCTGGAAAGCCACGGGTGTCCCAAAACCACTGGTGCAAGTGGTGAGTCCATGAGAAAAAATGAAATGAGTTCTGTGTGATTTCCAGAAGTGATTAGGGTAATGTCTTCAGTAGCATGTGTAATAAGAGGAAGTTCTTGACCATTGAGTGCGTTGACTGTAATCCGGTGCGAAAGAGGAGTGACGGGAATCTGAAGCTTAAGTGCAAGTTTGAAGTCCATGAAATTACCCTCCGCTCCCGAATCCAGTAGTGCGTTGGTGCAGTGCGTCGACTGTCGCCATCTCAGTCTTACCGGGAGGAGGGTTGATGATGGTGATGAGGTCTTCTCGGCGGAGATCCCACCCGATAGTAGCCTCATACTTACTACCGGGCTTGCTCTTTTACCGGGCAGGAGTGGATGAAGTGACCTGCCCGGCCACAGTAGAGACAGAGTCCCTGGGATCTCCGCCTCTCCCTCTCCTCCCGGGAAAGCCGAGCTCTCCCCACCTGCATGGGTTCGTGGTCGAATGCGGGGCTGACCGCGCTCGCGCCACCGGGCTGGTGGTCTTCCGGGCTGGACTGGAAACGGCTGGGGCGCGTCAGTCTGGTCACACGATTCAGGCGCGAGTCCACTCTCAGCGCAAGTTCCACCAGTCCGTTCAGTGTCTCAGGTAAGTCCATCGCGTATATCTCCCTCTGAACGCGGTCAGCCAACCCATGCAGGAACATATCCCACTGCGCCTCCTCGTTCCAACGGCACTCTGCGGCCAGGGTGCGGAACCGAATAGAGTAGTCCGCCACCGAGCCTTCTCCCTGTCGCAGTTCGGCGAGTAATCTGGCCGCCTCCTTACCCGCCACTGCACGGTCGAAAACCCTCTTCATCTCCTCGGAGAGTGCCTGGAACGAGGTGCAGCAGTCGTCTCCGTTCTCCCACACCGCCGTTCCCCAAAGTGCTGTTCTCCCTGACAGCAGGGTTAGCACGAAGGCTACTTTGGTCTGTTCGCTCTGGAAAGTGCGTGGCTGTAAGGCAAAATGCATAGAACATCTTGTGAGGAATGCTCTGCAATACTCCGGTTCACCGGAATATCCCTCTGGTGTGGGTAGGCGTGGCTCTGGTCTCTCAACTGCTGCAGGCATCGGTGGGGGGGGAACGGACGTTGTGGGGGGCGCAGTGGGAGTCTGTAAAAGTTGTACCTGTTGGGTGAGCTCGGACACCTGCTTCACGAGTGCTTGCACCGCACGACCTGTGCCCGAGATATTCTCTGCTTGTTGGTCCATACGTGAGATACTGTGAGCGATGAAATTGTTGAGCTGTGATGAACTTGCTGCATCCATGGTTGGTCAGATCGTTCTGTGAGGGAATAAACAGCAGGATGCAGTATGCAAGTAAAACTCAGTTTAATGGATTATATGGACGGAAACAATGAAGCAGGCACAAGTCGGGGACAACACTCAGATGGATAGTGAAGCAGGGACGAGATGGCGATCCGGTGGAAAACAGGTGATGACGTGCTCGAGTGAATCCCAGGGAAAGTGAACATCCAGATGACACGACGAACAGACGAACATCCAGACGACACAACGAACGAAACTCCAGACGGGGAACAGCAGACGAGGAACAGCAGGCGAGGAATAGCAGACGAGGCACGAGCACAGGAAACACACCGGGGAACAACCACAACGATCTGACAACAAGGGAGAGAATATGCTGGGTATATAAAGGGAACTGGAATGGAAGACAGCTGGTGACACTTAATCAGCACAACGAGTAACCACACCCACACAATACACTCACGCAGACACATCAGCGTGAGAGAGCCGATTCAAAAACCGTGACAAGTTACCAGTGTGATTACTGAAATGTTCTTTTCATGTATTCTTTAATGTCTGTATTTGATATCTGAATGCAGTGCTTGCTTATTTAACACAGCTTCCAGAAATGAAATAGGGACTTGTTTTGTGTTTGAGAAAGGTCTTCAATGTGTTTAAACATATAGGGGTCATTGAAGCCAATCGTTTAAGGGGCCATTTCTTTGTTAAAGCCTTTCTTTCCAGTTAGACTAAAGTTTAGCTATCCTTGAGAGAAAGAAGGTTACCCTTAATAACAAACTATCATTTAGATGGAAGTGAATCCATCAAAACTAACTTTAGCTGGAAAAAACATTTTTCAAGAGCCACTATAAAACCAAACCAATCTCTGTTACCTTAAATTATATCTTTATCTCTGTAAAGCTGCTTTGAAACAATCTACATTGTTAAAAGCGCTATATAAATGAGGATGACTTGACTTGACTTGACTTGTATTGTGTTTGAGAAAGGTCTTCAATGTGTTAAAACATATAGGGGTCATTGAAGCCAATAGTTTAAGGGGCCATTTCTTTGTTAAAGCCTTTCTTTCCAGTTAGACTAAAGTTTAGCTATCCTTGAGAGAAAGAACGCATTATCTTGATGTTTTGAGAGGACACTCCTGTTTATAGTGAGAGCCTGGCCAAATCCAACCTTGGAAAAGCTGTGTGTCGGTGTGTGTGTTAGTCTTCTTGGTTACAGGTTAAGGAACCACTGGCATTATTGGAGATTGACTGAGTTGTTGTTCTGGACATGCTGGCGCCCAGCAACCCAAATCTGCGACCTGGAAGGTCATGACGTGCCTAACTTCAGCTGCATAATCGATGGAGATATGCTTCAGTCTATCTGTATATGTGTGGAAAATTACTGTGTTTATCTATTTCATAGCCAATGAGAATCATTCATCCTGTAAGCAATGACGTAGCTTAGACCTTGGAAATCGTATAACTGCTGTGATCTTTGTAACTGTAAGCGGGGCGGCCTACGAACTCCTGTGCGAGTATTGAAGCTGACTTCTGCTGATGAAACTGCAAACTATCTTCAGTAAATATTTTCTTTAATTTTTTATAATTCTGACTCTGGGTCTTCATTCTTCATATCTGGTTCTGGGTCTTTAACTGTATACCCCTTACAGTTTGGTGGAGGATGCGGCGGGCAATCATTCCGTGGTGACATCTCTGGCAAATCAACACACAAGGTAGTAAGCTTTTATTAATTGTTAGGGCTGTCTGACTGGAAGAGATTTTGAAGGAGAGCGGGAGAGCCTTCACTCCGATGAGGCGAGTGAAGGAGTAAGTAGCCTTCACTCCGATGAGGCGAGTGAAGGAGTAAGTAGCCTTCACTCCGATGAGGCGAGTGAAGGAGTAAGTAGCCTTCACTCCGATGAGGCGAGTGAAGGAGTAAGTTGTAGGCCTACTGCTGACAGGATAAGAAGTCGCTGAGAGCGTCGTTAAGGGTAATGGCAGCAGACAGCGCAAGCGAAGCGTGCTCTGTGTGGGCCCCGCTGGGCATTAATGGTGTAGCACCACCCCAGCAGAGTACGTCCCTGGACGGGAGGTCCAGTGGCACCGTAAACCTGCTCAATCTCTTCCATCTCAGATAGGGGATCCCCGAATTTAGTGAATCAGGCAGTTAGGGATACTAACAAAAATAGGGTTGTTTGCCAGGGATGCATCAGGAACGATCCCGAGAGAGAAAAAAAAAAGAAAAAAAAAGTTGTGACCCAAATTGGCATGGACCAGTATATGTAACTGTGATTTTGGAGTATACTCTGCAGTTTCATCACGGAGAAGCCAAGCTGTGTTGTTCAAAGATCGCCGCCTCCATTTCTGCAATGACTTCAGGTGAGTTTGAACTGTTATTAAGATATGGCAGACAAACTGAGTAACTTGATCAGTAACCTGAACAGTCCTGAAACTAATAGTGAGACAGAAAAGAGCGAACGCTGTAAGCAGCTGTGCTCTGAAGCCCTCACTTCAGAGAAATTTGCAGAAATTATTAAGTAAATGGTTGTCTTGATAAGTTTTGCTTCTGTTTGGAAATTTAAACAACAACTTGACTGGCTACAAACAAACAAAGAAACTGAAAAATTAAAATGTTGAGCCTTGTATTGCTTACGATGATTACAAAAAGCAAGTATATTAAATTATGGGTCGAAGATCATTTCCTTGGACAAGTGTGACTAAAGTTAAACAGACACTTTGTGAAAACAACTTAGAATATTTTGCAGCTTATGACAATTAATGTTCTGCCAATAATAATGATGAAGATTATGATTGGGCTATTATGATTAAATCAGCCACTGGTGGACTGTAAAAGAATACAGAGAACTGCTTATCAGCTCGGTTTGCATTCCTGTTTGGGACACACTGCTTCAAGGGTGTGCAGTAAGTTGGAGCCGAGAGTGTTTTAATGGTGGTCATCAGGACCATTTAATACGTAACTGTAAATGCCCACCGAGAAGGTGTTTAAAATGTGATAAAATGACAACACATTTTTGGTAATAATATTGGTTTGAAAGTAGATCAGTGTTTAAATGACGACAGTGACATTTTTCGTCTGAGAAATAAGAGATAAAAAGGTCAAAAGATTGAAGTCTTAAAGTGAATCCTTTTGAAGAAAATATCTATAATAGTAATTTCTATAATAGTAACTTTTATAAGTGAATTGATGAATACAGGTTGATGTAAAATTAATGACTCCAACAGATGTGAGTTGCAAAATATATCAAAGTAACTAAAAGGATGATTGTGTTGTAATTAAACATTTTAAAAAGGTTTTAGATGATATAGAGAGACTAATCTCACAGATGATTTACAATAACTGCAAAAGTATCACAAGCAGAGAGTGCTTGCCTCGTCAAACTTATAGTGTGAATCCTAATTGGAGATTGATAAACTCCAAGAGAAAACTAAAGTCAAATATTAAACTATGGTTGAGAACTTGACAATTAAAATTGAGATTGAGAAATGTGAAACGTTATTGAGAACTAGAATAATTATTTTTATGTAAGAACAAATAAGCAGAAGTAGTAGGCTACTGAATTAACAGTTGCTAAATGTAAAGTGTGTTGAAAGGCATCTGATTAAACAAACAGCTTGAAAAGTTGACCATGAAAGAGCTAGAAGCTGATGTTTTGCTTTCAAAAGATAAGTCTGCTATTGGCTGTAATGAAACAGTTCGCTTATCTAAATCTGATGTGTGCTGTGGCTGAAACAGCCAGTGCGACAGAGACTCAATCTGAATGGAAATTTGTAATGTCTAGATTCCCTGACGTGGGCAAAAGACAACTGTAAAACTATGTTTATTTGAAAACACATGTAATTTCTGGCAAAGATGCCTTAAGCTGGGATAGAGTTAAAAGATGGTAGATAAAAGTTTGATGTTAGAAGTATATGAGAGAGCAGTGTACCAGTCTTGAATGCCTCAGAGTCTCTCTCTCATTCAATGTCATCTAAAAGCTGTTATCTGAGCCTGTGTCATAAGTGATAATAAGCTATTTATAGTAAAGCACAGTGTTTCAGTTGAAAACCATAGACACAGAGATGTTAAAAGAAATCATTACCATTCAGAGGGCAATTTGTATTTAAATGTTAAAAATGTTAAAAGTAAAACTGAATGACTTTAAAGAAGTCTTTAAAATAATACAGACCTTAAACGATAGAGGTGACATTTTGATTAGCGTATTTTAGGACCAGTAACAACTTTGTCTCATTTAGTCTCCACCATTCAGGACCGATGGCTCCGGCTACAGATGAAGTACACTGAATGTACGGCTGTGATCTAAATTCACTGAGTATAGTCTAAGTAGCTAGGTTGCTGCTTTTAAGATAGTTAATGGATTTAAGTGATTAAATACTGTTGTTATTAACCTGTCTCCCTGTGAACACTATTAGGCAATCGGAATGGCTCTGGTGACTCTTGAACGTGCCTTTCCTAAGCTCCAGAAAACAGCTGAGTTCTGTTGAAGAAAACTGATTGTATTGGGAAAGAGCGGTCACCAGTGTGTACGTGTGTACGAGTGGCTACTCAATGACGGGATGATCTTCCTGGCCAGGGGACAGCCTAACGCAGGGGGTCACGAACATTGGGCACCTCCGGATGGAGGTGTTATTTGTGAGAAAGGTATGAGAGTTGAGCGCTGATTACTGGAGGCCACCGGGGTCAGCAGAGCATTGAGAGGTGAGATGCGCTGTGAGGTTAAAATTAATGTTACGGCAGTCTGACCCAGAAATGTGAGTTCCTCTATACCACTCACCAGAAACCGCATTGATTGTATGGCTTGTTTTTCATTGTGACAAGTGTCTGCAACTATGCCAGGGGACGACACCCTGAAGAGAAGAAAATTAAAGATAAATAGCTAACGGGAGTGGGCTTTCAGGAGCCAGCTGATTCCATGAGGTGATTGCCATTATTTGCTGCGGAGACAGTAACAAAACTTAATTATATGAGGGACATGATGTTGGTTGCCATATGGGCAAGTAAAATGTATAGAAGAGTTAATGTTGAGCTAATATGTCTATAACATAGTTTTAACTCCTGAAGGTCGTTAGGCATGGTGGTGGCTAAAGATGAAGACAGGCTTTTGTAGGTTTGAGAAGAGTCTGGATAACAAAGGTGAATGGTAAAAGGTTAATGTAATAAATTTAATATTACATTTAGTCTAAATTACAGTCTTAGGAGGCTGTTGAAAATATTATTTGTTTATGGCGCTTTTCCATTACCAGTACCAGCTCGACTCGCCTCGGCTCGCCTCGACTCGGCTCGCTTTTCGCTCCGTTTTCCATTGCAGATAGTACCGCCACAAATAGTACCCGGTAGTCATAGCGACGCCGCAGGAAACTGCCGTGACGTAATCTTATACGCGACACACATCCGCTACCCACACACACAGGACAATGGGGGAAATCGAGTATATGCTGTTTTTGATCCTCGGGATGTGGCTGTTTCTCACAGCAAGAAGACAAACGTTGTTTCATGAGAGGCTGAGGGCAGAAAAACGAAACACTGCTGAAAAAAACAGGAGAGTTTGGGAATTACTACAGAGTTCAGACTACGAGACGAATCCGGTTGTTCAAAGCCGACGCAAGAGGGTAAGTTATGCTAACATAGCTAACGTTTGCATATGTGTAAATACTATACTATATGCAAAGTATTTAATCAACTTTATAGCTACCAGTATTACGTACTAAAATGTGCATGGTTTATGTGTTTCAGATCTGTTTAGCTTTGCAAAGTCGCCGCGGCAAACCGTCTGTTTGGGCTTTCAACCGAGCTACCGAGTGGTGGGATGTTATTGTTCCTGGTTTCACAAACGCGCATTGGGTTCAGAATGTCGGAAGAAACATTCATATATTTGTACAACAAACTGCGTCCAGTGATGGAGAGACAAGGTCGCCCGGGCCCCTTGCCAACTTCCCTGTAACTTGTTTGCTGGAGCAAAACATTTGTTAAGGTCTTTTGGCAGCAGTAAAGGACTGAATCTCCCCGTCGGGGAATCGAACCCCAGTCTCCGCGTGACAGGCGGAGATACTTTCCACTATATTAACAAGGAGTTGCAGAGACAGGTAGTTGTATCCGATCAGCGCGGCTTGCAGGAACGGCGTCATGCGTCATTTTAGCTCAACGCTTCACAGAACCCAGTGAATGCAAAAAATAATCTAATACCGTTTAAATATGAAGTGTCTGTATAAAACGTGTTACATTATTAAATTAGAGACCTTGTTTTTTAATATGGTGCTTGGTAGGTCAGGTCAATAAGTTCATGCAATTTTTTTAAGTGCCAGGTCCAAACAAAGAGAGTTTCAGTTCATCTGCACCTGCCAGCTGCTAAAGTATTGCGAAAATTATTGCTGACCGCAGAACAGGGCTTCCAGTCTACATCCAATAGTCTTGCGTTGGTGGTATAGTGGTGAGCATAGCTGCCTTCCAAGCAGTTGACCCGGGTTCGATTCCCGGCCAACGCATCACATTTGTAAATTAAAGACCTTGATTACGAGCATTCTTGCTATGGGTTCGATTCCTGGGGCAGTCCATTCTTGCTGTATGCGTTCGATTCCCGGCCAACGCATTGCATTTTTCTCAAGCTGTCTTTAATACAGTCGTCCGAGGCCCCTTGCCAACTTCTCCTGTAACTTGTTTGCTGGAGCATAACATTTGTTAAGGTCTTTTGGCAGCAGTAAAGGACTGGATCTCCCCGTCGGGGAATCGAACCCCGGTCTTCCGCATGACAGGCGGAGATACATTCCACTATACTAACGAGGAGTTGCGGAGACAGGTAGTTGTATCCGATCAGCGCGGCTTCCGGGAACGGCGTCATGCGTAATTTTAGCTCAACGCTTCACAGAAGGCAGTGAATCCAAAAAATAATCTAATACCGTTTAAATATGAAGTGTCTGTATAAAACGTGTTACATTATTAAATAGAGACCTTGTTTTTTAATATGGTGTTGTAGGATTACAAATTTTATTTAAATGTTTAATTTAGATTTCCAATACAATAGTATTTTATATTGAGAAAGTTTATAAATGATGAGACCAGGAAATCCCTGCAAACGGTAGGGGTTCCCAGCAGGATATTCCTGACTGTCCCATCTCAGTACGAGAAGGCTAGGCTTTTCCTGTTCTCATTGTTTTACCGGGTGAAGAGGCATGCTGAGCAAGTTTGAACACCTGCCATTTTATTACTGAGACCATTTGTCTTGGAGTTCTTATCTCAGTGCGAGAAGTCCTGCACCGTTCTGTCCTCATGTTTCAGCTCATTTACATGCTTTGTTCCTCACAATGTAATCCCTCCCCCTTGAAATGTATATAAACTACAATGTAAAGTTCCCTTAGTTAGACGATGTTGGAATGACTGCAGCTACCGACAAGCAATAAAGAACTTCTGCTTGGAAAACTTCCACCGTCTCCTGGTCTGAGCTTCTAACTTTTCTACAAAGAAAAAGATCACTACATTGCCTGGTAGGTCAGGTCAATAAGTTCATGCAATTTTTTTAAGTGCCAGGTCCAAACAAAGAGAGTGGTGAGCATAGCTGCCTTCCAAGCAGTTGACCTGGGTTTGATTCCCGGCCAACGCATCACTTTTGTAAATTAAAGACCTTGATTACGAGCATTCTTGCTATGGGTTCGATTCCTGGGTCTGTCCATTCTTGCCGATGGGTTCGATTCCCGGCCAATGCATTGCATTTTTCTCAAGCTGTCTTTAAAACAGTCATCCGGGGCCCCTTGCCAACTTCCCTGTAACTTGTTTGCTGGAGCAAAACTTTTGTTAAGGTCTTTTGGCAGCAGTAAAGGACTGAATCTCCCCGTCGGGGAATCGAACCCCAGTCTCCGCGTGACAGGCGGAGATACTTTCCACTATACTAACAAGGAGTTGCAGAGACAGGTAGTTGTATCCGATCAGCGCGGCTTGCAGGAACGCCGTCATGCGTAATTTTAGCTCAACGCTTCACAGAAGCCAGTGAATGCAAAAAATAATCTAATACCGTTTAAATATGAAGTGTCTGTATAAAACGTGTTACATTATTAAATTAGAGACCTTGTTTTTTAATATGGTGTTGTAGGATTACAAATTTTATTTAAATGTTTAATTTAAATTTCCAATACAATAGTATTTTATATTGAGAAAGTTTATAAATGATGAGACCAGGAAATCCCTGCAAACGGTAGGGGTTCCCAGCATGATATTCCTGACTGTCCCATCTCAGTGCGAGAAGGCTAGGCTTTTCCTGTTCTCATTGTTTTACCGGGTGAAGAGGCATGCTGAGCAAGTTTGAACACCTGCCATTTTATTACTGAGACCATTTGTCTTGGAGTTCTTATCTCAGTGCGAGAAGTCCTGCACCGTTCTGTTCTCATGTTTCAGCTCATTTACATGCTTTGTTCCTCACAATGTAATCCCTCCCCCTTGAAATGTATATAAACTACAATGTAAAGTTCCCTTAGTTAGACGATGTTGGAATGACTGCAGCTACCGACAAGCAATAAAGAACTTCTGCTTGGAAAACTTCCACCATCTCCTGGTCTGAGCTTCTAACTTTTCTACAAAGAAAAAGATCACTACATTGCCTGGTAGGTCAGGTCAATAAGTTCATGCAATTTTTTTAAGTGCCAGGTCCAAACAAAGAGAGTTTCAGTTAATCTGCACCTGCCAGCTGCTAATGTATTGCGAAAATTCTTGCTGACCGCACAAGACGGCTTCCAGCCTACATCCAACAGTCTTGCGTTGGTGGTATAGTGGTGAGCATAGCTGTCTTCCAAGCAGTTGACCTGGGTTTGATTCCCGGCCAACGCATCACTTTTGTAAATTAAAGACCTTGATTACGAGCATTCTTGCTATGGGTTCGATTCCTGGGTCTGTCCATTCTTGCTGTATGGGTTCGATCCCCGGCCAATGCATTGCATTTTTCTCAAGCTGTCTTTAAAACAGTCGTCCGGGGCCCCTTGCCAACTTCTCCTGTAACTTGTTTGCTGGAGCAAAACTTTTGTTAAGGTCTTTTGGCAGCAGTAAAGGACTGGATCTCCCCGTCAGGGAATCGAACCCCAGTCTCCGCGTGACAGGCGGAAATACTTTCCACTATACTAACAAGGAGTTGCAGAGACAGGTAGTTGTCCCCGATCAGCACGGCTTGCAGGAACGGCGTCATGCGTCATTTTAGCTCAACGCTTCACAGAAGGCAGTGAATCCAAAAAAAAATCTAATACCGTCTAAATATGAAGTGTCTGTATAAAACGTGTTACATTATTAAATTAGAGATCTTGTTTTTTAATATGGGTGCCTGGTAGGTCAGGTCAATAAGTTCATGCATTTTTTTTAAGTGCCAGGTCCAAACAAAGAGAGTTTCAGTTCATCTGCACCTGCCAGCTGCTAATGTATTGCGAAAATTCTTGCTGACCGCGCAAGAGGGCTTCCAGCCTACATCCGACAGTCTTGCGTTGGTGGTATTGTGGTGAGCATAGCTGCCTTCCAACAGGTGACCGGGTTCGATTCCCGGCCAACGCATAACATTTGTAAATAAAAGACCTTGATTACGAGCATTCTTGCTATGGGTTCGATTCCTGGGTCTGTCCATTCTTGCTGTATGGGTTCGATTCCCGGCCAACGCATTGCATTTTTCTCAAGCTGTCTTTAAAACAGTCGTCCGGGCCCCTTGCCAACTTCTCCTGTAACTTGTTTGCTGGAGCAAAACTTTTGTTAAGGTCTTTTGGCAGCAGTAAAGGACTGGATCTCCCCGTCGGGGAATCGAACCCCAGTCTCCGCGTGACAGGCGGAGATACTTTCCACTATACTAACAAGGAGTTGCAGAGACAGGTAGTTGAATCCGATCAGCGCGGCTTGCAGGAACGGCGTCATGCGTCATTTTAGCTCAACGCTTCACAGAAGCCAGTGAATGCAAAAAATAATCTAATACCGTTTAAATATGAAGTGTCTGTATAAAACGTGTTACATTATTAAATTAGAGACCTTGTTTTTTAATATGGTGCCTGGTAGGTCAGGTCAATAAGTTCATGCAATTTTTTTAAGTGCCAGGTCCAAACAAAGAGAGTTTCAGTTCATCTGCACCTGCCAGCTGCTAAAGTATTGCAAAAATTATTGCTGACCGCACAACAGGGCTTCCAGTCTACATCCAACTGTCTTGCGTTGGTGGTATAGTGGTGAGCATAGCTGCCTTCCAAGCAGTTGACCCGGGTTCGATTACCGGCCAACGCATCACATTTGTAAATTATAGACCTTGATTACGAGCATTCTTGCTATGGGTTCGATTCCTGGGTCTGTCCATTCTTGCTGTATGCGTTCGATTCCCGGACAACCCATTGCATTTTTCTCAAGCTGTCTTTAAAACAGTCGTCCGAGGCCCCTTGCCAACTTCTCCTGCAACTTGTTTGCTGGAGCAAAACATTTGTTAAGGTCTTTTGGCAGCAGTAAAGGACTGGATCTCCTCGTCAGGGAATCGAACCCCAGTCTCCGCATGACAGGCGGAGATACTTTCCACTATACTAACGAGGAGTTGCAGAGACAGATAGTTGTATCCGATCAGCGCGGCTTCCAGGAACGGCGTCATGCGTAATTTTAGCTCAACGCTTCACAGAAGCCAGTGAATCCAAAAAATTATCTCATTCCGTTTAAATATGAAGTTTATGTATAAAACGTGTTACATTATTAAATTAGAGACCTTGTTTTTTAATATGGTGCCTGGTAGGTCAGGTCAATAAGTTCATGCATTTTTTTTAAGTGCCAGGTCCAAACAAAGAGAGTTTCAGTTCATCTGCACCTGCCAGCTGCTAAAGTATTGCGAAAATAATTTCTGACCGCAGAACAGGGCTTCCAGTCTACATCCAACAGTCTTGCGTTGGTGGTATAGTGGTGAGCATAGCTGCCTTCCAAGAAGTTGACCAGGGCTCGATTCCCGGCCAACGCATCACATTTGTAAATTAAAGACCTTGATTACGAGCGTTCTTGCTACGGGTTCGATTCCTGGGTCTGTCCATTCTTGCTGTATGCGTTCGATTCCCGGCCAACGCATTGCATTTTTCTCAAGCTGTCTTTAATACAGTCGTCCGGGCCCCTTGCCAACTTCTCCTGTAACTTGTTTGCTGGAGCAAAACTTTTGTTAAGGTCATTTTGCAGCAGTAAAGGACTGGATTTCCCCGTCCTCCCGCTTGACAGGCGGAGATACTTTCCACTATACTAACAAGGAGTTGCAGAAACAGGTAGTTGTATCCGATCAGCGCGGCTTCCAGGAACAGCGTCCTGCGTCATTTTAGCTCAACGCTTCACAGAAGCCAGTGAATCCAAAAAATAATCTAATTCCGTTTAAATATGAAGTTTCTGTATAAAACTTGTTACATTATTAAATTAGAGACCTTGTTTTTTAATATGGTGCCTGGTAGGTCAGGTCTATAAGTTCATGCAATTTTTTTAAGTGCCAGGTCCAAACAAAGAGAGTTTCAGTTCATCTGCACCTGCCAGCTGCTAATGTATTGCGAAATTTCTTCCTGACCGCACAACAGGGCTTCCAGCCTACATCCAACAGTCTTGCGTTGGAGGTATAGTGGTGAGCATAGCTGCCTTCCAAGCAGTTGACCAGGGTTCGATTCCCGGCCAACGCATCACATTTGTAAATTAAAGACCTTGATAACGAGCATTCTTGCTATGGGTTCGATTCCTGGGTCTGTCCATTCTTGCTCTATGGGTTCGATTCCCGGCCAATGCATTGCATTTTTCTCAAGCTGTCTTTAAAACAGTCGTCCGGGGCCCCTTGCCAACTTCTCCTGTAACTTGTTTGCTGGAGCAAAACTTTTGTTAAGGTCTTTTGGCAGCAGTAAAGGACTGGATCTTCCCGTCGGGGAATCAAATCCCGGTCTTCCGTGTAACAGGCGGAGATACTTTCCACTATACTAACGAGGAGTTGCAAAGACAGGCAGTCGTCCCCGATCAGCGCGACTACAGCTCGCTGCAAACAGCCTTCCCACTTCCAGGAACGGTGTCATATTAGCTCAACGCTTCACAGAAGCCAGTGAATCCACAAAAAGAATCTAATACCATTTAAATATGAAGTGTCTGTATAAAATGTGTCACATTTTTAAATTAAAGACCTTGATTACGAGCATGATTGCTGTATGGGTTCGATTCCTGGGTCTGTCCATTCTTGCTGTATGGGTTCGATTCCCAGCCAACGCATTGCATTTTTCTCAAGCTGTCTTTAAAACAGTCGTCCAGGGCCCCTTGCCAACTTCTCCTGTAACTTGTTTGCTGGAGCAAAACTTTTGTTAAGGTCATTTTGCAGCAGTAAAGGACTGGATCTTCCCCGTCCTCCCGCTTGACAGGCGGAGATACTTTCCACTATACTAACAAGGAGTTTCAGAGACAGGTAGTTGTATCCGATCAGCGCGGCTTCCAGGAACAGCGTCATGCGTCATTTTAGCTCAACGCTTCACAGAAGCCAGTGAATCCAAAAAATTATCTAATTCCATTTAAATATGAAGTTTCTGTATAAAAAGTGTTACATTATTAAATTAGAGATCTTGTTTTTTAATATGGTGCCTGGTAGGTCAGGTCAATAAGTTCATGCAATTTTTTTAAGTGCCAGGTCCAAACAAAGAGAGTTTCAGTTCATCTGCACCTGCCAGCTGCTAAAATTCTTGCTGACCGCACAAAAGGGCTTCCAGTCTTTTAGGCTTGTGTTGGTGGTATAGTGGTGAGCATAGCTGCCTTCCAAGCAGTTGACCCGGGTTCGATTCCCGGCCAATGCATTGTATTTTTCTCAAGCTGTCTTTAAAACAGTTGTCCGGGGCCCCTTGCGAACTTCTCCTGTAACTTGTTTGCTGGAGCAAAACTTTTGTTAAGGTCTTTTGGCAGCAGTAAAGGACTGGATCTCCCCGTCGGGGAATCGAACCCCAGTCTCCGCGTGACAGGCGGAGATACTTTCCACTTTCCACAAGGAGTTGCAGAGACAGGTTGTTGTATCCGATCAGCGCGGCTTCCAGGAATGGCGTCATGCGTCATTTTAGCTCAACGCTTCACAGAAGCCAGTGAATACAGGACCTACAGGCAGAAACTGAAATCAGCTAAACCTGGAATAAGGACTGTGAAAAGATGGACTAATGAAGCAGAGCAGAATCTACAGGCCTGCTTTGATTGCACTGATTGGACTGTTTTTGAAGCTGCTACCAATGATCTGGATGAGCTCACAGATACTGTAACATCATATATAAGTTTCTGTGAGGATACATGCATTCCTACCAGGACATTCTTATCATTCACTAATGATAAACCATGGTTTACTGGGAAACTCAAACACCTTCGTCATGCCAAAGAGGATGCTTACAGAAGTGGGGATAAAATCTTGTATAACCAGGCCAGAAACAGATTGACAAAGGAGATCAGAGTTGCTAAAAGGAACTACTCTGATAAACTGAAAAACCAGTTTTCATCCAACGACCCATCATCAGTCTGGAATGGCCTGAGGAACATTACCAACTACAAGTCACCATCCCCTTGATCTGTGGACAATCAACACCTGGCTGACGATTTAAATTCATTTTACTGCCGGTTTGAAAAGCCCTCATTCACACCACACACCCGGTCTGATCTGCACTTCACACATTCAGCATCACCTCCTGTTCTCCAATTATCACTCCCCCCTCCTGCCATCCAACCTGAGCTTAAGGTCTGTGTGGAGGACGTGAGCCGAGTCTTCAAAAAACAGAAGACTAGGAAAGCCTCAGGCCCAGACGGCATCTCATCTGCTTGTTTAAAAGCCTGCGCTGACCAACTGGCCCCGGTCTTCACGCAGATCTTCAACAGATCATTGGAGCAGTGTGAAGTTCCCTGCTGCTTCAAACGCTCCACTATCATTCCTGTCCCCAAAAAACCCAAAATCACTGGACTTAATGACTACAGACCTGTCGCTCTCACGTCTGTGGTCATGAAGTCGTTTGAAAGACTGGTGCTGGCCCACCTGAAGGACATCACTGGACCCCTGCTGGATCCCTTTCAGTTTGCTTACAGAGCAAACAGGTCTGTGGATGATGCAGTCAACATGGGACTGCATTATATCCTGCAACATCTCGACAGACCAGGGACTTATGCAAGGATCCTCTTTGTGGACTTCAGTTCGGCCTTCAATACCATCATGCCTGGTCTTCTCACAGCCAAACTGACCCAGCTCTCCATACCATCCTCGATCTGTCAGTGGATCACTAGCTTCCTGACGGACCGGCAGCAGCGAGTGAGACTGGGGAAACACACATCCAAGACACTCACAATCAGCACTGGTGCTCCCCAAGGGTGCGTTCTCTCCCCACTGCTCTTCTCCCTGTACACTAATGACTGCACTTCTAAAGACCCCACTGTCAAGCTCCTGAAATTTGCAGACGACACCACTGTCATCGGTCTCATCCGAAACGGTGACGAGTCTGCTTACAGACTGGAGGTTGAACAGCTGGCTGCCTGGTGCAGTTATAACAACCTTGAGCTGAACACGCTCAAAACAGTGGAGATGATCGTGGACTTTAGGAGGAACAGCTCAGCACTCCTCCCACTCACCATCATGAACAGCACTGTGGAAGCAGTGGAGTCATTTAGGTTCCTGGGCACTATCATCTCTCAGGACCTGAAGTGGGACAATCACATTGACTCCACTGTGAAAAAGGCCCAGCAGAGACTGTACTTCCTTCGCCAGCTGAGGAAGTTCAACCTGCCACAGGATCTGCTGATTCAGTTCTACTCAGCCGTCATTGAGTCTGTCTTGTGCGCTTCCATCACTTTCTGGTTTGGTTCAGCTACCAAATCAGACATCAGGAGACTACAACGGACAGTCCGGACTGCGGAGAGGATTATTGGTGCCCCCCTGCCAAACCTCCAGGACCTGTACTCTTCCAGAGTGAGGAAGAGAGCAGGTAAAATCATCACAGACTCCACTCACCCTGGACACCACCTGTTTGAACTGTTACCGTCAAGACGGAGACTCAGATCACTGGCCACAAGAACATCTCGGCACAGGAATAGTTTCTTCCCACAGGCCATTTCCCTCCTGAACAGTTAACACTCCTCCCAAGGCATATGCCTGTAAGTGCAATACTCCCACTGTTTAGTGCAATATCCCACAACTCAGTTGATACTTATATGTAGATTTATTTATTTATAATATTCAAAACACTGTAAATAGGTTCATAATCTGTAAATCTGAAAATGTCTATTCTGACTAAACCCAACTGTGATAGTTTTATTCTCATATATTTATATTTTTTATTCTTATAATTTGTAGTATTATGTTTCATGTTGTATTTG
Organism: Siphateles boraxobius; assembly: GCF_051911475.1. Taxonomy (NCBI): domain Eukaryota; kingdom Metazoa; phylum Chordata; class Actinopteri; order Cypriniformes; family Leuciscidae; genus Siphateles; species Siphateles boraxobius. The sequence goes on from NW_027509153.1 coordinate 2,424,347, forward strand.
TATATGTCCACTGGAAGCCTCAGTACCAAAACAAATTCCTTGTGTGTGCAAGCACACTTGGCAATAAAGCTCTATCTGATTCTGATTCTGATTCTGAATGCAAAAAATAATCTAATACCGTTTAAATATGAAGTGTCTGTATAAAACGTGTTACATTATTAAATTAGAGACCTTGTTTTTTAATATGGTGCCTGGTAGGTCAGGTCAATAAGTTCATGCAATTTTTTTAAGTGCCAGGTCCAAACAAAGAGAGTTTCAGTCCATCTGCACCTGCCAGCTGCTAATGTATTGCGAAAATTCTTGCTGACCGCAGAACAGGGCTTCCAGTCTACATCCAACAGTCTTCAACAGTGGTGAGCATAGCTGCCTTCCACGCGGGGGCCAGTCGCATGTAGGTGTAGAGCGTTGCTAGCCAATAAGAACGCAGGAAATCCCAGGGAGGGCCAGTCGCATGTAGGTGTAGAGCGTTGCTAGCCAATAAGAACGCAGGAAATTCCAGGGAGGCGGGCCTGAAAAAATACACGAAATTACAGGTTCGAGTCTCGTCTCGACCACAACTACCATAAAGTGTATCTAGATTAAAAAATGATTAGAAACTCATGTTAAGTACGATTTACATATAATAAACTAACTTTGTGCACAAAAATAGAATAAAACGTGTAAGATTTGTTGTTGTGTAGAATGTACAACTACCTTAATAAACATTTACATTATAATAGGGTTTAATTTTCTTTAATATAGAAAATATTTGAATGTGAATAATTGTAAAGAACATTTTGATAATGTTTTAGACCTTTACATTTTACATTGAGATATTTACATTATATTTGTTTAACTATGTACAGAAATCCAATATATATATGAAATATAACCAGTAAACACCAAATAGTAAGTTTCTCGTTTTATTTATAGTACAGAAATATACATATTATTATGTAAAACTGAAAAAGGTAATGTATTAAATACTTATAGATTAAACAACAATAACATTAATAATAATAATAATAAAATATAAAGCTGTGGAGAACATAGGAAAAAAACAAGATTTTTTTAAATCAAATAATTATGTAGTGTTTAATGACAACAGTTATTAACATTTAGTGTTTACACATCTGAGCAAGATAAAATAATGCAAGTCAATAAAATTTACTTTAAAAACACTAAAGTACAATGCAAACAAGGACACAATTGTTTGATTTTAATGAACAATGGAAATAAATGTAACAATTTAAAATGATAGATTATAGATTAAACAACAGCAATAATAATATCTAAAGTTGAGGAGAACAGGAAAAAACAAGAAAAAAAGTATTTTAAACTAAACAATTATGTACAGAGTATAATAGTACCAGTGCTTAACATTTAGTGTTTTTCAAATCTGAGCAAGATAAAATAATGCAAGTCAATAAATGAACTTAAAAAAACACTAAAATACAATAAAATACAATACTTTTGGTATTTTAATGAACAAATGGAAATAAATTAAATATTTAAAAAAATAATATATATATATATATATATATATATATATATATATATATATATACATTAAAAGTGCAATAATATGTATATACATATATGCATAAGATTGTGCAAGGAATGTCTTTGAGCTATAAACAGTATTTGAGGTCTGGGCATGTCATTTGTCAGTGAAGTCATTTTTTCTTTTCCTCAATCCACCTCTGCTTCTCAGCCTCATAGAATGGAGACTGCTGAAAGTCTTTCCATGAAATTTCATTCCCTTAGCCTGATAAAGGGAAAACACTTTAGCAGGACAGTAAATGTATTTGCCTGCCACTCCAGGGAAACCAGTGTGAATATGAGGACTGTTGGGTCCTTGTTTCAGTGGTAGGTGGCAGAATCTGCACAGACGACCAGTAGGATGCTCCATTACTGACTTTCTCTTGCTTCTCTCCTCAATCACCCTCCTATTTTCTGCCCCTCTCTGCTTCGAGGACTCCAGTTCTCGCTGAAAAAAAGGAGTCTCTGCAAAGTCTTCAAAGGGCATTCTGGGGTTGGTCAGGCCCTCTGCGGAATATGTGTCAAAAACTTTCTTGGAGCAGTAGAAGTATTTAACATCACCACCTTGATAAAAGAAATGTATTGAGGTGCCATCACCCATGTATCGAGAATTAGGCTGACCACAGGCTAAACAGGATCTAGTGTGCTTTTTTTGCAGCATATGCTGTTGTTGTTGCTGCTGAACTGCCTGCTGCTTCTCTATGATGTCCTTCACCATCTTCTCAAGCGCTGCCTGGTCCAGAAAGACAGTCTCAGGAACACTCTTTGCGGGAGGATTGACTGGGGCAGGTGGCAGTACTGTCACTGGGACACTGATGGTTTCACTGCCTGAGTGAAGAAGCTGCCATAACTGCTGTGTCTCCAGGAGCTTTTCTGGGCTGGTGTTGAGTGAAGCATTAGTGTTCTTTTTTTTAGCAAGGTTTTTTATGTACCTGCTCATGTGCTGCTTTGTGGTTGAGTGCAAAAGGCTGTTTGGGTCAGTGCAGGCACTCTGTACCATAGCAGCATATTCACCATCCACCTTTGTCAGGAGGTCCTTGCTCCCGTGGTGCTTGGCCAGCAAACCATCAATGGCATTTCTCATTGGATCTGTCCATCTGTTATGGTCCAACACAAAGACTCGACCGCCTGTCTTAATGGGTCCAGTCCGAGCAGCACAGGGAGAAGCAGCTAAAGGCAGTGGTGGTGTGCTTGGCAGTTCTAAAAGAGATTCACAAAATTATTAAACGAAGTATTTGTTTTGTGTGCATAGATTAGGCAAACAGATTACACACATTGGTGCCTGTATGAATAATATAATTACCTGCATCTAAAAGAAACTCCTCAGATGTTTGTTCCTTCACTGTCACAGCACTCGGAGTAGAAAAACATTGAAAATGAGAGTCTGTGGGGTGGCCTCTGGTTCAGGAGCAAGAAGGGTCTCAGCAGAAGAGGAATCCTCTAAGCATTTCTGAAATTCAGCAAAATTAGTGTTATATGCGAGCGAGAATTATTAACTATTTGTTTTTTAATAAAAAGTTTGTTATCAAAGAACTTTAAAGGCTTACCTGAGATGGAAATGAGAACTGAGTGCCAGATGAAGACGCTTCTTGCATCCCTAGGTCTGTCTTCCTGCTTTTGTGTTTGTCAAAGTCAAGAGGCACAGGTCGACAGCCTGGCTCCACATATTGTAGGCCAAACCTCTCTCTTGTGTCCCAGCTGGAGATGTGGAAGGCTGGATATTTGGGTTGCCCAGTCACTCTTATAGATGCCCTGTTTAACTCCAACATCAAAACAGGGTCAAACACTCCAGGTAAGACAAGCCCAGGCTGTTTCAGGTCCACCAGCCGCTGATAATTCCAGCGTGCGACACCAGTCATACCCTGCGCCTGGAACAGCTCAGGAGAGACGCGATTACCCGTTACTCACTGAGCCTGGTGGAAATGAAACCCCTCTTGCTGTGAAGTGCCTCTGACAGGGATCCCGATGGGCACAGCAGCTCCTTCACCCTTGACATGATTCAGTTGTACCGAAATTTTAGCATCGAGGGTTTAAAAAGGAAGATGTTGTTGGGATCCTTTGCAAGATGGAAATGGTGAAGTACTTCTTCCACTCTTTGGACCAGCTCTCTAGGATGTGGCACTTTTGTCCTGCAGTGCGCTCTGATGTGCTGCTTTGTGGGATTAGCAGGCTCAATTCCACAGAACTTGTATGCGTTCCTCAGTTTCTCCAGGTCACTCTGATCTACTACGGCAGAAGAGAGGAACTGGCAGAACGAGCTATACAGAGGATGGTGCTCCGAAACACATTCCCTGGTGAATCGCCGCATACAGTGAAACAAGTCTAGTTTAACCACCATGTCCTCATTGTACTTCTGGCAAGCGGCATTTACATTCTTGAGGTTTTCTGATGTAACCTCTGCCACAGTAGCTTCAGTGGTCCTCCAAGCTTCCCACTGCTGGTGCTCATACGGTCCTGGGTCCATCACTCTGAAAGCAGCACAGCAGTCCCTAAGTACATAAAAGGGAAATACATTTTAATTTTAATGTATTCATTACCTTTGCTTACACATCTTGATGTGATGTGTGATGAGATGTGATTATTCTTACCTGTCCACCCACTGGTACTTGGCCTTGGGTATGCTAGCAGCACTGTAGCGATTGGCCATCCCACAGTACATTGAACTCAAGGATTGCTCACTCTCAGACTGCAGCATCACCCAGGACAGGATCATCCAGTTCTCGTTCATCACAGCGTAGGATGACATTGTGCCAGATGAGAGGGTCACTTTTCTAGCAACTTTGCGTGTGTGATCTGATCTGAACACCTGTCCAAAAGTTCCTTGAAGGAGCTGAGTGAGAGCTGCCTCTTGTCGGTGATATTCCTGAAGCAGGCACTCCACCAGATAATGTGCAGACACAGACACCCCATGCCACCCATCAGTATCTTCGTAACCCCCAAACGAAGCAGGTGTGTCATCCTTCCTCAATGCTCCTGTGATGGTTTTCTGGCCATACAGCCCTGCTTCAGCATCCCTGACGTTCTGCACAATGAGAAGGTATGCAAGGTGGGCTCTTTCAAACTTAAGGTGAAGCACCTCAGACAGCTGGTTTGCCTTGTCATTAGGGGATTTTCCAGAGCGCCTCAGTTCATCCATCACAGTTTTACAGATTGCCTTCTTATGAGTGAGGAAGGTTGGCAAGATGTTTCTGAATTGCTGTGGTAGCATGTCCACCCACTGAGGTTTATCAGCGAACCAGTATTTTTTACATGCCTTACAGCACAGACGTGAAGCAAGGATGTAATATTGCCCACTAGTGCCAAGGATCACTCGGGGTCTTCCCACACCTGAGGACACAACATGAGGATTTGGACAGCTGTAGAGTCAGGGCAGGATGTAGTTGTTTCTAAGCCTTTCATTTATACTGTGCTCAGGTTTCCAAATGAAAAAGGGATGGAGCTGGAAGTACTTTGGTGACGGAAGGCCCATGTTTGTCTCTATAAGCTCAGGCTGAGGTGGATAGCGCCACAAGGAGACCATATTCATTAGGTGTCTTACTGGGTGTGATCCTGGCCAGAGCCCCATGGACTCCATCTCTGTTTTCATCCAAATTCTTTGATGAAGAGAGCAGTTCCAGTGGCTAATATCTTGCAAGTAGCTAGTAACAGGTGCTTCCGTCTGTGCAGACGTCATTGATGCAGGAGCTGTAGGTGCTGATTGTGCTGCAGGAGGTGGTACACAGCCATCAGTCTGTGAAGAAGGTCTACACACAGGAGCTGGTGGATTGGGAGAACTAGAGACTGCATGTGATGGTGGTGAAGGCTGTGGCAGAACTGCACGGAACACAAAGCAAAGGAAATAAATGCATATATATATATATATATATATATATATATATATATATATATATATATATATATATGCGTGTATAACACATTTAATGCTCGTGTGTTTAACTGTCTTTACTTTTTTTGTTCAAGTAGCTGGGAACAGGGGTTTTAGTCAGTGCAGACGGCATTGGTGCAGGTGTAGGTGCTGATTGTGCTGCTTGAGGTGGTATAAAGCCTTCACCCTGTGAAGAAGGCCTACACACAGGAGCTGATGTTGATGGAGGCTGCGGCAGAGCTGCAAGGAAAAGCACAGGGAGGAAATTAAAAACATATTAAAACACTGAATGTACATGATATGTATTTGATTGTCTTGACTACATTAAATGACTAATCATTATTTATTATTTTATTCTATGTATTTTGTTATTTATTCTAGTAATGCACATTCTGATAATGTTCAAATGTCTGTAAGTAAACAGTCCACTTTTTCACAACAAATAAAAACAGTTTAAATAGCATGCATACAATTCATGAAGTGCACTCACCCTCACCACTGGTATATTCAAACCTTAACAGTAGTTAGAACAAAAGAACATGTTTTTTAGAACAGGCAAGAACAGTGCCAAAACAACAAATAAGATAATTAAAAAACAGAAATGTAAGATAAGTCTGTATGTAACCGAATAAGCCTCCAAAACTGATGTGTAAAGTAACCTGTTGTAGATAAGACTGTGGATCCTGTGGCTGCAGATGATCCTAAAAATTAAGCATTATAATTTGAATGGTTTCTCTCCAGTATGTACAATTTTATACCAATTTTATAAGAATTTGACATGGGTATATATAACACACATGACACGATACTTGATTTACTTACTCAGCTGTGTGAGATATTTTGTTGGAGAAATACTAAGCATCATCCTCTCCAGTTCTTCATCCTCCTCCATTACTATAAAATATGACAAATGCATCAGTAGCTAGGCAGGCTTTAAGAATCAATATAAGCAAATTTGTATGAATTTTATTAACTCACCAGGCTGATCAGAGTCAGTAATGGAAGGAACAGGTGGTCTTGCAGCGGAAGCTGATGGTGAGGGCATCGGAGGAGTGTTTTTGGTCATCTGTTTTTGCTGCTGTCTTAAAAGATACTGCTGCAAATTGTACATTTTGCTGCCTGGCACACACTTCTGCCTCATTATAAAGAAAGCATATCCGTCTGCCCTGGTATCCCAAATCTTCCTCCAAGTGTCTTGTGCTCTGGATCCAAATCCAACAGTATTGTCATCCTCTGTCAAAAAAGGCACTGCGTCTGGCCTTTGAGACAGATACTGTTTAAGATCTTCAATTTCCTTGAAGCTTCTTGAATACTCAAGAAAGGAAATGAGGCTATCCTTGCATGGACCCTCTGGGTTGAACTGCCCAGCCTGTTCTTCTTCCTCAACCTTATCGGACAGGTACAAAGCATAGCTGACATCATTCTCTAATAACCACTTGAAAGACTTGCCCTTGTACTTGCCGAGCTGAAGAATGCATTCTCCCAACACCTCTTGCTTGTCAGAGACATCCCCTCCTCTATGTAACACAACAGAACGGGCGTTCAACTTGACCAGATCTTCTCTTTGAGGTGTTGACTTGTCCTGCAGTAAAGGGTTGTCTTTAATTCTTTTTGCCTCTTCTGATGGGTCCCGGCGTAAATGGCCTGATGGGCCTTTCCTGAAAGACACTTTGACTTTCCCTGGGAAGAACACTGTTTTCTTCATGATGCTGTTCTGAAATCAGAATGTATTCATTAGCGTCTCAGCATAAGCATTTAAATACTTACAGTAACAAAATGAAATAAGACAGTTAATACTAAAGCATCAGTGATATATATAAAAGAGTTATTTTACAATGCTATAATATTCTATAATATTACTGTTTCTTAACTGAATAAATGCAGCCTTAGAGCACGTACTGTTTATTAAATTTGCATTATTTAATATTCATTATTTAAATTGCTTTAAAAATTTATATATGTATATATAAAAAGTTAACAAGTTAACTAATTAAAAATGTTAAATTATACCATTAAATTGTACACATATATATATTTGTTTGTAATTTAAATGTAATATATGTGTGTGTCTGATATTAATTACATTATAGGAGGACCAAACCCGCAGAAATTAAATTAATAAATAAACATGTAAACAAATAAAAAGATAAATTTGATAATAGGAAAATAAATAAAGGAATAAACGACTTGATAAAATAAATATGATTTATTCTTTATCAAACTAATTTTTGTATTATTTCCCTTAATTTATTTTCTGCTTTTATTTATTTGTTAATTAATATTTATATTTGGTAAGCAAGACCAACCAACCGAATTATCATGCACATCAAAAAAATGTAAGAATAGATATAAAAATAAAGAAATAAAAATAAAAATAAATAAAGATTAAAATAAATAAATCTGGAAATAAATACATATTGGAATAAATAAATATACAAATAAATGAATGCATAAATAAATATAAGAATAAATGGAACAAACAAATAAATAAAATAATAAATAAATACAATTAAAAATTATACAAATACATTAAAATATAAAAGCAAAAAATTATAAATTAGGGGGAAAATATACAAAAATACATTTGATTAAAATGAATCATATTTATTTTATCAAGTCGTTTATTCCTTTATTTATTTTCCTATTATCACATTTATTTATCTATCTATTTATTCATTTATTTATTCATTCATTTTTAATTGCAAGTTTGGTCCTCCATACTACTGCACATTACATCTTACTGCACTGTTAACATATATTTTAAGCATAGTGAGAGATTAGGATGAAACATTCACCTTTACAAACAAAGATACTCTTATAAAATAACAGCTGTATTCACAACGAGGAGTTTACTGTTTCTTATCGTCACAATCCATTCAACACGATAACAATACGATTACATGACAATATACATGCAATTTAAATTATAAAATATTTGAATAATAATGTATATGCGGTCACCTGAGGGAAAATCTGTCTGCAGGTAGTTTAGACAGCAACAAAACAAAACAAGTTTGCTGACAAGTCGGTAAACAAATATCTCTCCGTTCGTAAAACGGGTCTCCCCTCCTCCACTGCGAATGACTGACAGATGACACTATGCTTTTTAAACTACCCGCCACGGAAAAGCGAAACAGCGCCAGGAAGTCTACGTGTGGCCAAAGGTATATTGCATCCGTAGTGTTAAGCACTACCATAGAGAATGAATGGGAAAAGTTAAGGGAAGTTAAGCTTAACCATTTTCGACTCCCGCCGCGAAAGGTCCTCAGTTCAAAACTGGCCGGAAACAAGTGGAGGCATTTTAAATATAAATGCTGCAATTCGCTACAAACCCTTACTTTTGAGACAGTTGAAGGCCATCGTACCAAGGAGCTGTAGGCAGACTGTTCGCCTCACACGCGAAGGTTCGAAACTGGGCGGAAACTGTGGGTGGTTTTTGTAAAAATTTCATATGCGATTTTCTGTTGAGCAGGTCAGTGCACTTGCAGGGATGTTTGTGGTTTAATCTCTTTAGAAAAGGACAAAAATAAAACAAATGACCATTGAGGTTTCCTGTACAGTAATAAAAAAATGTTTGGTCTGCCAACAAAATTAGCAGCTTTTGCCATGTTAAAAACACTGGGCAGTCTATAGTTTAATTTGCTTTTGAACAAGCGTGCCCTAGAAGAGGTGGGACTGACATACAAATCAAGTTTCCATAGTTTAGTGGTTCTCATGTTCGCTTTATACGTGAAAAGTTCTCAGTTCAAAACCCGGCGGAAACAAGTGGAGGCATTTTAAATATAAATGCTGCAATTCGCTACAAAACCCTTACTTTTGAGACAGATGAAGGCCATCGTACCAAAGAGCTGTAGGTAGACTGCCATGCCGAATGACCTCTATACTGTTGTTTGTGGAATTTACAGACTGTCACACTGCTTGCAGGGCAGATTATGGGAAGGAGCCATCTTCTAAAAATACTATACTATACTACTATACTATACCTCGACTATACTAACGAGGAGTTGTAGAGACCGGTAGATGTACCTGATCAGCGCGACTTCCAGGAACGGCGTCATGTGTCAAATATGAAGTGTCTGTATAAAACGTGTTACATTATTAAATTAGAGACCTTGTTTTTTAATATGGAGCCTGGTAGGTCAAGTCAATAAGTTCATGCAATTTTTTTTAAGTGCCAGGTCCAAACAAAGAGAGTTTCAGTTCATCTGCACCTGCCAGCTGCTAATGTATTGCAAAATTTCCTTGCTGACCGCACAACAGGGCTGCCAGCCTACATCCAACGGTCTTGCGTTGGTGGTATAGTGGTGAGCATAGCTGCCTTCCAAGCAGTTGACCTGGGTTCGATTACCTGCCAACGCATTGCATTTTGCTCAAGCTGTCGTTAAAACAGTTGTCTGGGGACCCTGGCCAGCTCCTCCTGTAACTCGTTTGCTGCAGCAAAACTTTTGTACTGGTCTTTTGGCAGCAGTAAAGGACTGGATCTCCCCGTCGGGGAATCGAACCCCGGTCTTACGCTTGACAGGCGGAGATACTTTCCAATATACTAACAAGGAGTTGCAGAGACAGGTTGTCACCCCCGATCAGCGCGACTACAGCTCGCTACAAACAGCCTTCCCATTTCCAGGAACAGCGTCATATTAGCTCAACGCTTCACAGAAGCCAGTGAATCCAAAAAAAATAATCTAATACCATTTAAATATGAAGTGTCTGTATAAAAAGTCTCACATTTTTAAATTAAATACCTTGATTATGAGAATTCTTCCTGTATGGGTTCAATTCCTGGGTCTGTCCATTCTTGCTGTATGGGTTCGATTCCCGCCCAACGAATTGCATTTTTCTCAAGCTGTCTTTAGAACAGTCGTCCGGGCCCCTTGCCAACTTCTCCTGTAACTTGTTTGATGGAGCAAAACTTTTGTTAATGTCTTTTGGCAGCAGTAAAGAACTGGATCTCTCCATCAGGGAATCGAACCCCAGACTATAGGGTGACAGGCGGAGATACTTTCCACTATACTAAAGAGGAGTTGCAGAGACAGGTAGTTGTCCCCGAACAGCGCGATTTCCAGGAACGGCGTCATGCATCATTTTAACTCAACGCTTCACAGAAGCCAGTGAATCCAAAAAATAATCTAATACCATTTAAATATGAAGTGTCTGTATAAAACATGTTACATTATTATATTAGAGACCTCTTTTTTAATATGGTGCCTGGTAGGTCAGGTCAATAAGTTCATGCAATTTTTTTAAGCCTACACCCAATGGTCTTGCGTTGGTGGTATAGTGGTGAGAATATCTGCCTTCTAAGCATTTGACCCGGGTTCGATTCCTGGCAAACACGTTGCATTTTGCTCAAGCTGTCATTAAAACAGTTGTCTGGGGACCCTGGCCAGCTCCTCCTGTAACTCGTTTGCTGCAGCAAAACTTTTGTACCGGTCTTTTGGCAGCAGTAAAGGACTGGATCTCCCAAGTGGAGGCACTTTAGACATAAATGCTGCAATTCGCTACAAAACCCTTACTTTTGAGACAGGTGAAGGCCATCGTACCAAGGAGCTGTAGGCAGACTGCCATGCCGAATGACCTCATCAATAGGTTTCTGTAGTGTAGTGTTCATCAGGTTCGCCTAACGTGCGTAAGGTCCTTGGTTCGAAACTGAGCAGAAAAAGCAGTTGTCTTCTGACAGAAGATTTAAACTGTTTGCCACGCTAGGTGGGTGTAGCGCTCATTTCCTTTATACGCTTTTTAAAAAGCGTGCACCTAATGATTTATGTCTGATTCCTGAAGATGTGTTTCCATAGTGTAATGGTTATCACGTTCCCCTTACACGCAGAAGGTCCCCAGTTCGAAACTGGGTGGAAACTATGGGTGTTTTTTGCAAAAATATCGTATGTGATTTTCTGTTGAGCAGGTCTGTACACTTGCAGGGATGTTTGTGGTTTAATCTCTTTAGAAAAGGACAAAAATAAAACAAATGGCCTTTGAGGTTTCCTGTACAGTAATAAAACATGTTTGGTCTGCCAACAAAATTAGCAGCTTTTTGCCATGTTAAAAACACTGGGCAGTCTATAGTTTCAGTCGCTTTTGAACAAGCGTACGCTAGAAGAGGTTGGAATGAGATCCCAACCAAGTTTCCGTATTGTAGTGGTTATCACGTTCGCTTTACACGCGAAAGGTCCTCAGTTCAAAACTGTCCGGAAACAAGTGGATGCATTTTAAATATAAATGCTGCAATTCGCTACAACACCTTTACTTTTGAGACAGGTGAAGGCCATCGTACCAAGGAGCTGTAGGCAGACTGCCATGCCGAATAACCTCTGTTCTGTTGTTTGTGGAATTTACAGACTGTCACACTGCTTGCAGAGCAGATTATGGGAAGAAGCCATCTTCTAAAAAGCACATGTCTCTCATCAATAGGTTTCTGTAGTGTAGTGGTCATCACGTTCGCCAAAAGGTCCTCGGTTCGCAACCGAGCAGAAACAGTGGTTGGATTCTGACCGAAAATTTAAACTGTTTACCACGCTAGGTGGGTGCAGCGCTCATTTCCTTTATATGCTTTTTAACAAGCGTGCACCTCAAGATTTATGTCTGCAACATGAAGACTGTTTCCGTAGTGTAGTGTTTATCACGTTTGCCTCACACATGAAAGGTCCCCAGTTCGAAACTGGGCGGAAACTGTGGGTGGTTTTTGCAAAAATTTCGTATGTGATTTTCTGTTGAGCAGGTCGGTACACTTGCAGGAATGTTTGTGGTTTAATCTCTTTAGAAAAGGACAAAAATAAAACAAATGACCATTGAGGTTTCCTGTGTTTCGCTGTAATCCTGCAATTCGCTACAAAACCCTTACTTTTGAGACAGGTCAAGGCCATCGTACCAAGGAGCTGTAGGCAGACTGCCATGCTGAATGACCTCTGTTCTGTTGTTTGTGGAATTTACAGACTGTCACACTGCTTGCAGGGCAGATTATGGGAAGCAGCCATCTTCTAAAAAGCACATGCGTCTCATCAATAGGTTTCCGTAGTGTAGTGGATAACACGTTTGCTTTACAATTTTTCTGAAATGTCAGGACTTGAAATTCACAGTGCCATAGAATCCCATACATTGCACTAAAGTGTTACTTTAAAGGTCATGTACTGCAGGTCAGTGTTAATTTAATGTTTGGTTAATTCTAGCATGAACTGAATTGCAGTGCTTTGTCAACATTACTGCATTTCTTGATAAACTTGCCAGAGGGTTAAAGACTCTATCTTGGGCCCGCAGCCAAATGCCGGTTTGTCAGAAGTGGGATTCGAACCCAAGCCTCCAGGGGAGACTGCGACCTGAACGCAGCGCCTTAGACCGCTCGGCCATCCTGACATGACAGCCAGTGATGAGCAGCATTTTTCCACCTACACGGAATGGCAGATGATCTAGAATCTAGGGGTTAACGCTCACCTGAGTCACAGCATATGCCATGTTGGCGCAGTTAGGCAGCGCGTCAGTCTCATAATCTGAAGGTCGTGAGTTCGAGCCTCACACGGGGCAGATTGGTGCTTTTTGATACACGGGACCGTGTAAATAAAGGAGCTGCTTTCTGTATTCCCTTTTATGCCTTTGTCCATTTCTTCATATGCACTGTAATTGAAATCCAGTGTTTTTTTAAGACTAATGTTGAACAAATGCAGTAATAGTATTACTCTCATATTCATGTCATATGTGTCAGTGTTGTTACAATGTTTTGTTAAGGCTTATATCATTCTTTCATTCTAATGGCATGTCTTGTTAATGCTAATGTAATGTTTTACATGACATTCCTTGAATCTTGTGTCATGACACTCCACCCCATGCCCCCAAACCCATAACATTTCATTCCAAGAAATTTCCAAGAATCCTTGCCATGAAATTCTACTGCATCTTCTTCCGGTAAACATCACAACATGTTATTTCGTGAAATTCAGTTGAATCCGATTCAATCAACATGTCCATTTTTTCTGAAATGTCATGACTTGAAATTCCAAGTGCCATAGAATCCCATACATTGCACTAAAGTGTTACTTTAAAGGTCATGTACTGCAGGTCAGTGTTACTTTAATGTTTGGTTTATTCTAGCATGAACTGAATTGCAGTGCTTTGTCAACATTACTGCATTTCTTGATAAACTTGCCAGAGGGTTAAAGACTCTATCTTGGGCCCGCAGCCGAATGTCGGTTTGTCAGAAGTGGGATTCGAACCCACGCCTCCAGGGGAGACTGCGACCTGAACGCAGCGCCTTAGACCGCTCGGCCATCCTGACAAGACAGCCAGTGATGAGCAGCATTTTTCCACCTACACGGAATGGCAGATGATCTAGAATCTAGGGGTTAACGCTCACCTGAGTCACAGCACATGCCACGTTGGCGCAGTTAGGCAGCGCGTCAGTCTCATAATCTGAAGGTCGTGAGTTCGAGCCTCACACGGGGCAGAATGGTGCTTTTTGATACACGGGACCGTGTAAATAAAGGAGCTGCTTTCTGTATTCCCTTTTATGCCTTTGTCCATTTCTTCATATGCACTGTAATTGAAATCCAGTGTTTTTTTAAGACTAATGTTGAACAAATGCAGTAATAGTATTACTCTCATATTCATGTTATATGTGTCAGTGTTGTTACAATGTTTTGTTAAGGCTTATATCATTCTTGCATTCTAATGGCATGTCTTGTTAATGCTAATGTAATGTTTTACATGACATTCCTTGAATCTTGTGTCATGACACTCCACCCCATGCCCCCAAACCCATGACATTTCATTCCAAGAAATTTCCAAGAATCCTTGCCATGAAATTCTACTGCATCTTCTTCCGGTAAACATCACAACATGTTATTTCGTGAAATTCAGTTGAATCCGATTCAATCAACATGTCCATTTTTTCTGAAATGTCATGACTTGAAATTCCAAGTGCCATAGAATCCCATACATTGCACTAAAGTGTTACTTTAAAGGCCATGTACTGCAGGTCAGTGTTACTTTAATGTTTGGTTAATTCTAGCATGAACTGAATTGCAGTGCTTTGTCAACATTACTGCATTTCTTGATAAACTTGCCAGAGGGTTAAAGACTCTAGCTTGGGCCCGCAGCCAAATGTCAGTTTGTCAGAAGTGGGATTCGAACCCACGCCACGAGGGGAGACTGCGACCTGAACGCAGCGCCTTAGACCGCTCGGCAATCCTGACATGACAGCCAGTGATGAGCAGCATTTTTCCACCTACACGGAATAGCAGATGATCTAGAATCTAGGGGTTAACGCTCACCTGAGTCACAGCACATGCCACGTTGGCGCAGTTAGGCAGCGCGTCAGTCTCATAATCTGAAGGTCGTGAGTTCGAGCCTCACACGGGGCAGAATGGTGCTTTTTGATACACGGGACCGTGTAAATAAAGGAGCTGCTTTCTGTATTCCCTTTTATGCCTTTGTCCATTTCTTCATATGCACTGTAATTGAAATCCAGTGTTTTTTTAAGACTAATGTTGAACAAATGCAGTAATAGTATTACTCTCATATTCATGTTATATGTGTCAGTGTTGTTACAATGTTTTGTTAAGGCTTATATCATTCTTTCATTCTAATGGCATGTCTTGTTAATGCTAATGTAATGTTTTACATGACATTCCTTGAATCTTGTGTCATGACACTCCACCCCATGCCCCCAAACCCATGACATTTCATTCCAAGAAATTTCCAAGAATCCTTGCCATGAAATTCTACTACATCTTCTTCCGGTAAACATCACAACATGTTATTTCGTGAAATTCAGTTGAATCCGATTCAATCAACATGTCCATTTTTTCTGAAATGTCATGACTTGAAATTCCAAGTGCCATAGAATCCCATACATTGCACTAAATTGTTACTTTAAAGGTCATGTACTGCAGGTCAGTGTTACTTTAATGTTTGGTTTATTCTAGCATGAACTGAATTGCAGTGCTTTGTCAACATTACTGCATTTCTTGATAAACTTGCCAGAGGGTTAAAGACTCTAGCTTGGGCCCGCAGCCAAATGTCAGTTTGTCAGAAGTGGGATTCGAACCCACGCCACAAGGGGAGACTGCGACCTGAACGCAGCGCCTTAGACCGCTCGGCAATCCTGACATGACAGCCAGTGATGAGCATCATTTTTCCACCTACACGGAATAGCAGATGATCTAGAATCTAGGGGTTAACGCTCACCTGAGTCACAGCACATGCCACGTTGGCGCAGTTAGGCAGCGCGTCAGTCTCATAATCTGAAGGTCGTGAGTTCGAGCCTCACACGGGGCAGAATGGTGCTTTTTGATACACGGGACCGTGTAAATAAAGGAGCTGCTTTCTGTATTCCCTTTTATGCCTTTGTCCATTTCTTCATATGCACTGTAATTGAAATCCAGTGTTTTTTTAAGACTAATGTTGAACAAATGCAGTAATAGTATTACTCTCATATTCATGTTATATGTGTCAGTGTTGTTACAATGTTTTGTTAAGGCTTATATCATTCTTTCATTCTAATGGCATGTCTTGTTAATGCTAATGTAATGTTTTACATGACATTCCTTGAATCTTGTGTCATGACACTCCACCCCATGCCCCCAAACCCATGACATTTCATTCCAAGAAATTTCCAAGAATCCTTGCCATGAAATTCTACTACATCTTCTTCCGGTAAACATCACAACATGTTATTTCGTGAAATTCAGTTGAATCCGATTCAATCAACATGTCCATTTTTTCTGAAATGTCATGACTTGAAATTCCAAGTGCCATAGAATCCCATACATTGCACTAAAGTGTTACTTTAAAGGTCATGTACTGCAGGTCAGTGTTACTTTAATGTTTGGTTTATTCTAGCATGAACTGAATTGCAGTGCTTTGTCAACATTACTGCATTTCTTGATAAACTTGCCAGAGGGTTAAAGACTCTATCTTGGGCCCGCAGCCAAATGTCAGTTTGTCAGAAGTGGGATTCGAACCCGGGCCTCCAGGGGAGACTGCGACCTGAACGAAGCGCCTTAGACCGCTCGGCCATCCTGACATGACGGCCAGTGGTGAGCAGCATTTTTCCACCTACACGGAATGGCAGATGATCTAGAATCTAGGGGTTAACGCTCACCTGAGTCACAGCACATGCCACGTTGGCGCAGTTAGGCAGTGCGTCAGTCTCATAATCTGAAGGTCGTGAGTTCGAGCCTCACACGGGGCAGAATGGTGCTTTTTGATAAACGGGACCGTGTAAATAAAGGAGCTGCTTTCTGTATTCTCTTTTATGCCTTTGTCCATTTCTTCATATGCACTGTAATTGAAATCCAGTGTTTTTCTAAGACTAATGTTGAACAAATGCAGTAATAGTATTACTCTCATATTCATGTCATATGTGTCAGTGTTGTTACGTCCAAGGACGTATTCATTGTGTGTCTGTAACATACTAGGAGTGTTATGTGCATGTGTATTCTCTTTCTCTTTTCTTGTGCCTTTGATAGGATTAAGGGCTACCACCTGTGCTCGTTAAACTGTGAGTGTTGTCCGCGCACTGATTGGTGCGTGTCCTGAGGAGTCTAATAAAGCAGCAGAGAGAGTGCTGAGGAAAGAAAGAGACATCGCGGCGTTTGAGGTTGTTCAGCCCTCCAAGCCCAGACAAGTGAGCGCTGGTCGCGCTCTTTGATGTGTGTGGTCACAATGTGTGTCCTAACGTGACTCTTGAATTTATTTTTCAGTTATGATTAGTTAAGAGTTTGTGGGTAATGTAGGGTGGAGGATACCCAGAACTTTTCTCTTGTTTAATGGTTAGTTAGGGAGTGAGGGAAGTTATCTGTTTTGTTTTGTTTTCTGTTTTGTATAGGTAAGGTAATGTTATTCCCCTTTTAGGTAGAGGTTATTTTTGTTTTCTTTTGAATTGGGTCCTCCTCCCGAGGTAACATTTTTTGTTTTGGATTTATTTGTAATGTGTTTTGTTTACTTGATGTTATTAATTTTTTTTGTTTAGCTTTGTCAAAGGGTACAGAAATAAAAGGCAGACATGCCATTTCAAAGTGAACTTTGTTTGATTATTTGGTGAATCTGGGACTGGAGAGCTGGAGATCCTCAAAGTCTCTTCACTATTTGTTCGTCGTTCCCTATTATCCCCTGGACAAAGAGGGGAGACGTAACAATTGGGGGCTCGTCCGTACGGCGTAGTTGAAAGCCTTTCTAGTGAAGGAAACAACGTGCTGAGTTTACTCTCTTCTCTCTTTTTCTTGTCTGATATGTCTTCGTAGTAGGGGAGGGGAAAGAGACCTCTTGTGGTAGGAGAAATGGAATTCGATTGCAGATTTTTTTAATATTCGAGTGACGAGAGAGACTACTAAGCAGGTTATAAAAGAAGAATTATATGACAAGCTAGTAGAGGATGGTATTTTGGCAGAGGGTTCGGATAGGGAGAAATATCACAATGTTACACCTATGGCTTTGTCAGATACTGAGCAAGTGCGATATGATCCCAGGTTGCAGATAAGTCTAAGAGAATTAGAGTTAGAAATAAAAAAACAAGAATGTGAGTCTCAAATTATTAGGCTGCGTGTTATAGAGGCGGAGAAGGAGCGTGATATTCAACTCCGTAAAAGAGATCTAGAAGCGTCAAAAAACCCGGTGCCTGTACCTCGTTCACGAACACCCTCTATGGCGTCCCAAATGTCGCCAGATAGATCTGTTGCGGCGTCTAATGTTTCTCCGTTTGACATCAGCAGAAATGTTAAACTCGTGCCTCCTTTCAGAGAAGCCGAAGTAGATGCTTATTTTGTAGCTTTTGAGCGAATAGCTGGTAAGCTTAACTGGCCAAAAGACATGTGGGCTTTGTTACTTCAATGTAGTCTCGTGGGTAAAGCACAAGAAGTTATCTCAGCGTTAAGCCTAGATGATTCGCTTGATTATGATGTGGTAAAGTCTACAGTGCTCCGCGTATACGAGTTAGTTCCCGAAGCGTATCGCCAGAGGTTTCGATCTCATACGAAGACATCCAGGCAAACATATGTTGAGTTTGGAAGAGAGAAGAGAACGTTGTTTGAAAAATGGTGCCTGTCTAGTAAAACTGACACTTTTGAACAACTTTGTGAATTAGTTTTACTAGAGGATTTTAAAAAGAGTATTCCAGAAAAAGTCGTGCAGCATTTAAATGAGCAGAAGATAACCACGCTGGCCGAAGCCGCTGTATCCGCGGATGAATTTGTGCTTACGCATCGTAAGTTTTTTATGCAAGAGTTACCAACTTCTAGTTTTTCTTCATCCGCTGATAAATTTGTGAGAGAAGATGTCCCTTCTCATAGTTTTTCTCGTTCGTGGAAAAACGATGCTCGTCCAAAAATGACTGGTCGAAATTCGGCGCGTCAAGGAGACAAGCGGGCTTGTTTTTACTGCCTGGATCCTGGACATTTAATTTCTGAGTGTAGGGAGTGGAATAAGAAAAATGTGAAAAAAAAAAAGGTGTTGCGCTCACGCAGACGCTGCCAGGGGTGCGAGAGGTCGAAGTGTCTGGTTATGAACCATTTATTTTAGATGGTCAGGTGTCAATCTCTGATTCCCAGTTTACGCAGGTGTCGATCTTGCGAGATACGGGTTCTTTTCAGTCTTTTATATTAGAGAGTGTTTTGCCTTTCTCGGAAAAATCGTATACCGGTACTGATGTGTTAGTACGAGGTATAGAAATGGGCTGTGTACAGGTGCCTTTACATGAAGTGGACTTAAAATCGGATCTTGTCTCTGGCATTGTTAAGTTAGGTGTTCGCAAACAATTGCCTGTTGCTGGAGTACATATTATTCTGGGAAATGACCTTGCAGGGGGCAAAGTTTTTTCTAGTCCAGTCGTGATGCATAAACCCATGGTTAAGGAGCAGCCTGACCTAGGTGTTCAGTTCCCTTCTGTTTTTCCGGCATGTGCTGTGACAAGGGCTCAAGTTCAAAGGTTTCGAGATGTTGTTAATCTCTCTGATTTGTTTTTAAAAACAGAATCCAAGACGGAAGAGTCAGAGTTATGTGAGGTAAGCAAAGTGACAGATACTTCATTAATTCTTGAAGCTCCCTTTAATGTTGGAAAGGAGAAATTGTCAGCTGAGCAAAAATCAGATGTTTCCTTAGCAGAATGTGTTAAAGCAGCGGTCAACGTGGAAGACAGAGCGGATGCTAAAATAGGTTATTTTTGGGAGAATGATTTGTTAATGCGTAAATGGAAACCGCTTTATGATGAAAAAGGTGTGCAGGAGACGTTTCAGATTGTTTTGCCTGCTAGCTATCGTGTTCCAGTTTTAAAATTGGCACATGAAAATCTCATGGCAGGTCATTTAGGAGTGACAAAAACTGTTCGCCGCATTTCTAAATATTTCTTTTGGCCTGGTCTTCGATCCTCTGTTGTTAACTTTTGTTGCTCTTTTGGTGTGTGTCAACGTATTGGAAAGCCTAATCAGAAGGTACCCGTTGCCCCTCTGTATCCCATACCGGTAATAGAAGAACCATTTGAACGACTTATTGTTGATTTTGTGGGTCCGCTGCCAAAGTCCAAATCGGGACACCAGTATGTGCTAACGATCATGTGTGCAGCCACTAGATTCCCTGAAGCCATTCCCTTGCGTTCGTTGAAAGCACAGACGGTGGTAAAGGACTTGGTTAAGTTTTTTACCATGTTTGGTCTACCGCGAGTAATACAGAGCGATCAAGGAACAAATTTCACTTCTAAAATATTCACACAAATTTTCAAGGAATTGGGAATTGAGCACAGAGTATCTAGTCCTTATCACCCCGAGTCACAAGGGGCCTTAGAAAGGTTCCATCAAACCCTAAAAACTATGATCCGCGCATATTGTTTGCAGACGGGAAAAGACTGGGTGGAGGGGTTGCCTTTTTTGTTATTTGCTGCTAGAGAAGCAGTTCAGGAGTCCTTGGGATTTAGTCCCGCCGAACTAGTGTTCGGACACACCGTGAGGGGTCCGTTAAAATTGCTGTATGAACATTTGTTGATGAAAAATCCTTCTTCGGTCTCTCTCTTGGATTATGTGAGTTCATTCAGAGAGAGACTTCATAAGGCGTGTGATGTAGCTAAGGCTCATCTATCTGTCACACAGTCGAAAATGAAGCAGCAGTTTGATAAAAAGAGTGTCAGGAGGAATTTGCAGGTTGGTGACTCTGTTCTTGTGCTTTTGCCAGTGCCTGGTGATGCTTTGCAAGCAAAGTTTTCAGGACCATATGTCATAGAGAAAAAGCTCAGTGAAACTGATTACGTTATTCAAACTCCTGATCGTCGACGAAAAACTAGAGTTTGCCATGTGAATATGCTTAAGGCGTATGTGGAGAGGGAACCGAAAAATGCTCTGTCTGTAGACGTTCCATTGGTTTCTTCCGCGGTCACCATAATTGCCTCTTGTGCTGTAGAAGATGATGGTGTTGCTCCAACTTCTACTCCTCATCTGAAGAATTCTAACATTTTGGGTGATTTAGGAGGTTACCTGGTGCATTTATCTGAAAAACAGTATGAGGATGTGTGTAATTTGATCCAGTCTTTTCCCTCACTTTTTTCAGACGTGCCTAGCAGAACATCTGTATTATGTCATGACATTGAAGTGGGAAGTGCAACCCCGGTGAAACAGCATCCATATAGGGTGAATCCAAAAAAACGTGAAATTATGAAGGGCGAGGTAGAATATCTGTTAAAACATGG
Organism: Siphateles boraxobius; assembly: GCF_051911475.1. Classification (NCBI taxonomy): domain Eukaryota; kingdom Metazoa; phylum Chordata; class Actinopteri; order Cypriniformes; family Leuciscidae; genus Siphateles; species Siphateles boraxobius. The sequence goes on from NW_027509153.1 coordinate 2,445,388, forward strand.
GTTAGCCGTACCAAGTCAGAGTCCATGGAGCTCCCCATGCTTGCTAGTACCCAAACCAGACTCCACATATCGCTTTTGTACGGACTATAGAAAAGTTAATAACCTTTCAAAACCTGATTCATTTCCACTGCCTCGCATTGAAGATTGTATCGATCGGGTGGGTGCAGCAAGATATGTAACAAAGTTGGATCTGTTGAAAGGTTACTGGCAGGTGCCTCTTACGCCACGGGCTTCAGAAATTTCCGCTTTTGCTACACCCGACAACTTTCTTCAATACACTGTCCTTGCGTTCGGGATGCGAAATGCTCCTGCGACATTTCAAAGGCTTATGCAGAGGGTTTTATCTAATGTACCGAAGTGTGATGCATATATAGATGATGTGGTACTGTATTCAGACAGTTGGACCGAACATATGACTAATCTTGAGTTATTGTTTACGAATTTGCGAAAGCAGAGGTGACCTACTTGGGAAAGAAGGTGGGTCAAGGAAGTGTGAGACCTGTAGAAGCGAAGGTTTCTGCGATAATAGCCTATCCATCTCCATCTAATAAACGTGAGCTAAGACGGTTTCTTGGAATGTGTGGGTATTATAGAAATTTCTGCAAAAATTTCTCCAGCGTTGTGACCCCACTTACGGATCTACTTAGTGATAAAAGGAAATTTGTATGGTCTAATGAGTGCGAGCATGCTTTTTTATCTGCTAAAGATCTTCTGTGTTACGCCCCTGTTCTAAAGGCTCCGGATTTCCATCGCCCTTTTAAGCTGCACGTAGATGCGAGTTCATCTGGGGCAGGAGCAGTATTATTACAAGAGGACCATATGGAAATTGATCATCCTGTGTGCTATTTTTCCAAAAAGTTTTCGAGGTGCCAAAGTAACTACAGCACAATTGAAAAGGAAGCTCTTGCTTTAGTGCTGGCACTCCAACACTTTGAGGTTTATTTGGGAGGTAGTAGTGTGCCCATTATTGTATTCACCGACCATAACCCTCTGACGTTTCTTTCCCGTATGTGTAATGCCAACCAGCGTTTGATGCGATGGGCATTAATTGTACAGGAATATAACCTAGATATTAAACATCTGAAAGGCACTGAAAATGTCGTAGCGGATGCGCTGTCCAGGGTATAGTGTCCTGAACCATAAGAAAGGTTGTTTTTGTTTTTCCTATAATTGAGGGAATATAGGAAAAATTTATTGGTGGGGGTGTTACGTCCAAGGACGTATTCATTGTGTGTCTGTAACATACTAGGAGTGTTATGTGCATGTGTATTCTCTTTCTCTTTTCTTGTGCCTTTGATAGGATTAAGGGCTACCACCTGTGCTCGTTAAACTGTGAGTGTTGTCCGCGCACTGATTGGTGCGTGTCCTGAGGAGTCTAATAAAGCAGCAGAGAGAGTGCTGAGGAAAGAAAGAGACATCGCGGCGTTTGAGGTTGTTCCGCTCTCCAAGCCCAGACAAGTGAGCGCTGGTCGCGCTCTTTGATGTGTGTGGTCACAATGTGTGTCCTAACGTGACTCTTGAATTTATTTTTCAGTTATGATTAGTTAAGAGTTTGTGGGTAATGTAGGGTGGAGGATACCCAGAACTTTTCTCTTGTTTAATGGTTAGTTAGGGAGTGAGGGAAGTTATCTGTTTTGTTTTGTATAGGTAAGGTAATGTTATTCCCCTTTTAGGTAGAGGTTATTTTTGTTTTCTTTTGAATTGGGTCCTCCTCCCGAGGTAACATTTTTTGTTTTGGATTTATTTGTAATGTGTTTTGTTTACTTGATGTTATTAATTTTTTTTGTTTAGATTTGTCAAAGGGTACAGAAATAAAAGGCAGACATGCCATTTCAAAGTGAACTTTGTTTGATTATTTGGTGAATCTGGGACTGGAGAGCTGGAGATCCTCAAAGTCTCTTCACTATTTGTTCGTCGTTCCCTATTATCCCCTGGACAAAGAGGGGAGACGTAACAGTGTTGTTACAATGTTTTGTTAAGGCTTAATCATTCTTTCATTCTAATGGCATGTCTTGTTAATGCTAATGTAATTTTTTACATGACATTCCTTGAATCTTGTGTCATGACACTCCACCCCATGCCCCCAAACCCATGACATTTCATTCCAAGAAATTTCCAAGAATCCTTGCCATGAAATTCTACTGCATCTTCTTCCGGTAAACATCACAACATGTTATTTCGTGAAATTCAGTTGAATCCGATTCAATCAACATGTCCATTTTTTCCAAAAAACCTTGGAGAAACTCAACAGCAGTGCAAAATATGAAAAGACAATGCAGAAAAGCAGAGCACATGTGGCGGAAGACAAAACTTGTAGTCCATTATAACATCTACAAAGACAGCATCCATGCTTTCAATAAGGAACTAAGCAAAGCTAGACAGACTTATTTCTCGAATATTATAAACAGCAATATAAACAACACGCGCACTCTTTTTGCTACTGTAGAGAGACTGACAAACCCCCCAAGCCAGATTCCCAGTGAAATGCTCTCAGTGAGAAAGTGCAGTGAGTTTGCTTCTTTCTTCTCTGAGAAAATCAATAATATCAGAAAGGTGATCAGCTCATCCTTGAGTTGCGCTGGGGTCAGGCAGATCAAACAACAGCACGAGAAAGTAGCCACTATGTCTGATTTCGAAGAAATTGATGGCAAAATTTTGGAAGAAACCGTACAGCAACTAAAAACATCAACCTGCGCCCTTGATGCACTTCCCACATCTTTTTTCAAAAATGTGTTACACAGCTTAGAAGCAGATCTCCTAGAAGTGGTAAATGCCTCACTTCTCTCTGGGAGTTTTCCGACCTCCCTGAAAACTGCTGTTGTCAAGCCCCTCCTGAAAAAGAGCAATCTGGATAAGACCATATTAAACAACTATAGACCGATCTCAAATCTTCCTTTCATAGGCAAGATCATTGAAAAAGTTGTCTTCAATCAGCTGAACAAATTCTTAAGCTCGAATGGATACTTTGACCATTTTCAATCTGGTTTCCGACCGCACCACAGTACAGAGACCGCGCTCATAAAGATAATAAATGATATTCGTTTAAATACTGATACAGGCAAATTATCAGTGCTGGTACTACTCGACCTCAGTGCTGCATTTGACACTGTCGATCACAAAATACTTCTTGACAGGCTGGAAAACTGGGTCGGGCTTTCTGGGATAGTCCTAAAATGGTTCAGGTCATACTTAGGAGGCAGAGGTTATTATGTGAGTATAGGAGACCATAAGTCTGAGTGGACATCCATGACATGCGGAGTCCCTCAAGGCTCAATTCTTGCGCCACTCCTATTCAACCTGTACATGCTCCCAATGAGCCAAATAATGAGAAAGAACCAAATCGCTTACCATAGCTATGCAGACGACACACAGCTCTACCTAGCCCTATCGCCTAACGATTACAGCCCCATTGACTCCCTTTGCCAATGCATTGATGAAGTAAACAATTGGATGTGCCAAAACTTTCTTCAGTTAAACAAAGACAAAACTGAAGTCATTGCGTTTGGAAACAAAGATGAAGTTCTCAAGGTGAACGCATACCTTCAGTCTAGGGGTCAAACAACTAAAAATCAAGTCAGGAATCTGGGTGTGTCTCTGGAGTCAGACCTTAGTTTCAGTAGTCATGTCAAAGCAATAACTAAATCAGCATATTATCACCTGAAAAATATTGCAAGAATTAGATGCTTTGTTTCCAGTCAAGACTTAGAAAAACTTGTGCATGCTTTCATCACCAGTAGGGTGGATTATTGTAATGGACTTCTCACTGGCCTTCCCAAAAAGACCATAAGACAGTTGCAGCTCATACAGAACGCTGCTGCTAGGATTCTGAGCAGAACCAGAAAATATGAACACATCACACCAGTCCTCAGGTCTTTACACTGGCTGCCAGTTACATTTAGGATCGATTTTAAAGTATTATTACTGGTATATAAATCATTCAATGGCCTAGGACCTCAATACATTGCAGATATGCTCACTGAATATAAACCCAACAGATCACTCAGATCATTAGGATCACATCGGCTAGAAATACCAAGGGTTCACTCTAAGCATGGCGAGTCTGCTTTTAGCTACTATGCCAGCCGCAGCTGGAACCAGCTTCCAGAAGAGATCAGATGTGCTCCTACAGTAGTCACATTCAAATCCAGACTCAAAACACATCTGTTTAGCTGTGCATTTACTGAATGAGCACTGTGCCACTGTTCGTCCGACTGTTTGCACTGTATTTTATTTTATGTTTTAATTATTCTGATTTCTGTATTTTATCTTTTATTCTAAACTGTTTTAATTATTCTGATTTCTTTTGATTATTTTAATTTCTTCTATGTAAAGCACTTTGAATTACCATTGTGTATGAAATGTGCTATATAAATAAACTTGCCTTGCCTTGCCTTGAAATGTCATGACTTGAAATTCCAAGTGCCATAGAATCCCATACATTGCACTAAAGTGTTACTTTAAAGGTCATGTACTGCAGGTCAGTGTTACTTTAATGTTTGGTTTATTCTAGCATGAACTGATTTGCAGTGCTTTGTCAACATTACTGCATTTCTTGATAAACTTGCCAGAGGGTTAAAGACTCTAGCTTGGGCCCGCAGCCAAAGGTTAGGTTTGTCAGAAGTGGGATTCGAACCCACGCCTCCAGGGGAGACTGCGACCTGAACGCAGCGCCTTAGACCGCTCGGCCATCCCGACATGGCGGCCAGTGGTGAGCAGCATTTTTGCACCTACACGGAATGGCAGATGATCTAGAATCTAGGGCTTCACCGCTTACCCGAGTCAGAGCACATGCCTCGTTGGCGCAGTTAGGCAGCGCGTCAGTCTCATAATCTGAAGGTCGTGAGTTCGAGCCTCACACGGGGCAGAATGGTGCTTTTTGATACACGGGACCGTGTAAATAAAGGAGCTGCTTTCTGTATTCCCTTTTATGCCTTTGTCCATTTCTTCATATGCACTGTAATTGAAATCCAGTGTTTTTTTAAGACTAATGTTGAACAAATGCAGTAATAGTATTACTCTCATATTCATGTCATATGTGTCAGTGTTGTTACAATGTTTTGTTAAGGCTTATATCATTCTTTCATTCTAATGGCATGTCTTGTTAATGCTAATGTAATTTTTTACATGACATTCCTTGAATCTTGTGTCATGACACTCCACCCCATGCCCCCAAACCCATGACATTTCATTCCAAGAAATTTCCAAGAATCCTTGCCATGAAATTCTACTGCATCTTCTTCCGGTAAACATCACAACATGTTATTTCATGAAATTCAGTTGAATCCGATTCAATCAACATGTCCATTTTTTCTGAAATGTCATGACTTGAAATTCCAAGTGCCATAGAATCCCATACATTGCACTAAAGTGTTACTTTAAAGGTCATGTACTGCAGGTCAGTGTTACTTTAATGTTTGGTTTATTCTAGCATGAACTGATTTGCAGTGCTTTGTCAACATTACTGCATTTCTTGATAAACTTGCCAGAGGGTTAAAGACTCTAGCTTGGGCCCGCAGCCAAAGGTTAGGTTTGTCAGAAGTGGGATTCGAACCCACGCCTCCAGGGGAGACTGCGACCTGAACGCAGCGCCTTAGACCGCTCGGCCATCCTGACATGACGGCCAGTGCTGAGCAGCATTTTTGCAACTACACGGAATGGCAGATGATCTAAAATCTAGGGCTTCACCGCTCACCCGAGTCAGAGCACATGCCTCGTTGGCGCAGTTAGGCAGCGCGTCAGTCTCATAATCTGAAGGTCGTGAGTTCGAGCCTCACACGGGGCAGAATGGTGCTTTTTGATACACGGGACCGTGTAAATAAAGGAGCTGCTTTCTGTATTCCCTTTTATGCCTTTGTCCATTTCTTCATATGCACTGTAATTGAAATCCAGTGTTTTTTTAAGACTAATGTTGAACAAATGCAGTAATAGTATTACTCTCATATTCATGTCATATGTGTCAGTGTTGTTACAATGTTTTGTTAAGGCTTATATCATTCTTTCATTCTAATGGCATGTCTTGTTAATGCTAATGTAATTTTTTACATGACATTCCTTGAATCTTGTGTCATGACACTCCACCCCATGCCCCCAAACCCATGACATTTCATTCCAAGAAATTTCCAAGAATCCTTGCCATGAAATTCTACTGCATCTTCTTCCGGTAAACATCACAACATGTTATTTCGTGAAATTCAGTTGAATCCGATTCAATCAACATGTCCATTTTTTCTGAAATGTCATGACTTGAAATTCCAAGTGCCATAGAATCCCATACATTGCACTAAAGTGTTACTTTAAAGGTCATGTACTGCAGGTCAGTGTTACTTTAATGTTTGGTTTATTCTAGCATGAACTGATTTGCAGTGCTTTGTCAACATTACTGCATTTCTTGATAAACTTGCCAGAGGGTTAAAGACTCTAGCTTGGGCCCGCAGCCAAAGGTTAGGTTTGTCAGAAGTGGGATTCGAACCCACGCCTCCAGGGGAGACTGCGACCTGAACGCAGCGCCTTAGACCGCTCGGCCATCCTGACATGACGGCCAGTGCTGAGCAGCATTTTTGCACCTACACGGAATGGCAGATGATCTAAAATCTAGGGCTTCACCGCTCACCCGAGTCAGAGCACATGCCTCGTTGGCGCAGTTAGGCAGCGCGTCAGTCTCATAATCTGAAGGTCGTGAGTTCGAGCCTCACACGGGGCAGAATGGTGCTTTTTGATACACGGGACCGTGTAAATAAAGGAGCTGCTTTCTGTATTCCCTTTTATGCCTTTGTCCATTTCTTCATATGCACTGTAATTGAAATCCAGTGTTTTTTTAAGACTAATGTTGAACAAATGCAGTAATAGTATTACTCTCATATTCATGTCATATGTGTCAGTGTTGTTACAATGTTTTGTTAAGGCTTATATCATTCTTTCATTCTAATGGCATGTCTTGTTAATGCTAATGTAATTTTTTACATGACATTCCTTGAATCTTGTGTCATGACACTCCACCCCATGCCCCCAAACCCATGACATTTCATTCCAAGAAATTTCCAAGAATCCTTGCCATGAAATTCTACTGCATCTTCTTCCGGTAAACATCACAACATGTTATTTCGTGAAATTCAGTTGAATCCGATTCAATCAACATGTCCATTTTTTCTGAAATGTCATGACTTGAAATTCCAAGTGCCATAGAATCCCATACATTGCACTAAAGTGTTACTTTAAAGGTCATGTACTGCAGGTCAGTGTTACTTTAATGTTTGGTTTATTCTAGCATGAACTGATTTGCAGTGCTTTGTCAACATTACTGCATTTCTTGATAAACTTGCCAGAGGGTTAAAGACTCTAGCTTGGGCCCGCAGCCAAAGGTTAGGTTTGTCAGAAGTGGGATTCGAACCCACGCCTCCAGGGGAGACTGCGACCTGAACACAGCGCCTTAGACCGCTCGGCCATCCTGACATGACGGCCAGTGGTGAGCAGCATTTTTGCACCTACACGGAATGGCAGATGATCTAAAATCTAGGGCTTCACCGCTCACCTGAGTCAGAGCACATGCCTCGTTGGCGCAGTTAGGCAGCGCGTCAGTCTCATAATCTGAAGGTCGTGAGTTCGAGCCTCACACGGGGCAGAATGGTGCTTTTTTATACACGGGACCGTGTAAATAAAGGAGCTGCTTTCTGTATTCCCTTTTATGCCTTTGTCCATTTCTTCATATGCACTGTAATTGAAATCCAGTGTTTTTTTAAGACTAATGTTGAACAAATGCAGTAATAGTATTACTCTCATATTCATGTCATATGTGTCAGTGTTGTTACAATGTTTTGTTAATGCTTATATCATTCTTTCATTCTAATGGCATGTCTTGTTAATGCTAATGTAATTTTTTACATGACATTCCTTGAATTTTGTGTCATGACACTCCACCCCATGCCCCCAAACCCATGACATTTCATTCCAAGAAATTTCCAAGAATCCTTGCCATGAAATTCTACTGCATCTTCTTCCGGTAAACATCACAACATGTTATTTCGTGAAATTCAGTTGAATCCGATTCAATCAACATGTCCATTTTTTCTGAAATGTCATGACTTGAAATTCCAAGTGCCATAGAATCCCATACATTGCACTAAAGTGTTACTTTAAAGGTCATGTACTGCAGGTCAGTGTTACTTTAATGTTTGGTTTATTCTAGCATGAACTGATTTGCAGTGCTTTGTCAACATTACTGCATTTCTTGATAAACTTGCCAGAGGGTTAAAGACTCTAGCTTGGGCCCGCAGCCAAAGGTTAGGTTTGTCAGAAGTGGGATTCGAACCCACGCCTCCAGGGGAGACTGCGACCTGAACGCAGCGCATTAGACCGCTCGGCCATCCTGACATGACGGCCAGTGGTGAGCAGCATTTTTGCACCTACACGGAATGGCAGATGATCTAGAATCTAGGGCTTCACCGCTCACCCGAGTCAGAGCACATGCCTCGTTGGCGCAGTTAGGCAGCGCGTCAGTCTCATAATCTGAAGGTCGTGAGTTCGAGCCTCACACGGTGCAGAATGGTGCTTTTTTATACACGGGACCGTGTAAATAAAGGAGCTGCTTTCTGTATTCCCTTTTATGCCTTTGTCCATTTCTTCATATGCACTGTAATTGAAATCCAGTGTTTTTTTAAGACTAATGTTGAACAAATGCAGTAATAGTATTACTCTCATATTCATGTCATATGTGTCAGTGTTGTTACAATGTTTTGTTAAGGCTTATATCATTCTTTCATTCTAATGGCATGTCTTGTTAATGCTAATGTAATTTTTTACATGACATTCCTTGAATCTTGTGTCATGACACTCCACCCCATGCCCCCAAACCCATGACATTTCATTCCAAGAAATTTCCAAGAATCCTTGCCATGAAATTCTACTGCATCTTCTTCCGGTAAACATCACAACATGTTATTTCGTGAAATTCAGTTGAATCCGATTCAATCAACATGTCCATTTTTTCTGAAATGTCATGACTTGAAATTCCAAGTGCCATAGAATCCCATACATTGCACTAAAGTGTTACTTTAAAGGTCATGTACTGCAGGTCAGTGTTACTTTAATGTTTGGTTTATTCTAGCATGAACTGATTTGCAGTGCTTTGTCAACATTACTGCATTTCTTGATAAACTTGCCAGAGGGTTAAAGACTCTAGCTTGGGCCCGCAGCCAAAGGTTAGGTTTGTCAGAAGTGGGATTCGAACCCACGCCTCCAGGGGAGACTGCGACCTGAACGCAGCGCATTAGACCGCTCGGCCATCCTGACATGACGGCCAGTGGTGAGCAGCATTTTTGCACCTACACGGAATGGCAGATGATCTAGAATCTAGGGCTTCACCGCTCACCCGAGTCAGAGCACATGCCTCGTTGGCGCAGTTAGGCAGCGCGTCAGTCTCATAATCTGAAGGTCGTGAGTTCGAGCCTCACACGGTGCAGAATGGTGCTTTTTTATACACGGGACCGTGTAAATAAAGGAGCTGCTTTCTGTATTCCCTTTTATGCCTTTGTCCATTTCTTCATATGCACTGTAATTGAAATCCAGTGTTTTTTTAAGACTAATGTTGAACAAATGCAGTAATAGTATTACTCTCATATTCATGTCATATGTGTCAGTGTTGTTACAATGTTTTGTTAAGGCTTATATCATTCTTTCATTCTAATGGCATGTCTTGTTAATGCTAATGTAATTTTTTACATGACATTCCTTGAATCTTGTGTCATGACACTCCACCCCATGCCCAGAAAAACAAATGACATTTCATTCCAAGAAATTTCCAAGAATCCTTGCCATGAAATTCTACTGCATCTTCTTCCGGTAAACATCACAACATGTTATTTCGTGAAATTCAGTTGAATCCGATTCAATCAACATGTCCATTTTTTCTGAAATGTCATGACTTGAAATTCCAAGTGCCATAGAATCCCATACATTGCACTAAAGTGTTACTTTAAAGGTCATGTACTGCAGGTCAGTGTTACTTTAATGTTTGGTTTATTCTAGCATGAACTGATTTGCAGTGCTTTGTCAACATTACTGCATTTCTTGATAAACTTGCCAGAGGGTTAAAGACTCTAGCTTGGGCCCGCAGCCAAAGGTTAGGTTTGTCAGAAGCGGGATTCGAACCCACGCCTCCAGGGGAGACTGCGACCTGAACGCAGCGCCTTAGACCGCTCGGCCATCCTGACATGACGGCCAGTGGTGAGCAGCATTTTTGCACCTACACGGAATGGCAGGTGATCTAGAATCTAGGGCTTCACCGCTCACCAGAGTCAGAGCACATGCCTCGTTGGCGCAGTTAGGCAGCGCGTCAGTCTCATAATCTGAAGGTCGTGAGTTCGAGCCTCACACGGGGCAGAATGGTGCTTTTTTTATACACGGGACCGTGTAAATAAAGGAGCTGCTTTCTGTATTCCCTTTTATGCCTTTGTCCATTTCTTCATATGCACTGTAATTGAAATCCAGTGTTTTTTTAAGACTAATGTTGAACAAATGCAGTAATAGTATTACTCTCATATTCATGTCATATGTGTCAGTGTTGTTACAATGTTTTGTTAAGGCTTATATCATTCTTTCATTCTAATGGCATGTCTTGTTAATGCTAATGTAATTTTTTACATGACATTCCTTGAATCTTGTGTCATGACACTCCACCCCATGCCCCCAAACCCATGACATTTCATTCCAAGAAATTTCCAAGAATCCTTGCCATGAAATTCTACTGCATCTTCTTCCGGTAAACATCACAACATGTTATTTCGTGAAATTCAGTTGAATCCGATTCAATCAACATGTCCATTTTTTCTGAAATGTCATGACTTGAAATTCCAAGTGCCATAGAATCCCATACATTGCACTAAAGTGTTACTTTAAAGGTCATGTACTGCAGGTCAGTGTTACTTTAATGTTTGGTTTATTCTAGCATGAACTGATTTGCAGTGCTTTGTCAACATTACTGCATTTCTTGATAAACTTGCCAGAGGGTTAAAGACTCTAGCTTGGGCCCGCAGCCAAAGGTTAGGTTTGTCAGAAGTGGGATTCGAACCCACGCCTCCAGGGGAGACTGCGACCTGAACGCAGCGCCTTAGACCGCTCGGCCATCCTGACATGACGGCCAGTGGTGAGCAGCATTTTTGCACCTACACGGAATGGCAGATGATCTAAAATCTAGGGCTTCACCGCTCACCCGAGTCAGAGCACATGCCTCGTTGGCGCAGTTAGGCAGCGCGTCAGTCTCATAATCTGAAGGTCGTGAGTTCGAGCCTCACACGGGGCAGAATGGTGCTTTTTTATACACGGGACCGTGTAAATAAAGGAGCTGCTTTCTGTATTCCCTTTTATGCCTTTGTCCATTTCTTCATATGCACTGTAATTGAAATCCAGTGTTTTTTTAAGACTAATGTTGAACAAATGCAGTAATAGTATTACTCTCATATTCATGTCATATGTGTCAGTGTTGTTACAATGTTTTGTTAAGGCTTATATCATTCTTTCATTCTAATGGCATGTCTTGTTAATGCTAATGTAATTTTTTACATGACATTCCTTGAATCTTGTGTCATGACACTCCACCCCATGCCCCCAAACCCATGACATTTCATTCCAAGAAATTTCCAAGAATCCTTGCCATGAAATTCTACTGCATCTTCTTCCGGTAAACATCACAACATGTTATTTCGTGAAATTCAGTTGAATCCGATTCAATCAACATGTCCATTTTTTCTGAAATGTCATGACTTGAAATTCCAAGTGCCATAGAATCCCATACATTGCACTAAAGTGTTACTTTAAAGGTCATGTACTGCAGGTCAGTGTTACTTTAATGTTTGGTTTATTCTAGCATGAACTGATTTGCAGTGCTTTGTCAACATTACTGCATTTCTTGATAAACTTGCCAGAGGGTTAAAGACTCTAGCTTGGGCCCGCAGCCAAAGGTTAGGTTTGTCAGAAGTGGGATTCGAACCCACGCCTCCAGGGGAGACTGCGACCTGAACGCAGCGCATTAGACCGCTCGGCCATCCTGACATGACGGCCAGTGGTGAGCAGCATTTTTGCACCTACACGGAATGGCAGATGATCTAGAATCTAGGGCTTCACCGCTCACCCGAGTCAGAGCACATGCCTCGTTGGCGCAGTTAGGCAGCGCGTCAGTCTCATAATCTGAAGGTCGTGAGTTCGAGCCTCACACGGTGCAGAATGGTGCTTTTTTATACACGGGACCGTGTAAATAAAGGAGCTGCTTTCTGTATTCCCTTTTATGCCTTTGTCCATTTCTTCATATGCACTGTAATTGAAATCCAGTGTTTTTTTAAGACTAATGTTGAACAAATGCAGTAATAGTATTACTCTCATATTCATGTCATATGTGTCAGTGTTGTTACAATGTTTTGTTAAGGCTTATATCATTCTTTCATTCTAATGGCATCCCATGCCCCCAAACCCATGACATTTCATTCCAAGAAATTTCCAAGAATCCTTGCCATGAAATTCTACTGCATCTTCTTCCGGTAAACATCACAACATGTTATTTCGTGAAATTCAGTTGAATCCGATTCAATCAACATGTCCATTTTTTCTGAAATGTCATGACTTGAAATTCCAAGTGCCATAGAATCCCATACATTGCACTAAAGTGTTACTTTAAAGGTCATGTACTGCAGGTCAGTGTTACTTTAATGTTTGGTTTATTCTAGCATGAACTGATTTGCAGTGCTTTGTCAACATTACTGCATTTCTTGATAAACTTGCCAGAGGGTTAAAGACTCTAGCTTGGGCCCGCAGCCAAAGGTTAGGTTTGTCAGAAGTGGGATTCGAACCCACGCCTCCAGGGGAGACTGCGACCTGAACGCAGCGCCTTAGACCGCTCGGCCATCCTGACATGGCGGCCAGTGGTGAGCAGCATTTTTGCACCTACACGGAATGGCAGATGATCTAAAATCTAGGGCTTCACCGCTCACCAGAGTCAGAGCACATGCCTCGTTGGCGCAGTTAGGCAGCGTGTCAGTCTCATAATCTGAAGGTCGTGAGTTCGAGCCTCACACGGGGCAGAATGGTGCTTTTTTTATACACGGGACCGTGTAAATAAAGGAGCTGCTTTCTGTATTCCCTTTTATGCCTTTGTCCATTTCTTCATATGCACTGTAATTGAAATCCAGTGTTTTTTTAAGACTAATGTTGAACAAATGCAGTAATAGTATTACTCTCATATTCATGTCATATGTGTCAGTGTTGTTACAATGTTTTGTTAAGGCTTATATCATTCTTTCATTCTAATGGCATGTCTTGTTAATGCTAATGTAATTTTTTACATGACATTCCTTGAATCTTGTGTCATGACACTCCACCCCATGCCCCCAAACCCATGACATTTCATTCCAAGAAATTTCCAAGAATCCTTGCCATGAAATTCTACTGCATCTTCTTCCGGTAAACATCACAACATGTTATTTCGTGAAATTCAGTTGAATCCGATTCAATCAACATGTCCATTTTTTCTGAAATGTCATGACTTGAAATTCCAAGTGCCATAGAATCCCATACATTGCACTAAAGTGTTACTTTAAAGGTCATGTACTGCAGGTCAGTGTTACTTTAATGTTTGGTTTATTCTAGCATGAACTGATTTGCAGTGCTTTGTCAACATTACTGCATTTCTTGATAAACTTGCCAGAGGGTTAAAGACTCTAGCTTGGGCCCGCAGCCAAAGGTTAGGTTTGTCAGAAGTGGGATTCGAACCCACGCCTCCAGGGGAGACTGCGACCTGAACGCAGCGCATTAGACCGCTCGGCCATCCTGACATGACGGCCAGTGGTGAGCAGCATTTTTGCACCTACACGGAATGGCAGATGATCTAAAATCTAGGGCTTCACCGCTCACCCGAGTCAGAGCACATGCCTCGTTGGCGCAGTTAGGCAGCGCGTCAGTCTCATAATCTGAAGGTCGTGAGTTCGAGCCTCACACGGGGCAGAATGGTGCTTTTTTATACACGGGACCGTGTAAATAAAGGAGCTGCTTTCTGTATTCCCTTTTATGCCTTTGTCCATTTCTTCATATGCACTGTAATTGAAATCCAGTGTTTTTTTAAGACTAATGTTGAACAAATGCAGTAATAGTATTACTCTCATATTCATGTCATATGTGTCAGTGTTGTTACAATGTTTTGTTAAGGCTTATATCATTCTTTCATTCTAATGGCATGTCTTGTTAATGCTAATGTAATTTTTTACATGACATTCCTTGAATCTTGTGTCATGACACTCCACCCCATGCCCCCAAACCCATGACATTTCATTCCAAGAAATTTCCAAGAATCCTTGCCATGAAATTCTACTGCATCTTCTTCCGGTAAACATCACAACATGTTATTTCGTGAAATTCAGTTGAATCCGATTCAATCAACATGTCAATTTTTTCTGAAATGTCATGACTTGAAATTCCAAGTGCCATAGAATCCCATACATTGCACTAAAGTGTTACTTTAAAGGTCATGTACTGCAGGTCAGTGTTACTTTAATGTTTGGTTTATTCTAGCATGAACTGATTTGCAGTGCTTTGTCAACATTACTGCATTTCTTGATAAACTTGCCAGAGGGTTAAAGACTCTAGCTTGGGCCCGCAGCCAAAGGTTAGGTTTGTCAGAAGTGGGATTCGAACCCACGCCTCCAGGGGAGACTGCGACCTGAACGCAGCGCCTTAGACCGCTCGGCCATCCTGACATGACGGCCAGTGGTGAGCAGCATTTTTGCACCTACACGGAATGGCAGATGATCTAGAATCTAGGGCTTCACCGCTCACCCGAGTCAGAGCACATGCCTCGTTGGCGCAGTTAGGCAGCGCGTCAGTCTCATAATCTGAAGGTCGTGAGTTCGAGCCTCACACGGGGCAGAATGGTGCTTTTTTTATACACGGGACCGTGTAAATAAAGGAGCTGCTTTCTGTATTCCCTTTTATGCCTTTGTCCATTTGTTCATATGCACTGTAATTGAAATCCAGTGTTTTTTAAGACTAATGTTGAACAAATGCAGTAATAGTATTACTCTCATATTCATGTCATATGTGTCAGTGTTGTTACAATGTTTTGTTAAGGCTTATATCATTCTTTCATTCTAATGGCATGTCTTGTTAATGCTAATGTAATTTTTTACATGACATTCCTTGAATCTTGTGTCATGACACTCCACCCCATGCCCCCAAACCCATGACATTTCATTCCAAGAAATTTCCAAGAATCCTTGCCATGAAATTCTACTGCATCTTCTTCCGGTAAACATCACAACATGTTATTTCGTGAAATTCAGTTGAATCCGATTCAATCAACATGTCCATTTTTTCTGAAATGATAAACTTGCCAGAGGGTTAAAGACTCTAGCTTGGGCCCGCAGCCAAAGGTTAGGTTTGTCAGAAGTGGGATTCGAACCCACGCCTCCAGGGGAGACTGCGACCTGAACGCCAGCTGCCGAAGGATAGTCCGTCAAAATGGGGATAATGTTGAACAATGTTGAACGCCACAGCCAATCACGTTGACGCGCTATAACATTTGCAGCCAATTAGAGAGCGCCATTCTCGACATTATAACATCTGCAGCCAATCAGAGAGCGCCATTCTTGACTTTTTCCTTATCATTTTCGACATTTGACCAATCAGAGTACAAGGAAATGTCAATGGCACGTTTACGCTTAGCACCGCTAGGAGGAGGAGTCAGGAAGCTAGCCAATTGTCAATCAAGTTGCCGAACTGAGCCGAAGGTGTACGAAGTAATGACATATCCTGAGGGGCGTGTCAGAGGTCAAAAAGTTCAGACATCGAGCATCACTGTCACGGAGGTCAGGCAGCATCATTTTAACGGAGGACTACGAAACTTATTTTTCGGTAACTTTAACTGTATTTTTGGACAATGTAATTTTATATTTGTATATAATTGTATACTATATTATAATTGTAAATATCGTGTGTGCTTTTTTAAAGAAATAATTTGTATTATAGTAGTTTTGTTCAAAACGATATAACCTAACCGTTAGCCCCCCAACAAAAAAATGTCTGGCAAAAAATCCCATAAAGCCATGTCAGATACTGACTGGATTGCAAGGCTAAAAAAGTTTGCAAGCACAGGAGTTTGGCCATCAAATGAGGGTAACAGGCCAGCTCCTCGACAGAAAAAGTGGCATGACGTGTACCAAAGGGTGAGTGTGCTTTTGTCACCTTTGCATGATGTAATAAATGTAATCCTAATCATTTAATTCTATGTCATCATTATTTATATGTATGTAGATAATGTTGCAGGTATTTGAGATTTATGTTTATTTATGTAAAAAAAAACTTTTTTTTGCACTGGGAGATTCAGAGATTTGAGGCAGTGGGGGTGGGGATGTTGAGTGAATGGATGTTTTTTTGAAGGTGTGAAATGTTCCTCTCTTGTTCTTTTAAAGGAGGATACAAACTTTACTCACTCTTTATCTCTAATTTTACAGTTTGTATCTCCTCTTCAAAGAACATGAATAAAAATAAATGACACACTACAATAAATTAATGTGGCATTCATACTGATAAGTTAGAAATGCATGTATTCTATATTATATGTGTGATAATGTTTACAGATTGAAAGATGTCCGATGCAGTCTCGCGGCCAGACAACCTTGCTCGGAGCGGTCCCAAAGTGCATATGTGGTTTTCACACTCAAAAGGTAACAATGTAAAGATGTAACTTGTATTTATTTTATATATGTATAATTTACTGAACAAATTCTTCTCGTTCAACAATTATTGTAGCCTATGTATTTTTGTGGTTGTCTTAAGCAGCCCACAGCCTCTATTGGACAAGCACCAAGGGTTGTTGAACAACGGTCTGCCGCTACTGGACCAGCACAGGAGGTCATGGCGCAGAGTCAGCGTCAGCTCCCACCCCAGCCTACTTCTAAAATTATACCAAGTTTGTCAAAGGTAATAACATTTTTTTTTATATAATTGCAGTTTTAATATACGTTTAGTATAAAGGTTTAAGTTCAGTGGAAATGGCTGGTATGTTTTTACACCTACCTGCCAGCTGTCACACCTTGTACAGGGGCGGCTGTAGTCTGCTTATTGGTCAGTTTCACTGTCTCAGGTTGGTTTAGATCAAGTAAAATGGTGAAAGAACAATGTAACCTATGTGATCTCTCTTTCTTCTCTGGGCTCTGCTCTTGCATTCTCCTCTTCCTCTCTAATTGGGCTTTGCCATTATGGGTTAAAGGACACTCACGTCCTTCATGGCATCTCTCTTGATTTTTCCAACTGGCTACTGAAGCTACGTCTTTCATTCTGTATTTCTCAGGTAACATTCCACTTATGCACAATTAATTATACACGTATTATTAATTAAGTCATCATGAATCTGCTTTGTTGCCATTTCAAGTGTAACCTTCATTACTGTTAATAAACGCTTTCTCTTACAAACTATGTGCAAACTATTTTTGATTTTAAGTCATTTTTAAAAGGTACTTGTTAAATTACTATATACTCACATTCTAGCAATACCTTCCCAAACATTTTTCTATTCTAACTGTGCTTATTTCAATCTGTATAAGTAGTAGAGTGTGGTAATACACAGACAAAAAAATAAGTTAAAGAAAGAAAGCAGGTCCTTTAGTTATATAATGAATGATAGGATCAATAGATATTTTCTCATTTTACATTTTATTATATTTTTGGCCAATGTGCTGTTACAATTCAATTAGTCTTTTCATTGAAATTGTTTTGCCCTTTTTTAGTTTACCAAGCCAAGATTTGGTGGGTCCCACATTGCTGCTGCAAAGCCAAATCTGAGTGTGGCTAGGAGACCATCTCAGGCTGTTGACCAACCCAGCGCAGCAGTGTCCAGTGCCCCTACACCAAGCACCACTGTCTCTGTAAGTACTGGCATAATCCACATTGCATTCTAAGACAAATTCCACATCTGTGCACTTTTTAGAAACTTGCATTCTAAGACACATTCCACATCTGTGCACTTTTTAGAAATATATTTTGTATGCAGGAAATCTTATCATAATGAATTAAGAGCAATACTATACAGTTTTCACACAATATGCAGTCAGTGAACACATTTCCACAATGCTTACATTTTCGTAACAGACAAGCTATACCTCCCAACAAAATTATGGATTGTTTTTGTAGTATTTACAAATGTTAACACACACCACCCCACAATAGCAAAAACAATATTCCAAACCTTAGATACAGTATAAAAACCTCGGCTTCTTCAATGATATCAGTTCAAAAACAATATATCTCAGCTGATAATAAACAAACAATTGAATAATTGACACACACCTGATTTATGTTGTGTAAATTGGGCCAACCATAGCTGATTCCAGTCTGGCTTAGACTCAGTGGCAGGGGTTATTTTTTTCTGTTACATTGACACTTATACAGTAAAAGGAGGACTTTGAGGAGTGATGTTTTTGGAAACAGAAAAAGACAAACACTGTAATGTCTGGACGAGGAAGAGTAAGAGCAAGGGGCCCAGGGAGAAGAGCATGCCCAGTGAGAGATGCAGTGAGAGGTGCAGTGAGAGGTGCAGTGAGATGTGCAGTGAGATGTGCAGTGAGATGTGCAGTGAGATGTGCAGTGAGAGATGCAGTTAGAGGTGCAGTGAGATGTGCAGTGAGAGGTGCAGTGAGAGGTGCAGTGAGAGGTGCAGTGAGAGGTGCAGTGAGAGGTGCAGTGAGATGTGCAGTGACAGATGCAGTGAGAGGTGCAGTGAGAGATGCAGTGAGAGATGCAGTGAGAGGTGCAGTGAGAGGTGCAGTGAGAGGTGCAGTGAGATGTGAAGTGAGATGTGCAGTGAGAGGTGCAGTGAGAGGTGCAGTGAGAGATGCAGTGAGATGTGCAGTGAGAGGTGCAGTCAGAGATGCAGTGAGATGTGCAGTGAGATGTGCAGTGAGAGGAGCAGGGCCAGGGAGAAGAGCAGGCCTAAGGAGAGGGCAAGGTAGAGGTGTAAGAATGTGTGGTGGTGGCATTCCAAGGGCTGCAAGAACAGTAGTCAGTGATGAAATACGTGCCACTATCATTGACCATGTAATCAACCACGGTCTTTCACTAAGAGAGGCTGGTAAACAGTAAAGGGAAAAAAAACTGATTTGCTTTTTACTGGAATACTGTACATGTGGACATACAGTTCCCAACCAATAAATTTAGTGTAAAAATGGTGGATTGCATGTTTTGTATGCAAATACCTGTAAAACTGAAACACAAAAGTCTATGAAGTTTTTGTAATACAATAGCCAGTATTTTGAAACCTGTTGTACTTTGATTGACTGCATGTACCTTGCGAAGTGAAAACAAGTGTTATTCTTTGGTTGGGAGTTCCACGCTGCCTCAGCAGAGTGGGACTTTATAGTAAAGGAGTATTGCAGCTGCCAGTCTCTGCTTTAACCGAGGAGTTTAAGTGTGCCAAGGTCAGACTGGAAATGACTTTAGCAGAGTCACGTGACAAATGCGTAAGGGAGACTGCCCCAAGGGTAAAAACTGGTAGAAAGTGGTCAGCAAAGAAATCTGTAGTAGAGGCAAAGGCTGACCTTCAAATTGGGGATATCGTGGGACAGGTACAGCATGGAAGAGGGGGTTTTGGGCTCAGTTTAGTTCCTCCTAAATGGCACAAGGCAGGCCCAGCCCAAAGGAGGAAGCTGGTAGTCAACGAGGTGCGAAAGCAGGAGGAGAGGATGAGGTGTATAAAGGCCATTTCCCAGGCCAAGCAGGGAGAGTGGATGAGATGGGAGAGTGTGGAACAACGCAAAATGGGCTGGCAAGACTTTTGGTCAATGGAAGAGAGTAGGATCAGTTTCCTTATTAGGTCAACATATGATGTTCTCCCATCACCGCAGAACCTAAACCTCTGGGTAGGAGAGGATCCATCTTGTCCTTTGTGTTCATCACCTGCCACATTAAGGCACATTTTGACAGGATGTAAGGTGGCTCTTAGCCAGGGTCGGTTTACTTGGCGCCATGACCAAGTATTGCGATGTTTGGCTTTAGCATTGGAAGGCAAGCGTAGTATGACCAATAAATTGCCGCCTGTTCTAGCAAAACATTACACGCAGAAGACAATATTCCTCCGCCCAGGCGAGCAACCACCAAGAAAAGGTGCTAACACCAATTCTCGCCCAGGACAACTGGAAGCTGCTAGGGACTGGAAGATGCTGGTTGATCTTGATCAACGGCTTATTTTTCCACCTGAGATTGCCACCACTAACCTACGGCCAGATATTGTTTTGTGGTCTGGATCAGCACGCATTGTTCAACTGATAGAGTTAACAGTGCCATGGGAGGATGCGGTAGATGAGGCATATGAGAGGAAGAAACTGCGGTATGCTCATCTGGCCACTGAAGCAGAACAGCGAGGATGGAGAGTCCAGGTTTATCCAGTGGAAGTGGGTTGTCGTGGTTTTGTGGCACACTCTACAACCCGGTTCCTCAGAGACGTCAGATTCAGTGGCCAAGAGTTGCGTCGTACAGTAAAGAACTTATCTGAAGCAGCAGAAAGGAGCAGCAACTGGCTGTGGTTGAGACGGAAAGATTCTAGCTGGCTGTGTACAGGCCGCCATGCTACGGTTTCGTAGAATTCTTGAAAACTTGAAAGGTCTGTTGGTTTATTTGTATAGGTTGTATAGTATTTACAGTCATTACGTTCCTGTGTATATTGCGTGAATGACGGGTGGTTGGGCAGATATTGTGTTTTGCGGTAGGTGGTATGCCATACAGAACCGTTGCCACTGAAACTGCATATTAACGCACCAGTGGGGCTCGACAGCCTTAGTCAAACGGGTTGGCGCGTATGGTTGGGTTGCGGAGAGATTGTGAGATTGTGGTTAGGTCTCAGCAGCAACTGTTGGTTTATTTGTATAGGTTGTATAGTATTTACAGTCATTACGTTCCTGTATATATTGCGTGAATGACGGGTGGTTGGGCAGATATTGTGTTTTGTGGTAGGTGGTATGCCATACGGAACCGTTGCCACTGAAACTGCATATTAACGCACCAGTGGGGCTCGACAGCCTTAGTCAAACGGGTTGGCGCGTATGGTTGGGTTGCGGTGAGATTGTGGTTAGGTCTCAGCAGCAACTGTTGGTTTATTTGTATAGGTTGTAAAGTATTTACAGTCATTACGTTCCTGTGTATATTGCGTGAATGACGGGTGGTTGGGCAGATATTGTGTTTTGTGGTAGGTGGTATGCCATACGGAACCGTTGCCACTGAAACTGCATATTAACGCACCAGTGGGGCTCGACAGCCTTAGTCAAACGGGTTGGCGCGTATGGTTGGGTTGCGGAGAGATTGTGAGATTGTGGTTAGGTCTCAGCAGCAAGAGGGAAGTAGAGGTCAGTAAGCTGGGCTGAGTTGAGTGGGGGACGGAGGGGGGTGACTCTGGGACGCCAGAGTCACTGTCGAGCCCTCTTGAGGTGTCGTGGGCTAGTCGACGAAACACTGAGGACGGAAGGTGCCCACTTGAAGACCCTAGAGATGTTCCCTACTCCGCTCAATCCAGAGGGTTGTTATGGGGGACCGCACTGTGGTTGCAGCCGTTGTGTGTGCTGACGCGCAATACACTGTATTAACACCAGACAGAAGATTCACGTCACTAGATGGAAAGAAGCGTAAATGGATGGAGAAGCATAGGTTACTGTAAAGCTACGTCTTAGTTGGTGATTATCTTGGCGAAAGCCGAGTACAAATCAGCATGATGTTTTAACATCTACTCTCGTGTAACGGAAATCATGACAGAATAATTTCATTCTGAGTCAGATTTCCAGTGTTTTGGTAAAGTTAGTGTGTGCAGAGAAAGATGTGTTCTATTTTGAAATGAAGAGTTAGTATATATTTACAGTTTTTTTCAATTGTTTACACGCAATTTTGAAAACCGGGTTCTTTTTTTCAAAATGTAATCACAATTATCCAAACACCACACTCAATTGGCATAATTCCTAGATTGTTTGGAAAATGACACACTTCTGTCAAAACATACACACTTCAGTCAAAAGATATACACATATTTGTGAAAATGCTATTAGTTTTCATTTAACCAACACAGTCCTCAATGATCAGACACTATTGTAACCAGTTTCACACTGTTGTGATAAATAAAAAACACATTTGTAAAAATACTATTTTTAGGAAATAGCATGTGCTAGATTTTTGGCCAGACATTGTTATGTAAGGGATAATTTAGATGAAAAAAAAATTGTGACACACAAACAACATTCTTCATGATTAGTTTGAGATATAGGGAGAATGTACACAAATAGGCCTACTATAAACTTACCAAGCACTGCACAACACTGATTTCTGCAGACTCATATTTCAAGTATTTATTTACAGTATTTCTTACCATAATCAGTTACAGTAATCAACCAACAATGAAATCAATGAAAAATATAAAATCTGTAGACAAATTAAAATTACTGCATGAAGTACATACAGTTTGACTCTGAAGAAAAACTGCTGTAAAAGCAACAAGAATACTGTAACTTCAGTTACAGTATCAACCAGAGATTTGGTTGAACTCTTTGTCCAGCTTCCATCGGTGTCAGTCCATGGTCCCTCTACCTCCTTCACCTCTTCCTCTACCTCCTTCTCCTCTTCCTCTACCTCCTTCTCCTCTTCGAGCCCCCCCTCTTATTCTCACTCTTCTTCTTCTTCTTCTTCTTCTAGCTCCTTCCATTTTTGTTGAAGACAGGTGAACTCACCTGCTGCCTTTTATAGCACTCCTGAGTGATGCGTTTTCAAATTAGCACATGTGTGCTTCCACGCCTGATGGATGGTAAATGGACTGCATTTATATAGCGCTTTCACAGACCGAATGGCCACCAAAGCGCTTTACATAGTTGCCTCACATTCACCCATTCATACACACATTCAAACACCGACGGCGGTGTCAGCCATGCAAGGCGCCACCCAGCTCGTCAGGAGCAGTTGGGTGGCATGGACACCTCGACACTTGGTCAGGTGGAACCGGGGATTGAACCACCAACCTTTCGGTTTGTAGATAACCTACATGAACCACTGAGCCACTGCCGCCCCATAGGTTGTGCATATCCAATTCATTCATTAGTGTGGTCAATGGCAATCCGGGGCTTTGTAATGACAAGGAAGTAACCTCACAATCCTTATCTGTGTCTAAGGTGTGAAAATGTGTGTAGAGCTACTACAAAAGCCTAATGTATCAAATATGATACACAACATTCTATTTAATTTCCGTTTTTTTATTGTTTTTATTTCAGGTGAGCTCATTGGAGTGCAGTATCTGTTCCAGCAGACTGGTCAGGCACTGCAGGACATGAATCCTGACTCTGAGCAGACAGCAGAGCTCATTGAGGACCTCAGTGTGGAGGAGCGAGATGAAGATGAGGGCTTCTGTGACATCAGCGAGGATCACACAATAGCAGATCCGGAGGCTGTTCTGTCACCACCCTCTTCCACACTGACACTGGGTTCTTCCACCCTGGTCACCAGCAGTGCCACACCTGTACTGGGCTCCACATCCCCTTCACTGGTCCCTGACCCCAAACTTGTCCTCACACAGTCTCCTTCATCACCTGGACCCTCAGGGACTGCTGTCACACCTGTTCCCTCTGAAACATCTGTTTCAACTCTCCCCTCAGAGCCAGAGGATGCTGGTCAGGATGATGATGAAGAAGAGACGGTAAATACTACTCCTTTGTATGTCTTTCAAATTAACTAGAATAATTATGATGAATTAACATCCAGTGCTTTAAATCCAGACTTTCCACATATTTTACATTTAAAAGTACAGCCTAAATTCATTTGTAAGCTGCAAATACACATCAAGTCAAGTCATCTTTATTTATTTGGTGCTTTGTAAAATGTCAAGAATGGCGCTCTCTCTGCTTTGTACTATACAGTGCTTTACGGTGATAAACAGGAAAATAACACAATCAGTTATGGAATTATGCATTAGACAGATGTGATGTAATAATTGTATTGCATGTTTGTGTTTTTTAATAGGCTGTTGACTACCAAAATATCCCGGGTTATCAACATGTGGACCAGCTGGCAGAATATCTGGTGGATCTCCGGGACCACACAGCCCTCAGCCTGACCAACCAGGAAGCCAACACCATAATTGCTCTTTGGCAGAACCTGGATGACCGGGACAAGGAACGGGTGGTGTATGACAGTCGATGCCGAAAGAGACTGCTGAGTGGACGCTTCAAGGTCCCGAAGAAGCCCACTCACCCTGGTGTAGAGAGCACCACCAGATGTGTCCTGGGTGCAAGCAGCGCACCTGCTCAGTGGCCTGACTGTTGCCGTCTGCTGGAGACCATCTTCATCAGACTTTGCACTGTCCACGCAAGCCCCAAAAGAAAAGGCAAGGGAGCCCTGTCAAGATTGTCTCTGATCCTGCAAGACTATCGCAGGATAAGGCAGCTTGTACTGGGCAACAGCTTGGTGATGAGAGGAACATCCATGCAGCTGGTGGAGGTTAACCAGAACACCCTGATTCTCCACACACAGGACAGCACAGCCTGACCTTCCAAAGGTGGTATGGCATCCACAAGACATCCACAAGACAAGCCGGTGTGTGAAAAAATGCTCTGGAGTGGGGGCCTTGTATCGATACGTTTTTATTTATTAATTACCCATATGACAAACCCACAACCTTTGAATATCTCCATTCACAATCTAGAAGTCCAATGCGCTATCCATTGCGCCACAGAGCCAAAAAAGACAAGCTTTAAGCTTTCACATCAGAGAAGGTTAAATGACTACTCTTAGAAGCCACAGATTAGGCACTGCTGGGATTCGAACCCAGGATCTCCTGTTTACTAGACAGGCGCTTTGACCAACTAAGCCACAGCGCCAGTTACTGTCACTTGTTCGATGCTTTTGTATACAAAGTCTAAAAGAAGAGAATAGCTGATTACATCATGAATAGGTCCCTTTGAAGTTACAGGATTATTTCCAAAACCTGAAAGGTGTGCAGGCTTCTGTTGAGGGACAAGGGATTATCTCAAGCCATTTATTTCTGGATCGAAACTCTCAGTACTCGTGTCTCAAATGTTTCGGGAACCTCCAGTTACGATACATCTAAATGCTGTTTCAGCTTGGAGAAATGGAAAGCGTGTTTTTTTTTCTTCTTTTTTTCTAGGTAGGTGGCCAACAATAGGTTGTTGCAGCTTTTGGCCTAGGCCAGTGGATTTCAACCTATTCTTATTTAAATAGGTGACTTAAGTTAATTAGTAGAGTACTCTGTGATCTGAGTTGGGTGTGTCCAATAAGGGAAATAAGCAGAACGTGAAGGGTATGCTTCTGAAGTAGTTTGTGGATTCAAGTTTTAAGCATATGTCTGACTCACAGAGACATCAGAGCAAAAGAGGCCACTGACTATTCTGGTGGGACTCACAACCAGGGAATTTCTCCATTCGCATCCTAGAAGTCCAAAGTTCTATCCATTGTACCATAAAATGACACACTTCAGGGAAGTGTTGCATGCGCAGCACTTCTTAGTTTTTCCAGTTTTGTGCAGGTAAACACAGTTCGTCATGCAAAGACTTTCATATGTGAAAAGGTTAAGCACTCCCATATCCTGTGCCAAAGGCACTGCTGGGATTTGAACCCAGGATCTCCTGTTTACAAGACAGGCGCTTTGACCAGCTAAGCCACAGAGCCAGATACTGTGAAATTTGTTGGTAAAACAAGTCTAAAAGAGGTACCACATCAGGAAAACAGCTGATCACGTCATGAACGGGGTCCCTTAGAGGTAAGAGGATTGTTTCCAAAACATCTGAGCAATAGAGGGTATGCACGACTCTGGTGGGACTCAAACCCACAACCTTTGAATATCTCCATTCACAATCTAGAAGTCCAATGCGCTATCCATTGCGCCACAGAGCCACAAAAGACGATCTTTAAGACGCTATTGCATCCACATCACTTCTTAGATTTCCTCATTTTGTGCAGATGCACACTGTTCAGCATGCAAAGATTTACATATGTAAAAGATTAAGTGAGTGGTGCCCACATCCTGTGGCAAAGGCACTGTTGGGATTCGAACCCAGGATCTCCTGTTTACAAGACAGGCGCTTTGACCAACTAAGCCACAGCGCCACTTGCTGAACTCTCTACAATGTGTTGGCATAAAAAGTCTAAAAGAGGTAGCAGGTCAGGAAAATAGCTGATTACATCATGAAAGAGGTTAGGGGATTATTTCCAAAACCCGAGGGGCATGCAGGGCTCTGTTGAAGAAAGAGGGAATATCTGAAACTCTCAATACTTGTGTCTGAAATGTTTTTGGAACCTCCAGTTACAATACATCTAAATTCTGTCTCAGCTGGGAGAAATGGAAAGCAATCTCTGCTATGCTTTCAGCTGATCTGAAAGACAAAATCCAGAAAGATTTTCATGAATTATATATTCATATTTGTAAAGACTGTTTTGAATACATCCAGAGGCTGGATCTCAACAATAGGAAGTAGCAGATTCTGGCCTAAGCCAGTGGTTTTCAAACCATTCTCGAAACCTCCCAGACGCTATACATTTTCGTTATCTTCCTTATTTCAACAGAGTTAATTGAGCTACTTAGTAGAGTACTCAATGATCTGACGTGGGTGTGTCCAATAAGGGAGATGAGCAAAATGTGAAGGGTAGGCTTCTGAAGTAGTTTGTGGACCCCAGTTTTAAACATATGTCTGACTCACAGAGACATCAGAGCAAAAGAGGCCACTGACTATTCTGGTGGGACTCACAACCAGGGAATTTCTCCATTCGCATCCTAGAAGTCCAAAGTTCTATCCATTGTACCATAAAATGACACACTTCAGGGAAGTGTTGCATGCGCAGCACTTCTTAAGTTTTTCCAGTTTTGTGCAGGTAAACACAGTTCGTCATGCAAAGACTTTCATATGTGAAAAGGTTAAGCACTCCCATATCCTGTGCCAAAGGCACTGCTGGGATTTGAACCCAGGATCTCCTGTTTACGAGACAGGCGCTTTGACCAGCTAAGCCACAGCGCCAGGTACTGTGAGATTTGTTGGTAAAACAAGTCTAAAAGAGGTAGCACATCAGGAAAACAGCTGATCACGTCATGAAAGAGGTCCCTTAGAGGTAAGAGGATTGTTTCCAAAACACGAGGGCCTTTCACGCCTCAAGGGAATGTCTGAACTCATTTAATTTTGGCTCTACACTCTCGATAGTCATGCCTAAAATGTTTCCCGAGCCTTCTTCTGATATGAAATGCCAAATCCAGAAAGTTATCCATGTATTATTCTTCATATATGTAAAGACTTTGTTTGTACAAATATCCATAGGCTTGACCATATCAATAGGTAGTAGCAGATTTCAGGCCTAAGCCAGGAGCTTGCAAACCATTCTTGAAGCGCATCTGCACCACATATATATATATATATTTTTTATTATCTCTCTCATTTAATACAGGTGAATCAAATAATTGATTGATAATTAACGTACTCGACGATCTGACTTGGGTGTGCTCAATAAGGAAAAGAAGAAAAATGTGTTGCGTTGGCTTCTGAAAAAGTTGGAAAACCCCAGCTTTAAGCAAATGTCAGTCTGGTAAAGACGTCTGTGCAAAGGGACACCATTCGTGACTCTGGTGGGACCCAAAAAACGACAACCTTTTTAAAACCTTCATTTGCACCCGAGAAGTCCAGATTGTCTTTCCTGCCAAGACTTTCACGTCAGAGAAGGAGAAGGTTAAATGACTACTCTTAGAAGCCACAGATTAGGCACTGCTGGGATTCAAACCCAGGATCTCCTGTTTACTAGACAGGCGCTTTGACCAACTAAGCCACAGCGCCAGTTACTGTCACTGGTTCGATGCTTTTGTATACAAAGTCTAAAAGAGGTAGCATGTCAGGAGAATAGCTGATTACATCATGAATAGGTCCCTTTGAAGTTGCAGGATTATTTCCAAAACCTGAAATGTGTGCAGGCTTCTGTTGAGGGACAAGGGAATATCTCAAGCCATTTATTTCTGGATCGAAACTCTCAGTACTCGTGTCTCAAATGTTTCGGGAACCTCCAGTTACGATACATCTAAATGCTGTTTCAGCTTGGAGAAATGGAAAAAGTGTTTTTTTTTTCTTCTTTTTCTTCTAGGTAGGTGGCCAACAATAGGTTGTTGCAGATTTTGGCCTAGGCCAGTGGATTTCAACCTATTCTTATTTAAATAGGTGACTTAAGTTAATTAGTAGAGTACTCTGTGATCTGAGTTGGGTGTGTCCAAAGAGGGAAATAAGCAGAACGTGAAGGGTATGCTTCTGAAGTAGTTTGTGGATTCAAGTTTTAAGCATATGTCTGACTCACAGAGACATCAGAGCAAAAGAGGCCACTGACTATTCTGGTGGGACTCACAACCAGGGAATTTCTCCATTCGCATCCTAGAAGTCCAAAGTTGTATCCATTGTACCATAAAATGACACACTTCAGGGAAGTGTTGCATGCGCAGCACTTCTTAGTTTTTCCAGTTTTGTGCAGGTAAACACAGTTCGTCATGCAAAGACTTTCATATGTGAAAAGGTTAAGCACTCCCATATCCTGTGCCCAAGGCACTGCTGGGATTTGAACCCAGGATCTCCTGTTTACGAGACAGGCGCTTTGACCAGCTAAGCCACAGCGCCAGATACTGTGAAATTTGTTGGTAAAACAAGTCTAAAAGAGGTACCACATCAGAAAAACAGCTGATCACGTCATGAACGAGTTCCCTTAGAGGTAAGAGGATTGTTTCCAAAACATCTGAGCAATAGAGGGTATGCACGACTCTGGTGGGACTCGAACCCACAACCTTTGAATATCTCCATTCACAATCTAGAAGTCCAATGCGCTATCCATTGCGCCACAGAGCCACAAAAGACAAACTTTAAGACGCTATTGCATGCACATCACTTCTTAGATTTCCACATTTTGTGCAGATGCACACTGTTCAGCATGCAAAGATTTACATATGTAAAAGATTAAGTGAGTGGTGCCCACATCCTGTGGCATAGGCACTGCTGGGATTCGAACCCAGGATCTCCTGTTTACAAGACAGGCGCTTTGACCAACTAAGCCACAGCGTCACTTGCTGAACCTTCTACAATGTGTTGCTATAAAAAGTCTAAAAGAGGTAGCAGGTCAGGAAAATAGCTGATTACATCATGAAAGAGGTTAGGGGATTATTTCCAAAACCCGAGGGGCATTCAGGGCTCTGTTGAAGAAAGAGGGAATATCTGAAACTCTCAATACGTGTTTCTGAAAGGTTTTTGGAACCTCCAGTTACAATACATCTAAACTCTGTCTCAGCTAGGAGAAATGGAAAGCAATCTCTGCTATGCTTTCAGCTGATCTGAAAGACAAAATCCAGAAAGCTTTTCATGAATTATATATTCATATTTGTAAAGACTGTTTTGAATACATCCAGAGGCTGGATCTCAACAATAGGAAGTAGCAGATTCTGGCCTAAGCCAGTGGTTTTCAAAACATTCTCGAAACCTCCCAGACGCTATACATTTTCGTTATTTACCTTATTTCAAAAGGGTTAATTGAGCTACTTAGTAGAGTACTCTATGATCTGACGTGGGTGTGTCCAATAAGGGAGATGAGCAGAATGTGAAGGGTAGGCTTCTGAAGTAGTTTGTGGACCCCAGTTTTAAACATATGTCTGACTCACAGAGACATCAGAGCAAAAGAGGCCACTGACTATTCTGGTGGGACTCAAAACCACAACCAGGGAATTTCTCCATTCGCATCCCAGAAGTCCAAAGTTCTATCCATTGTACCATAAAATGACACACTTCAGGGAAGTGTTGCATGCGCAGCACTTCTTAGTTTTTCCAGTTTTGTGCAGGTAAACACAGTTCGTCATGCAAAGACTTTCATATGTGAAAAGGTTAAGCACTCCCATATCCTGTGCCAAAGGCACTGCTGGGATTTGAACCCAGGATCTCCTGTTTACGAGACAGGCGCTTTGACCAGCTAAGCCACAGATCAGTGAAATTTGTTGGTAAAACAAGTCTAAAAGAGGTAGCACATCAGGAAAACAGCTGATCACGTCATGAAAGAGGTCCCTTAGAGGTAAGAGGTTTGTTTCCAACACACGAGGGCCTTTCACGCCTCAAGGGAATGTCTGAACTCATTTAATTTTGGCTCTACACTCTCGATAGTCATGCCTAAAATGTTTCCTGAGCCTTCTTCTGATATGAAATGGCAAAATCCAGAAAGTTATCCATGTATTATTCTTCATATATGTAAAGACTTTGTTTGTACAAATATCCATAGGCTTGACCATATCAATAGGTAGTAGCAGATTTCAGGCCTAAGCCAGGAGCTTGCAAACCATTCTTGAAGCGCATCTGCACAACATATATATATATTTTTTATTATCTCTCTCATTTAATACAGGTGAATCAAATAATTGATTGATAAGTAACGTACTCGACGATCTGACTTGGGTGTGCTCAATAAGGAAAAGAAGAAAAATGTGTTGCGTAGGCTTCTGAAAAAGTTGGAAAACCCCAGCTTTAAGCAAATGTCAGTCTGGTAAAGACGTCTGTGCAAAGGGACACCATTCGTGACTCTGGTGGGACCCAAAAAACGACAACCTTTTTAAAACCTTCATTTGCAACCGAGAAGTCCAGATTGTCTTTCCTGCCAAGACTTTCACGTCAGAGAAGGTTAAATGACTACTCTTAGAAGCCACAGATTAGGCACTGCTGGGATTCGAACCCAGGATCTCCTGTTTACTAGACAGGCGCTTTGACCAACTAAGCCACAGCGCCAGTTACTGTCACTGGTTCGATGCTTTTGTATACAAAGTCTAAAAGAGGTAGCATGTCAGGAGAATAGCTGATTACATCATGAATAGGTCCCTTTGAAGTTACAGGATTATTTCCAAAACCTGAAATGTGTGCAGGCTTCTGTTGAGGGACAAGGGAATATCTCAAGCCATTTATTTCTGGATCGAAACTCTCAGTACTCGTGTCTCAAATGTTTCGGGAACCTCCAGTTACGATACATCTAAATGCTGTTTCAGCTTGGAGAAATGGAAAGCGTGTTTTTTTTTCTTCTTTTTCTTCTAGGTAGGTGGCCAACAATAGGTTGTTGCAGATTTTGGCCTAGGCCAGTGGATTTCAACCTATTCTTATTTAAATAGGTGACTTAAGTTAATTAGTAGAGTACTCTGTGATCTGAGTTGGGTGTGTCCAATAAGGGAAATAAGCAGAACGTGAAGGGTATGCTTCTGAAGTAGTTTGTGGATTCAAGTTTTAAGCATATGTCTGACTCACAGAGACATCAGAGCAAAAGAGGCCACTGACTATTCTGGTGGGACTCACAACCAGGGAATTTCTCCATTTGCATCCTAGAAATCCAAAGTTGTATCCATTGTACCATAAAATGACACACTTCAGGGAAGTGTTGCATGCACAGCACTTCTTAGTTTTTCCAGTTTTGTGCAGGTAAACACAGTTTGTCATGCAAAGACTTTCATATGTGAAAAGGTTAAGCACTCCCATATCCTGTGCCAAAGGCACTGCTGGGATTTGAACCCAGGATCTCCTGTTTACGAGACAGGCGCTTTGACCAGCTAAGCCACAGCGCCAGATACTGTGAAATTTGTTGGTAAAACAAGTCTAAAAGAGGTACCACATCAGGAAAACAGCTGATCACGTCATGAACGAGGTCCCTTAGAGGTAAGAGGATTGTTTCCAAAACATCTGAGCAATAGAGGGTATGCACGACTCTGGTGGGACTCGAACCCACAACCTTTGAATATCTCCATTCACAATCTAGAAGTCCAATGCGCTATCCATTGCGCCACAGAGCCACAAAAGACAAACTTTAAGACACTATTGCATGGACATCACTTCTTAGATTTCCACATTTTGCGCAGATGCACACTGTTCAGCATGCAAAGATTTACATATGTAAAAGATTAAGTGAGCGGTGCCCACATCCTGTGGCATAGGCACTGCTGGGATTCGAATCCATGATCTCCTGTTTACTAGACAGGCGCTTTGACCAACTAAGCAACAGCGCCAGTTACTGTCGCTGGTTCGATGCTTTTGTATACAAAGTCTAAAAGAGGTAGCATGTCAGGAGAATAGCTGATTACATCATGAATAGGTCCCTTTGAAGTTACAGGATTATTTCCAAAACCTGAAAGGTGTGCAGGCTTCTGTTGAGGGATAAGGGTGTTGTGAACTTTTTCTTTGTAGAAAAGTTAGAAGCTCAGACCAGGAGACGGTGGAAGTTTTCCAAGCAGAAGTTCTTTATTGCTTGTCGGTAGCTGCAGTCATTCCAACATCGTCTAAATTAAAGTAACTTTACATGGTATATTATAGGCATTTTAAGAGGAGGGACTTCTGGAGGTGGAGACAAATTCAAACAAAGCATGCAAATGTAGTACGAACACACCCTACTCTGAGGGCATTACCAATCCAATGGAATCAGGATAACTATTCAAATGCTGATAGTGGCCAGGAACTCTGGTTCCAAGAGCCATCCCAGAGCCATTAAAGAAAGTCTCAGTGATCAGACTCATTTAACTTACAATGGAGAAAACAGGATTTGCCAGATTCTCTTGCTGGAAACTGTTTCACAGCTGATATCATTTACCATCCTAACCTGAAATTCTAACTTCAACAAACAGAACTTTCTCAGTTTATATATGATAGTATTAGAAGTTAGATTAAACCTTTTAATAAACTTGTATTCCTTCAATTCCCCCTTTGGGAGTTCTAAATTACTCCCACACTATATACAAATTTAAACAATTAAAAATTCATTCTTGCAACTTGTGATAGTTACAGGCACATAAGGCATGTTCTGTGTTTGTTTTTCTGTAATTGCATGTTGACACATAAACAAAACATGCAATTAGGGTCCGTGAGTCTTTTCTGGTTGGAACTGTGATTTTCTCGTGATCAATCAAGTTTCTGAACCATGAAGAATTATCTTCAGTCATCTTGGTGTAATTTTGCTGAAAGATCAAGAATGTCTTGTTGGACCACCATGTTTGTGCACAAGTGAGTCCTGGAATGCAGTCATCTTCGGATGTGACATGCACACTTTCTTTCCAGCAAACAAGGCATTTGTGACATATTCATCAGCTCTAAGAATATGTTGTTTCTGGAGTCCGGACTTTGTGCGATCTTCATGATGTGTAGTAGTAGGACAATCTTGATCATGTCGATGTATGACTGAAGGTTTCGTAGTCTCTGCGTTGTGTATTTATTTTTTCTTTTTCTTTTCTCTATCCTTTTGTGATAGTTGGCTCGGGAGTGGGTCTAGTTGTTTCTTGAGGTTATGTCTTCATACGCAGACGAGGAGGTCGGTGCATATGGGTCTCGGTTCAGCCATCAAGTGTTATCTGCACAGAGGAAGAGAGAAAACAAAAGACAGGAGAGCAGTATTTGTTCAAACACTAGGGTTGTAAACTTTTCCGAGTCTGCTATTGTTGTTCCTTCTTCCCTATTTCTTAATTATGACACCTAAAGAACGCAGTGAGATGAGGATGGATTAATGGATGGGAAGGCCTATGAGGGATTCTTCACCGAAGGGTTGGCCCCCCGACGCCTGTTGCAATCGGTTCTTTCCTCGGCTCCCCACTGGTTTGTGTCCTATGCTATCCCTGTTGGAGCAGGAACAACCTTACAGTGTGACACATGAGTCCAGGTTTTCTTTCCCTGACATAATACTGCAGCAGCTGTAATCAACATCACTTGATATGGTCCGTGCCACTTAGGCTCTAATGGCTTGTTTTTGAATGACTTTATCATAACCCATTGACCTGGGATGATAGTGTGTCCACCTTCTGGTGGAGTCTGCCAACACGACTCAACTCTCTCTCTGGCACTCTGTACTGCCTTTGTGAGGTTTTCACAGTAAGTGATCAGGGCATCTGAGGCAATGTGTACATCAGCATTTCTAAGATCAATCACACCTGGCATCTGCATTGGGCGTCCAGTAATAATCTCATGAGGGCTCAGTCCTACTGATCTGTTAGGTGAGGCTCTTATACTACACAGTACTGCTGGCAACGCTTCAACCCATGGTACTCCTTCCTGATGCATTTTGCTTAGCCTGATTTTGATTGTTCTGTTTGCACGTTCAACCTGACACCAAAATCATTAATTACCCCAAAAGCATATCTGGAATCTGTGTAGATATTAGCAACCGATCCTGAAGCTAGCGTGCATGCTCTTGTTAGGGCTACTAGTTCTGCAGCTTGAGCTGAAAAATGATCTGGAAGACGTCCTGAAGCTAACACTTCCGTGGTGGACGTTACTGCATAACCTGCTCGTCTGTTACCTTTTTCTTTTACTTCACTCATAGGTGTATATGTAAGCGTAACACAATCGTGAGTAATTTCTCCTTCATCCTCTAACAAAACTTCAGTCATAGCAGACAGCATACATGAGGACGGATTTGTGACAGGTGCACGCTGTAAGACAATATTTGGCATTATTGTGGACACTGCATGAGGGCTTTTTTTACGTTTACAGTCTGACCTAACACACTTAATGATGAAAGGTCTGTGCTGTAAAATAACATTTAAGGCTGTGAGTCTACTTAACTTGGTGTTCCCCAAAGGAAGGGTGAGACAGTCACTTTCCTTTTGTTCTATTAAACAAAAATAAGTCTTTCATCTTTGTTTGAAGTTACTGGGGAAATTAAGCACTCACAGCCCAAATGGTTAACACATCAACAAGCTGCCCAACGAGTTTAATGACGAGGGGACGGGCTGCTTCAGAGTAGCAAGCAGACTGAGTAGGAGCTGAGTAACATTGTTAACTTGTTTAAAGTTCTTTTTGTTTTTCCTACACTCCTTTCCCCAATGTCCATGTTTACCACAGTAATAACAACTGCTGCCCTCTCTCTTAGGACATTTGCGTTTCTGTTGATTCTCTGTGTTGACCTTAAAGGATGCTGCTGCAATTTTTACTCTTGCCTTGACATCAGAATCTGTTTCCCAAGTAGTTAACCTCTCCAAGTTGTTTTGTATGGTTCTAGTGGACCATGTTAAGTCTAAGAAAGGCAATGCTTTTCTATGTTCTGACAACAGACCATCAAACCATGTGCGAACTAGGGGACCATTATCTTCTAACACCTTCTCTGAAGTGTCAGCTATACCACTGTACGCTGCTGCTGACTGGCAAAATCTTTGAGTGTACTCACTAACAGTTTCACCCTTCTTCTGTAAACAACTAGTGATCTTCGACCAGTCAATTTTGGGTCCAACAATGTTCTTCAACGCTTTCAGAACTCCCTCTCTCAATTCATCTTTTCTGGCATGTTGTAGTTCAGAAGTAACAGCAGACTCAAAACTGTTGAATTCAGATTCAGTTAGAATTTGTGACATCAGCTGTGTGACTTCTGCCAACGACATGTCGTAAAGACGCATTTTACTGATCAATGCCCTTCTAAATTCAGAAAAATCTGTGCGTACTGAAGGTAAGCTTTGGGATAGTCTTTCTATGTCTCTAGGTCCGAGTGCTTTGGCAACAGTTTGGTTTTGGACAACAGAAGAGTTGGGAGGAACACTTTCAGTTCCCTCAATTCCCTGAGATCTTCTTGCAACACATACCTTTACTGAATCTACAGGCTTATCAGTCAGGATAAGTTTCATCTGACTGTTGGTCTTCTGAGTCACATTTGGTTGAGGCCTTGTTATGGCCCACCTTAGTGTGCATTTGTTTGTTCTGTTCTTTTAATTTATCAATACACCTAGTTTGTTCTTGTGCAATGGATAAGCTATATTCTCTATGGCAACAGATTATGCCTTTCATGTTTTTCTTTCTGATACATGCACCTAACACCTTCTTGCATTCTTCAATAGACCAAACTTTGTCTGGATCAATACCAAATTTCTTTGTCAAATCCAATCTAACTGACTCAGTCATTATGGAATCCATTTTCTCTCCTAACAATGACTTGAACTCACTGTCTGTCCATAAAGGGCTAGCTAGTCAATTTTTCTCAGTTGATGGAACTAGCCTAGCATTTCTTCTAACCATTTTGTGGATTTCTTTTGTTGCCACACAATCAAAAAATAAACTTCTCTGATCAACAGAGGGTATACTTAACACAGATCAAATCTTGTTAAACTTCCTTGTTACCAACACATCACAAACTATTAGCATGTTACGCTAATCTTCCCTAAAAGAAAAATGCAAAGGATCTTTCACCTTCTTAACTTTTAGAGGATAAAACAAACAAAAACACTAAATCTTCTCTGATCAAAAGAGGCTACACTCGATAACACAGTTAACCTTCCTTACCCAGAGCAAAGGGTAACACAGAAAATATTAGCACGTTACGCTAATCTTCTCTAAAAGGAAATGCAAAGGATCTTTCACCTTCCTAACTTTAAGAGGATAAACACATCCCTGTTTGAACAGAGGTTCACCAATATTGACACGTAATGTTAACCTTCCCTAACTTTAGAGGATACCTTCTCTAGCAATGTAGAGGCTATACTTTCATCTTTAAAATAAACTTTTAAAGGGTAACTTTGTTAGCCAGACACTGCAGCTGTCTGATAACTGTTCTCTGACGGCGCAGAGATTTGTACTGGTCTTCAGTGGTTCTTTGAATAGAGTGAAACTCACTAAATCGTTGTTTGTACGGAAAGGATTCCGTCTGGAACTCAGCCAAAAAAAGTTTGTTCTTTGTTGAGCTTTGAAGTTTCAGGAGTCAGTTCTGGAACTCAGTCTTTGTTGAGTGGAGATTTCAGTTCTGGAACTCAGTCTTTGTTGAGTGGAGATTTCAGTTCTGGAACTCAGTCTTTGTTGAGTGGAGATTTCAGTTCTGTATTCAGGTAAGATTCTCTCTGGAATGCAGTCAGATCTTTGAGCTTGAATTCCAATCTGGATTCAGGTGAAGTTAATTATATCCGGGTCACGGCACCATCTGTAGTGATCTTTTTCTTTGTAGAAAAGTTAGAAGCTCAGACCAGGAGAGGGTGGAAGTTTTCCAAGCAGAAGTTCTTTATTGCTTGTCGGTAGCTGCAGTCATTCCAACATCGTCTAAATTAAAGTAACTTTACATGGTATATTATAGGCATTTTAAGAGGAGGGACTTCTGGAGGTGGAGATAAATTCAAACAAAGCATGCAAATGTAGTACGAACACACCCTACTCTGAGGGCATTACCAATCCAATGGAATCAGCATAACTATTCAAATGCTGATAGTGGCCAGGAACTCTGGTTCCAAGAGCCATCTCAGAGCCATTAAAGAAAGTCTCAGTGATCAGACTCATTTAACTTACAATGGAGAAAACAGGATTTGCCAGATTCTCTTGCTGGAAACTGTTTCACAGCTGATATCATTTACCATCCTAACCTGAAATGCTAACTTCAACAAACAGAACTTTCTCAGTTTATATATGATAGTATTAGAAGTTAGATTAAACCTTTTAATAAACTTGTATTCCTTCAAGGGACCAGGGAATATCTCAAGCCATTTATTTCTGGATCGAAACTCTCAGTACTCGTGTCTCAAATGTTTCGGGAACCTCTAGTTACGATACATCTAAATGCTGTTTCAGCTTGGAGAAATGGAAAGCGTGTTTTTTTTTCTTCTTTTTTTTCTAGGTAG
Organism: Siphateles boraxobius; assembly: GCF_051911475.1. Taxonomy (NCBI): domain Eukaryota; kingdom Metazoa; phylum Chordata; class Actinopteri; order Cypriniformes; family Leuciscidae; genus Siphateles; species Siphateles boraxobius. Next base: position 2,482,988 of record NW_027509153.1, read on the forward strand.
GTGGCCAACAATAGGTTGTTGCAGATTTTGGCCTAGGCCAGTGGATTTCAACCTATTCTTATTTAAATAGGTGACTTAAGTTAATTAGTAGAGTACTCTGTGATCTGAGTTGGGTGTGTCCAATAAGGGAAATAAGCAGAACGTGAAGGGTATGCTTCTGAAGTAGTTTGTGGATTCAAGTTTTAAGCATATGCTTGTCCAACACAAAGACATCTGAGCAAAAGAGGGTATGCACGACTCTGGTGGGACTCGAACCCACAACCTTTGAATATCTCCATTCACAATCTAGAAGTCCAATGCGCTATCCATTGCGCCACAGAGCCACAAATGACAAGCTTTAAGACGCTATTGCATGCACATCACTTCTTAGATTTCCACAGTTTGTGCAGATGCACACTGTTCAGCATGCAAAGATTTACATATGTAAAAGATTAAGTGAGCGGTGCCCACATCCACTGCCATAGGCACTGCTGGGATTCGAACCCAGGATCTCCTGTTTACTAGACAGGCGCTTTGACCAACTAAGCCACAGCGCCACTTGCTGAACCTTCTACAATGTGTTGCCATAAAAAGTCTAAAAGAGGTAGCAGGTCAGGAAAATAGCTGATTACATCATGAAAGAGGTTAGGGGATTATTTCCAAAACCCGAGGGGCATTCAGGGCTCTGTTGAAGAAAGAGGGAATATCTGAAACTCTCAATACGTGTTTCTGAAAGGTTTTTGGAACCTCCAGTTACAATACATCTAAACTCTGTCTCAGCTAGGAGAAATAGAAAGCAATCTCTGCTATGCTTTCAGCTGATCTGAAAGACAAAATCCAGAAAGCTTTTCATGAATTATATATTCATATTTGTAAAGACTGTTTTGAATACATCCAGAGGCTGGATCTCAACAATAGGAAGTAGCAGATTCTGGCCTAAGCCAGTGGTTTTCAAAACATTCTCGAAACCTCCCAGACGCTATACATTTTCGTTATTTACCTTATTTCAAAAGGGTTAATTGAGCTACTTAGTAGAGTAATCTATGATCTGACGTGGGTGTGTCCAATAAGGGAGATGAGCAGAATGTGAAGGGTAGGCTTCTGAAGTAGTTTGTGGACCCCAGTTTTAAACATATGTCTGACTCACAGAGACATCAGAGCAAAAGAGGCCACTGACTATTCTGGTGGGACTCAAAACCACAACCAGGGAATTTCTCCATTCGCATCCCAGAAGTCCAAAGTTCTATCCATTGTACCATAAAATGACACACTTCAGGGAAGTATTGCATGCGCAGCACTTCTTAGTTTTTCCAGTTTTGTGCAGGTAAACACAGTTCGTCATGCAAAGACTTTCATATGTGAAAAGGTTAAGCACTCCCATATCCTGTGCCAAAGGCACTGCTGGGATTTGAACCCAGGATCTCCTGTTTACGAGACAGGCGCTTTGACCAACTAAGCAACAGCGCCAGTTATTGTCGCTGGTTCGATGCTTTTGTAGGCACACTGTTCAGCATGCAAAGATTTACATATGTAAAAGATTAAGTGAGCGGTGCCCACATCCTGTGGCATAGGCACTGCTGGGATTCGAATCCATGATCTTCTGTTTACTAGACAGGCGCTTTGACCAACTAAGCAACAGCGCCAGTTACTGTCGCTGGTTCGATGCTTTTGTATACAAAGTCTAAAAGAGGTAGCATGTCAGGAGAATAGCTGATTACATCATGAATAGGTCCCTTTGAAGTTACAGGATTATTTCCAAAACCTGAAAGGTGTGCAGGCTTCTGTTGAGGGATAAGGGTGTTGTGAACTTTTTCTTTGTAGAAAAGTTAGAAGCTCAGACCAGGAGACGGTGGAAGTTTTCCAAGCAGAAGTTCTTTATTGCTTGTCGGTAGCTGCAGTCATTCCAACATCGTCTAAATTAAAGTAACTTTACATGGTATATTATAGGCATTTTAAGAGGAGGGACTTCTGGAGGTGGAGACAAATTCAAACAAAGCATGCAAATGTAGTACGAACACACCCTACTCTGAGGGCATTACCAATCCAATGGAATCAGGATAACTATTCAAATGCTGATAGTGGCCAGGAACTCTGGTTCCAAGAGCCATCCCAGAGCCATTAAAGAAAGTCTCAGTGATCAGACTCATTTAACTTACAATGGAGAAAACAGGATTTGCCAGATTCTCTTGCTGGAAACTGTTTCACAGCTGATATCATTTACCATCCTAACCTGAAATTCTAACTTCAACAAACAGAACTTTCTCAGTTTATATATGATAGTATTAGAAGTTAGATTAAACCTTTTAATAAACTTGTATTCCTTCAATTCCCCCTTTGGGAGTTCTAAATTACTCCCACACTATATACAAATTTAAACAATTAAAAATTCATTCTTGCAACTTGTGATAGTTACAGGCACATAAGGCATGTTCTGTGTTTGTTTTTCTGTAATTGCATGTTGACACATAAACAAAACATGCAATTAGGGTCCGTGAGTCTTTTCTGGTTGGAACTGTGATTTTCTCGTGATCAATCAAGTTTCTGAACCATGAAGAATTATCTTCAGTCATCTTGGTGTAATTTTGCTGAAAGATCAAGAATGTCTTGTTGGACCACCATGTTTGTGCACAAGTGAGTCCTGGAATGCAGTCATCTTCGGATGTGACATGCACACTTTCTTTCCAGCAAACAAGGCATTTGTGACATATTCATCAGCTCTAAGAATATGTTGTTTCTGGAGTCCGGACTTTGTGCGATCTTCATGATGTGTAGTAGTAGGACAATCTTGATCATGTCGATGTATGACTGAAGGTTTCGTAGTCTCTGCGTTGTGTATTTATTTTTTCTTTTTCTTTTCTCTATCCTTTTGTGATAGTTGGCTCGGGAGTGGGTCTAGTTGTTTCTTGAGGTTATGTCTTCATACGCAGACGAGGAGGTCGGTGCATATGGGTCTCGGTTCAGCCATCAAGTGTTATCTGCACAGAGGAAGAGAGAAAACAAAAGACAGGAGAGCAGTATTTGTTCAAACACTAGGGTTGTAAACTTTTCCGAGTCTGCTATTGTTGTTCCTTCTTCCCTATTTCTTAATTATGACACCTAAAGAACGCAGTGAGATGAGGATGGATTAATGGATGGGAAGGCCTATGAGGGATTCTTCACCGAAGGGTTGGCCCCCCGACGCCTGTTGCAATCGGTTCTTTCCTCGGCTCCCCACTGGTTTGTGTCCTATGCTATCCCTGTTGGAGCAGGAACAACCTTACAGTGTGACACATGAGTCCAGGTTTTCTTTCCCTGACATAATACTGCAGCAGCTGTAATCAACATCACTTGATATGGTCCGTGCCACTTAGGCTCTAATGGCTTGTTTTTGAATGACTTTATCATAACCCATTGACCTGGGATGATAGTGTGTCCACCTTCTGGTGGAGTCTGCCAACACGACTCAACTCTCTCTCTGGCACTCTGTACTGCCTTTGTGAGGTTTTCACAGTAAGTGATCAGGGCATCTGAGGCAATGTGTACATCAGCATTTCTAAGATCAATCACACCTGGCATCTGCATTGGGCGTCCAGTAATAATCTCATGAGGGCTCAGTCCTACTGATCTGTTAGGTGAGGCTCTTATACTACACAGTACTGCTGGCAACGCTTCAACCCATGGTACTCCTTCCTGATGCATTTTGCTTAGCCTGATTTTGATTGTTCTGTTTGCACGTTCAACCTGACACCAAAATCATTAATTACCCCAAAAGCATATCTGGAATCTGTGTAGATATTAGCAACCGATCCTGAAGCTAGCGTGCATGCTCTTGTTAGGGCTACTAGTTCTGCAGCTTGAGCTGAAAAATGATCTGGAAGACGTCCTGAAGCTAACACTTCCGTGGTGGACGTTACTGCATAACCTGCTCGTCTGTTACCTTTTTCTTTTACTTCACTCATAGGTGTATATGTAAGCGTAACACAATCGTGAGTAATTTCTCCTTCATCCTCTAACAAAACTTCAGTCATAGCAGACAGCATACATGAGGACGGATTTGTGACAGGTGCACGCTGTAAGACAATATTTGGCATTATTGTGGACACTGCATGAGGGCTTTTTTTACGTTTACAGTCTGACCTAACACACTTAATGATGAAAGGTCTGTGCTGTAAAATAACATTTAAGGCTGTGAGTCTACTTAACTTGGTGTTCCCCAAAGGAAGGGTGAGACAGTCACTTTCCTTTTGTTCTATTAAACAAAAATAAGTCTTTCATCTTTGTTTGAAGTTACTGGGGAAATTAAGCACTCACAGCCCAAATGGTTAACACATCAACAAGCTGCCCAACGAGTTTAATGACGAGGGGACGGGCTGCTTCAGAGTAGCAAGCAGACTGAGTAGGAGCTGAGTAACATTGTTAACTTGTTTAAAGTTCTTTTTGTTTTTCCTACACTCCTTTCCCCAATGTCCATGTTTACCACAGTAATAACAACTGCTGCCCTCTCTCTTAGGACATTTGCGTTTCTGTTGATTCTCTGTGTTGACCTTAAAGGATGCTGCTGCAATTTTTACTCTTGCCTTGACATCAGAATCTGTTTCCCAAGTAGTTAACCTCTCCAAGTTGTTTTGTATGGTTCTAGTGGACCATGTTAAGTCTAAGAAAGGCAATGCTTTTCTATGTTCTGACAACAGACCATCAAACCATGTGCGAACTAGGGGACCATTATCTTCTAACACCTTCTCTGAAGTGTCAGCTATACCACTGTACGCTGCTGCTGACTGGCAAAATCTTTGAGTGTACTCACTAACAGTTTCACCCTTCTTCTGTAAACAACTAGTGATCTTCGACCAGTCAATTTTGGGTCCAACAATGTTCTTCAACGCTTTCAGAACTCCCTCTCTCAATTCATCTTTTCTGGCATGTTGTAGTTCAGAAGTAACAGCAGACTCAAAACTGTTGAATTCAGATTCAGTTAGAATTTGTGACATCAGCTGTGTGACTTCTGCCAACGACATGTCGTAAAGACGCATTTTACTGATCAATGCCCTTCTAAATTCAGAAAAATCTGTGCGTACTGAAGGTAAGCTTTGGGATAGTCTTTCTATGTCTCTAGGTCCGAGTGCTTTGGCAACAGTTTGGTTTTGGACAACAGAAGAGTTGGGAGGAACACTTTCAGTTCCCTCAATTCCCTGAGATCTTCTTGCAACACATACCTTTACTGAATCTACAGGCTTATCAGTCAGGATAAGTTTCATCTGACTGTTGGTCTTCTGAGTCACATTTGGTTGAGGCCTTGTTATGGCCCACCTTAGTGTGCATTTGTTTGTTCTGTTCTTTTAATTTATCAATACACCTAGTTTGTTCTTGTGCAATGGATAAGCTATATTCTCTATGGCAACAGATTATGCCTTTCATGTTTTTCTTTCTGATACATGCACCTAACACCTTCTTGCATTCTTCAATAGACCAAACTTTGTCTGGATCAATACCAAATTTCTTTGTCAAATCCAATCTAACTGACTCAGTCATTATGGAATCCATTTTCTCTCCTAACAATGACTTGAACTCACTGTCTGTCCATAAAGGGCTAGCTAGTCAATTTTTCTCAGTTGATGGAACTAGCCTAGCATTTCTTCTAACCATTTTGTGGATTTCTTTTGTTACCACACAATCAAAAAATAAACTTCTCTGATCAACAGAGGGTATACTTAACACAGATCAAATCTTGTTAAACTTCCTTGTTACCAACACATCACAAACTATTAGCATGTTACGCTAATCTTCCCTAAAAGAAAAATGCAAAGGATCTTTCACCTTCTTAACTTTTAGAGGATAAAACAAACAAAAACACTAAATCTTCTCTGATCAAAAGAGGCTACACTCGATAACACAGTTAACCCTCTAGGCGCCACGGTCGAGTTTACTCGACAAGATCGCACATTGGATAAAACGGCCGATTTTTTTCAAATTGGGTGTCAAATTTCGTTCGACATCCCCTCCACTGGATGGCAGACATGTCATTCTTCACCCCCGACTCAAAAAAACGTAATGTTTCTATACAAAATGTTCGAGTTAGAGCGCATTGAATCAGTGCGATCAAAAGCGGAGCTAGTGTGCGAGTGAGCCATGTTATCAGAGCCTCTCGCCATCACAATCGCGGCGACAGTATTGTGGTGGAGACTTTGTCTAATACCACTGGGTATGTTAGACGAAGTCGAAGTGTTCACAGGACAGTTAGGAGGCAACGTGGAAGCAGGGTGAGGAGTCGCAATAACAATGAAAGTAGTCCGAGCTGTGCATACTCGGCGCGCGCGCGAGGCAGATCTGGCCGCGCTGCTCGTATCATCTCACTCATGATCTGTGCCTTGCCGTGGCGAGTGAGCGTTTGAACTAAACAGGTCTTGTCTACTTGTGTTTGTATGTCATATGAATAATATATATGTGCCCCATACATGGAATCAGAGTGCCTACTGTATTTAGTAAATGTATCTCTACAGCAAAAGTCCAACCACTACATGCATTCGGTTTGTTTCTACCATTTATTAGTAATGATTTACAGTTTGTTTAATACTTAATATATACCTGAGCATTCAGTATTGTGCAATATAGCATACAGAAGGTGATGGACATTTTGGCGGGAAAGAAGTGCTGCATTTTATAATTTAAACGTGACTTTTCATGAAAATTCTATAATCCAAGATTGCCGCCACCATATGACGTCATAATATGCAAATTAGATGGGAAAATGTAATCCCTACATAAACTTTGGGTCATCCTTAATATTTCTCTAATTTACAGAAAGTCTCTATCTTTTATCACTTTTAATATATAGACTTTTGAAATTAAGATGTCAAAATTGGACGTTTTAGGAAAAAACCTCTGGCGCCTAAAGGGTTAACCTTCCTTACCCAGAGCAAAGGGTAACACAGAAAATATTAGCACGTTACGCTAATCTTCTCTAAAAGGAAATGCAAAGGATCTTTCACCTTCCTAACTTTAAGAGGATAAACACATCCCTGTTTGAACAGAGGTTCACCAATATTGACACGTAATGTTAACCTTCCCTAACTTTAGAGGATACCTTCTCTAGCAATGTAGAGGCTATACTTTCATCTTTAAAATAAACTTTTAAAGGGTAACTTTGTTAGCCAGACACTGCAGCTGTCTGATAACTGTTCTCTGACGGCGCAGAGATTTGTACTGGTCTTCAGTGGTTCTTTGAATAGAGTGAAACTCACTAAATCGTTGTTTGTACGGAAAGGATTCCGTCTGGAACTCAGCCAAAAAAAGTTTGTTCTTTGTTGAGCTTTGAAGTTTCAGGAGTCAGTTCTGGAACTCAGTCTTTGTTGAGTGGAGATTTCAGTTCTGGAACTCAGTCTTTGTTGAGTGGAGATTTCAGTTCTGGAACTCAGTCTTTGTTGAGTGGAGATTTCAGTTCTGTATTCAGGTAAGATTCTCTCTGGAATGCAGTCAGATCTTTGAGCTTGAATTCCAATCTGGATTCAGGTGAAGTTAATTATATCCGGGTCACGGCACCATCTGTAGTGATCTTTTTCTTTGTAGAAAAGTTAGAAGCTCAGACCAGGAGAGGGTGGAAGTTTTCCAAGCAGAAGTTCTTTATTGCTTGTCGGTAGCTGCAGTCATTCCAACATCGTCTAAATTAAAGTAACTTTACATGGTATATTATAGGCATTTTAAGAGGAGGGACTTCTGGAGGTGGAGATAAATTCAAACAAAGCATGCAAATGTAGTACGAACACACCCTACTCTGAGGGCATTACCAATCCAATGGAATCAGCATAACTATTCAAATGCTGATAGTGGCCAGGAACTCTGGTTCCAAGAGCCATCTCAGAGCCATTAAAGAAAGTCTCAGTGATCAGACTCATTTAACTTACAATGGAGAAAACAGGATTTGCCAGATTCTCTTGCTGGAAACTGTTTCACAGCTGATATCATTTACCATCCTAACCTGAAATGCTAACTTCAACAAACAGAACTTTCTCAGTTTATATATGATAGTATTAGAAGTTAGATTAAACCTTTTAATAAACTTGTATTCCTTCAAGGGACCAGGGAATATCTCAAGCCATTTATTTCTGGATCGAAACTCTCAGTACTCGTGTCTCAAATGTTTCGGGAACCTCTAGTTACGATACATCTAAATGCTGTTTCAGCTTGGAGAAATGGAAAGCGTGTTTTTTTTTCTTCTTTTTTTTCTAGGTAGGTGGCCAACAATAGGTTGTTGCAGATTTTGGCCTAGGCCAGTGGATTTCAACCTATTCTTATTTAAATAGGTGACTTAAGTTAATTAGTAGAGTACTCTGTGATCTGAGTTGGGTGTGTCCAATAAGGGAAATAAGCAGAACGTGAAGGGTATGCTTCTGAAGTAGTTTGTGGATTCAAGTTTTAAGCATATGCTTGTCCAACACAAAGACATCTGAGCAAAAGAGGGTATGCACGACTCTGGTGGGACTCGAACCCACAACCTTTGAATATCTCCATTCACAATCTAGAAGTCCAATGCGCTATCCATTGCGCCACAGAGCCACAAATGACAAGCTTTAAGACGCTATTGCATGGACATCACTTCTTAGATTTCCACAGTTTGTGCAGATGCACACTGTTCAGCATGCAAAGATTTACATATGTAAAAGATTAAGTGAGCGGTGCCCACATCCACTGCCATAGGCACTGCTGGGATTCGAACCCAGGATCTCCTGTTTACTAGACAGGCGCTTTGACCAACTAAGCCACAGCGCCACTTGCTGAACCTTCTACAATGTGTTGCCATAAAAAGTCTAAAAGAGGTAGCAGGTCAGGAAAATAGCTGATTACATCATGAAAGAGGTTAGGGGATTATTTCCAAAACCCGAGGGGCATTCAGGGCTCTGTTGAAGAAAGAGGGAATATCTGAAACTCTCAATACGTGTTTCTGAAAGGTTTTGGAACCTCCAGTTACAATACATCTAAACTCTGTCTCAGCTAGGAGAAATAGAAAGCAATCTCTGCTATGCTTTCAGCTGATCTGAAAGACAAAATCCAGAAAGCTTTTCATGAATTATATATTCATATTTGTAAAGACTGTTTTGAATACATCCAGAGGCTGGATCTCAACAATAGGAAGTAGCAGATTCTGGCCTAAGCCAGTGGTTTTCAAAACATTCTCGAAACCTCCCAGACGCTATACTTTTTCGTTATTTACCTTATTTCAAAAGGGTTAATTGAGCTACTTAGTAGAGTAATCTATGATCTGACGTGGGTGTGTCCAATAAGGGAGATGAGCAGAATGTGAAGGGTAGGCTTCTGAAGTAGTTTGTGGACCCCAGTTTTAAACATATGTCTGACTCACAGAGACATCAGAGCAAAAGAGGCCACTGACTATTCTGGTGGGACTCAAAACCACAACCAGGGAATTTCTCCATTCGCATCCCAGAAGTCCAAAGTTCTATCCATTGTACCATAAAATGACACACTTCAGGGAAGTATTGCATGCGCAGCACTTCTTAGTTTTTCCAGTTTTGTGCAGGTAAACACAGTTCGTCATGCAAAGACTTTCATATGTGAAAAGGTTAAGCACTCCCATATCCTGTGCCAAAGGCACTGCTGGGATTTGAACCCAGGATCTCCTGTTTACGAGACAGGCGCTTTGACCAACTAAGCAACAGCGCCAGTTATTGTCGCTGGTTCGATGCTTTTGTAGGCACACTGTTCAGCATGCAAAGATTTACATATGTAAAAGATTAAGTGAGCGGAGCCCACATCCTGTGGCATAGGCACTGCTGGGATTCGAATCCATGATCTTCTGTTTACTAGACAGGCGCTTTGACCAACTAAGCAACAGCGCCAGTTACTGTCGCTGGTTCGATGCTTTTGTATACAAAGTCTAAAAGAGGTAGCATGTCAGGAGAATAGCTGATTACATCATGAATAGGTCCCTTTGAAGTTACAGGATTATTTCCAAAACCTGAAAGGTGTGCAGGCTTCTGTTGAGGGATAAGGGTGTTGTGAACTTTTTCTTTGTAGAAAAGTTAGAAGCTCAGACCAGGAGACGGTGGAAGTTTTCCAAGCAGAAGTTCTTTATTGCTTGTCGGTAGCTGCAGTCATTCCAACATCGTCTAAATTAAAGTAACTTTACATGGTATATTATAGGCATTTTAAGAGGAGGGACTTCTGGAGGTGGAGACAAATTCAAACAAAGCATGCAAATGTAGTACGAACACACCCTACTCTGAGGGCATTACCAATCCAATGGAATCAGGATAACTATTCAAATGCTGATAGTGGCCAGGAACTCTGGTTCCAAGAGCCATCCCAGAGCCATTAAAGAAAGTCTCAGTGATCAGACTCATTTAACTTACAATGGAGAAAACAGGATTTGCCAGATTCTCTTGCTGGAAACTGTTTCACAGCTGATATCATTTACCATCCTAACCTGAAATTCTAACTTCAACAAACAGAACTTTCTCAGTTTATATATGATAGTATTAGAAGTTAGATTAAACCTTTTAATAAACTTGTATTCCTTCAATTCCCCCTTTGGGAGTTCTAAATTACTCCCACACTATATACAAATTTAAACAATTAAAAATTCATTCTTGCAACTTGTGATAGTTACAGGCACATAAGGCATGTTCTGTGTTTGTTTTTCTGTAATTGCATGTTGACACATAAACAAAACATGCAATTAGGGTCCGTGAGTCTTTTCTGGTTGGAACTGTGATTTTCTCGTGATCAATCAAGTTTCTGAACCATGAAGAATTATCTTCAGTCATCTTGGTGTAATTTTGCTGAAAGATCAAGAATGTCTTGTTGGACCACCATGTTTGTGCACAAGTGAGTCCTGGAATGCAGTCATCTTCGGATGTGACATGCACACTTTCTTTCCAGCAAACAAGGCATTTGTGACATATTCATCAGCTCTAAGAATATGTTGTTTCTGGAGTCCGGACTTTGTGCGATCTTCATGATGTGTAGTAGTAGGACAATCTTGATCATGTCGATGTATGACTGAAGGTTTCGTAGTCTCTGCGTTGTGTATTTATTTTTTCTTTTTCTTTTCTCTATCCTTTTGTGATAGTTGGCTCGGGAGTGGGTCTAGTTGTTTCTTGAGGTTATGTCTTCATACGCAGACGAGGAGGTCGGTGCATATGGGTCTCGGTTCAGCCATCAAGTGTTATCTGCACAGAGGAAGAGAGAAAACAAAAGACAGGAGAGCAGTATTTGTTCAAACACTAGGGTTGTAAACTTTTCCGAGTCTGCTATTGTTGTTCCTTCTTCCCTATTTCTTAATTATGACACCTAAAGAACGCAGTGAGATGAGGATGGATTAATGGATGGGAAGGCCTATGAGGGATTCTTCACCGAAGGGTTGGCCCCCCGACGCCTGTTGCAATCGGTTCTTTCCTCGGCTCCCCACTGGTTTGTGTCCTATGCTATCCCTGTTGGAGCAGGAACAACCTTACAGTGTGACACATGAGTCCAGGTTTTCTTTCCCTGACATAATACTGCAGCAGCTGTAATCAACATCACTTGATATGGTCCGTGGCACTTAGGCTCTAATGGCTTGTTTTTGAATGACTTTATCATAACCCATTGACCTGGGATGATAGTGTGTCCACCTTCTGGTGGAGTCTGCCAACACGACTCAACTCTCTCTCTGGCACTCTGTACTGCCTTTGTGAGGTTTTCACAGTAAGTGATCAGGGCATCTGAGGCAATGTGTACATCAGCATTTCTAAGATCAATCACACCTGGCATCTGCATTGGGCGTCCAGTAATAATCTCATGAGGGCTCAGTCCTACTGATCTGTTAGGTGAGGCTCTTATACTACACAGTACTGCTGGCAACGCTTCAACCCATGGTACTCCTTCCTGATGCATTTTGCTTAGCCTGATTTTGATTGTTCTGTTTGCACGTTCAACCTGACACCAAAATCATGAATTACCCCAAAAGCATATCTGGAATCTGTGTAGATATTAGCAACCGATCCTGAAGCTAGCGTGCATGCTCTTGTTAGGGCTACTAGTTCTGCAGCTTGAGCTGAAAAATGATCTGGAAGACGTCCTGAAGCTAACACTTCCGTGGTGGACGTTACTGCATAACCTGCTCGTCTGTTACCTTTTTCTTTTACTTCACTCATAGGTGTATATGTAAGCGTAACACAATCGTGAGTAATTTCTCCTTCATCCTCTAACAAAACTTCAGTCATAGCAGACAGCATACATGAGGACGGATTTGTGACAGGTGCACGCTGTAAGACAATATTTGGCATTATTGTGGACACTGCATGAGGGCTTTTTTTACGTTTACAGTCTGACCTAACACACTTAATGATGAAAGGTCTGTGCTGTAAAATAACATTTAAGGCTGTGAGTCTACTTAACTTGGTGTTCCCCAAAGGAAGGGTGAGACAGTCACTTTCCTTTTGTTCTATTAAACAAAAATAAGTCTTTCATCTTTGTTTGAAGTTACTGGGGAAATTAAGCACTCACAGCCCAAATGGTTAACACATCAACAAGCTGCCCAACGAGTTTAATGACGAGGGGACGGGCTGCTTCAGAGTAGCAAGCAGACTGAGTAGGAGCTGAGTAACATTGTTAACTTGTTTAAAGTTCTTTTTGTTTTTCCTACACTCCTTTCCCCAATGTCCATGTTTACCACAGTAATAACAACTGCTGCCCTCTCTCTTAGGACATTTGCGTTTCTGTTGATTCTCTGTGTTGACCTTAAAGGATGCTGCTGCAATTTTTACTCTTGCCTTGACATCAGAATCTGTTTCCCAAGTAGTTAACCTCTCCAAGTTGTTTTGTATGGTTCTAGTGGACCATGTTAAGTCTAAGAAAGGCAATGCTTTTCTATGTTCTGACAACAGACCATCAAACCATGTGCGAACTAGGGGACCATTATCTTCTAACACCTTCTCTGAAGTGTCAGCTATACCACTGTACGCTGCTGCTGACTGGCAAAATCTTTGAGTGTACTCACTAACAGTTTCACCCTTCTTCTGTAAACAACTAGTGATCTTCGACCAGTCAATTTTGGGTCCAACAATGTTCTTCAACGCTTTCAGAACTCCCTCTCTCAATTCATCTTTTCTGGCATGTTGTAGTTCAGAAGTAACAGCAGACTCAAAACTGTTGAATTCAGATTCAGTTAGAATTTGTGACATCAGCTGTGTGACTTCTGCCAACGACATGTCGTAAAGACGCATTTTACTGATCAATGCCCTTCTAAATTCAGAAAAATCTGTGCGTACTGAAGGTAAGCTTTGGGATAGTCTTTCTATGTCTCTAGGTCCGAGTGCTTTGGCAACAGTTTGGTTTTGGACAACAGAAGAGTTGGGAGGAACACTTTCAGTTCCCTCAATTCCCTGAGATCTTCTTGCAACACATACCTTTACTGAATCTACAGGCTTATCAGTCAGGATAAGTTTCATCTGACTGTTGGTCTTCTGAGTCACATTTGGTTGAGGCCTTGTTATGGCCCACCTTAGTGTGCATTTGTTTGTTCTGTTCTTTTAATTTATCAATACACCTAGTTTGTTCTTGTGCAATGGATAAGCTATATTCTCTATGGCAACAGATTATGCCTTTCATGTTTTTCTTTCTGATACATGCACCTAACACCTTCTTGCATTCTTCAATAGACCAAACTTTGTCTGGATCAATACCAAATTTCTTTGTCAAATCCAATCTAACTGACTCAGTCATTATGGAATCCATTTTCTCTCCTAACAATGACTTGAACTCACTGTCTGTCCATAAAGGGCTAGCTAGTCAATTTTTCTCAGTTGATGGAACTAGCCTAGCATTTCTTCTAACCATTTTGTGGATTTCTTTTGTTACCACACAATCAAAAAATAAACTTCTCTGATCAACAGAGGGTATACTTAACACAGATCAAATCTTGTTAAACTTCCTTGTTACCAACACATCACAAACTATTAGCATGTTACGCTAATCTTCCCTAAAAGAAAAATGCAAAGGATCTTTCACCTTCTTAACTTTTAGAGGATAAAACAAACAAAAACACTAAATCTTCTCTGATCAAAAGAGGCTACACTCGATAACACAGTTAACCTTCCTTACCCAGAGCAAAGGGTAACACAGAAAATATTAGCACGTTACGCTAATCTTCTCTAAAAGGAAATGCAAAGGATCTTTCACCTTCCTAACTTTAAGAGGATAAACACATCCCTGTTTGAACAGAGGTTCACCAATATTGACACGTAATGTTAACCTTCCCTAACTTTAGAGGATACCTTCTCTAGCAATGTAGAGGCTATACTTTCATCTTTAAAATAAACTTTTAAAGGGTAACTTTGTTAGCCAGACACTGCAGCTGTCTGATAACTGTTCTCTGACGGCGCAGAGATTTGTACTGGTCTTCAGTGGTTCTTTGAATAGAGTGAAACTCACTAAATCGTTGTTTGTACGGAAAGGATTCCGTCTGGAACTCAGCCAAAAAAAGTTTGTTCTTTGTTGAGCTTTGAAGTTTCAGGAGTCAGTTCTGGAACTCAGTCTTTGTTGAGTGGAGATTTCAGTTCTGGAACTCAGTCTTTGTTGAGTGGAGATTTCAGTTCTGGAACTCAGTCTTTGTTGAGTGGAGATTTCAGTTCTGTATTCAGGTAAGATTCTCTCTGGAATGCAGTCAGATCTTTGAGCTTGAATTCCAATCTGGATTCAGGTGAAGTTAATTATATCCGGGTCACGGCACCATCTGTAGTGATCTTTTTCTTTGTAGAAAAGTTAGAAGCTCAGACCAGGAGAGGGTGGAAGTTTTCCAAGCAGAAGTTCTTTATTGCTTGTCGGTAGCTGCAGTCATTCCAACATCGTCTAAATTAAAGTAACTTTACATGGTATATTATAGGCATTTTAAGAGGAGGGACTTCTGGAGGTGGAGATAAATTCAAACAAAGCATGCAAATGTAGTACGAACACACCCTACTCTGAGGGCATTACCAATCCAATGGAATCAGCATAACTATTCAAATGCTGATAGTGGCCAGGAACTCTGGTTCCAAGAGCCATCTCAGAGCCATTAAAGAAAGTCTCAGTGATCAGACTCATTTAACTTACAATGGAGAAAACAGGATTTGCCAGATTCTCTTGCTGGAAACTGTTTCACAGCTGATATCATTTACCATCCTAACCTGAAATGCTAACTTCAACAAACAGAACTTTCTCAGTTTATATATGATAGTATTAGAAGTTAGATTAAACCTTTTAATAAACTTGTATTCCTTCAAGGGACCAGGGAATATCTCAAGCCATTTATTTCTGGATCGAAACTCTCAGTACTCGTGTCTCAAATGTTTCGGGAACCTCTAGTTACGATACATCTAAATGCTGTTTCAGCTTGGAGAAATGGAAAGCGTGTTTTTTTTCTTCTTTTTTTTCTAGGTAGGTGGCCAACAATAGGTTGTTGCAGATTTTGGCCTAGGCCAGTGGATTTCAACCTATTCTTATTTAAATAGGTGACTTAAGTTAATTAGTAGAGTACTCTGTGATCTGAGTTGGGTGTGTCCAATAAGGGAAATAAGCAGAACGTGAAGGGTATGCTTCTGAAGTAGTTTGTGGATTCAAGTTTTAAGCATATGCTTGTCCAACACAAAGACATCTGAGCAAAAGAGGGTATGCACGACTCTGGTGGGACTCGAACCCACAACCTTTGAATATCTCCATTCACAATCTAGAAGTCCAATGCGCTATCCATTGCGCCACAGAGCCACAAATGACAAGCTTTAAGACGCTATTGCATGCACATCACTTCTTAGATTTCCACAGTTTGTGCAGATGCACACTGTTCAGCATGCAAAGATTTACATATGTAAAAGATTAAGTGAGCGGTGCCCACATCCACTGCCATAGGCACTGCTGGGATTCGAACCCAGGATCTCCTGTTTACTAGACAGGCGCTTTGACCAACTAAGCCACAGCGCCACTTGCTGAACCTTCTACAATGTGTTGCCATAAAAAGTCTAAAAGAGGTAGCAGGTCAGGAAAATAGCTGATTACATCATGAAAGAGGTTAGGGGATTATTTCCAAAACCCGAGGGGCATTCAGGGCTCTGTTGAAGAAAGAGGGAATATCTGAAACTCTCAATACGTGTTTCTGAAAGGTTTTTGGAACCTCCAGTTACAATACATCTAAACTCTGTCTCAGCTAGGAGAAATAGAAAGCAATCTCTGCTATGCTTTCAGCTGATCTGAAAGACAAAATCCAGAAAGCTTTTCATGAATTATATATTCATATTTGTAAAGACTGTTTTGAATACATCCAGAGGCTGGATCTCAACAATAGGAAGTAGCAGATTCTGGCCTAAGCCAGTGGTTTTCAAAACATTCTCGAAACCTCCCAGACGCTATACATTTTCGTTATTTACCTTATTTCAAAAGGGTTAATTGAGCTACTTAGTAGAGTAATCTATGATCTGACGTGGGTGTGTCCAATAAGGGAGATGAGCAGAATGTGAAGGGTAGGCTTCTGAAGTAGTTTGTGGACCCCAGTTTTAAACATATGTCTGACTCACAGAGACATCAGAGCAAAAGAGGCCACTGACTATTCTGGTGGGACTCAAAACCACAACCAGGGAATTTCTCCATTCGCATCCCAGAAGTCCAAAGTTCTATCCATTGTACCATAAAATGACACACTTCAGGGAAGTATTGCATGCGCAGCACTTCTTAGTTTTTCCAGTTTTGTGCAGGTAAACACAGTTCGTCATGCAAAGACTTTCATATGTGAAAAGGTTAAGCACTCCCATATCCTGTGCCAAAGGCACTGCTGGGATTTGAACCCATGATCTCCTGTTTACGAGACAGGCGCTTTGACCAACTAAGCAACA
Organism: Siphateles boraxobius; assembly: GCF_051911475.1. Lineage (NCBI taxonomy): Eukaryota > Metazoa > Chordata > Actinopteri > Cypriniformes > Leuciscidae > Siphateles > Siphateles boraxobius. The sequence continues at coordinate 2,499,796 of NW_027509153.1, forward strand.
GCGCCAGTTATTGTCGCTGGTTCGATGCTTTTGTAGGCACACTGTTCAGCATGCAAAGATTTACATATGTAAAAGATTAAGTGAGCGGTGCCCACATCCTGTGGCATAGGCACTGCTGGGATTCGAATCCATGATCTTCTGTTTACTAGACAGGCGCTTTGACCAACTAAGCAACAGCGCCAGTTACTGTCGCTGGTTCGATGCTTTTGTATACAAAGTCTAAAAGAGGTAGCATGTCAGGAGAATAGCTGATTACATCATGAATAGGTCCCTTTGAAGTTACAGGATTATTTCCAAAACCTGAAAGGTGTGCAGGCTTCTGTTGAGGGATAAGGGTGTTGTGAACTTTTTCTTTGTAGAAAAGTTAGAAGCTCAGACCAGGAGACGGTGGAAGTTTTCCAAGCAGAAGTTCTTTATTGCTTGTCGGTAGCTGCAGTCATTCCAACATCGTCTAAATTAAAGTAACTTTACATGGTATATTATAGGCATTTTAAGAGGAGGGACTTCTGGAGGTGGAGACAAATTCAAACAAAGCATGCAAATGTAGTACGAACACACCCTACTCTGAGGGCATTACCAATCCAATGGAATCAGGATAACTATTCAAATGCTGATAGTGGCCAGGAACTCTGGTTCCAAGAGCCATTCCAGAGCCATTAAAGAAAGTCTCAGTGATCAGACTCATTTAACTTACAATGGAGAAAACAGGATTTGCCAGATTCTCTTGCTGGAAACTGTTTCACAGCTGATATCATTTACCATCCTAACCTGAAATTCTAACTTCAACAAACAGAACTTTCTCAGTTTATATATGATAGTATTAGAAGTTAGATTAAACCTTTTAATAAACTTGTATTCCTTCAATTCCCCCTTTGGGAGTTCTAAATTACTCCCACACTATATACAAATTTAAACAATTAAAAATTCATTCTTGCAACTTGTGATAGTTACAGGCACATAAGGCATGTTCTGTGTTTGTTTTTCTGTAATTGCATGTTGACACATAAACAAAACATGCAATTAGGATCCGTGAGTCTTTTCTGGTTGGAACTGTGATTTTCTCGTGATCAATCAAGTTTCTGAACCATGAAGAATTATCTTCAGTCATCTTGGTGTAATTTTGCTGAAAGATCAAGAATGTCTTGTTGGACCACCATGTTTGTGCACAAGTGAGTCCTGGAATGCAGTCATCTTCGGATGTGACATGCACACTTTCTTTCCAGCAAACAAGGCATTTGTGACATATTCATCAGCTCTAAGAATATGTTGTTTCTGGAGTCCGGACTTTGTGCGATCTTCATGATGTGTAGTAGTAGGACAATCTTGATCATGTCGATGTATGACTGAAGGTTTCGTAGTCTCTGCGTTGTGTATTTATTTTTTCTTTTTCTTTTCTCTATCCTTTTGTGATAGTTGGCTCGGGAGTGGGTCTAGTTGTTTCTTGAGGTTATGTCTTCATACGCAGACGAGGAGGTCGGTGCATATGGGTCTCGGTTCAGCCATCAAGTGTTATCTGCACAGAGGAAGAGAGAAAACAAAAGACAGGAGAGCAGTATTTGTTCAAACACTAGGGTTGTAAACTTTTCCGAGTCTGCTATTGTTGTTCCTTCTTCCCTATTTCTTAATTATGACACCTAAAGAACGCAGTGAGATGAGGATGGATTAATGGATGGGAAGGCCTATGAGGGATTCTTCACCGAAGGGTTGGCCTCCGACGCCTGTTGCAATCGGTTCTTTCCTCGGCTCCCCACTGGTTTGTGTCCTATGCTATCCCTGTTGGAGCAGGAACAACCTTACAGTGTGACACATGAGTCCAGGTTTTCTTTCCCTGACATAATACTGCAGCAGCTGTAATCAACATCACTTGATATGGTCCGTGCCACTTAGGCTCTAATGGTTTGTTTTTGAATGACTTTATCATAACCCATTGACCTGGGATGATAGTGTGTCCACCTTCTGGTGGAGTCTGCCAACACGACTCAACTCTCTCTCTGGCACTCTGTACTGCCTTTGTGAGGTTTTCACAGTAAGTGATCAGGGCATCTGAGGCAATGTGTACATCAGCATTTCTAAGATCAATCACACCTGGCATCTGCATTGGGCGTCCAGTAATAATCTCATGAGGGCTCAGTCCTACTGATCTGTTAGGTGAGGCTCTTATACTACACAGTACTGCTGGCAACGCTTCAACCCATGGTACTCCTTCCTGATGCATTTTGCTTAGCCTGATTTTGATTGTTCTGTTTGCACGTTCAACCTGACACCAAAATCATGAATTACCCCAAAAGCATATCTGGAATCTGTGTAGATATTAGCAACCGATCCTGAAGCTAGCGTGCATGCTCTTGTTAGGGCTACTAGTTCTGCAGCTTGAGCTGAAAAATGATCTGGAAGACGTCCTGAAGCTAACACTTCCGTGGTGGACGTTACTGCATAACCTGCTCGTCTGTTACCTTTTTCTTTTACTTCACTCATAGGTGTATATGTAAGCGTAACACAATCGTGAGTAATTTCTCCTTCATCCTCTAACAAAACTTCAGTCATAGCAGACAGCATACATGAGGACGGATTTGTGACAGGTGCACGCTGTAAGACAATATTTGGCATTATTGTGGACACTGCATGAGGGCTTTTTTTACGTTTACAGTCTGACCTAACACACTTAATGATGAAAGGTCTGTGCTGTAAAATAACATTTAAGGCTGTGAGTCTACTTAACTTGGTGTTCCCCAAAGGAAGGGTGAGACAGTCACTTTCCTTTTGTTCTATTAAACAAAAATAAGTCTTTCATCTTTGTTGGAAGTTACTGGGGAAATTAAGCACTCACAGCCCAAATGGTTAACACATCAACAAGCTGCCCAACGAGTTTAATGACGAGGGGACGGGGTGCTTCAGAGTAGCAAGCAGACTGAGTAGGAGCTGAGTAACATTGTTAACTTGTTTAAAGTTCTTTTTGTTTTTCCTACACTCCTTTCCCCAATGTCCATGTTTACCACAGTAATAACAACTGCTGCCCTCTCTCTTAGGACATTTGCGTTTCTGTTGATTCTCTGTGTTGACCTTAAAGGATGCTGCTGCAATTTTTACTCTTGCCTTGACATCAGAATCTGTTTCCCAAGTAGTTAACCTCTCCAAGTTGTTTTGTATGGTTCTAGTGGACCATGTTAAGTCTAAGAAAGGCAATGCTTTTCTATGTTCTGACAACAGACCATCAAACCATGTGCGAACTAGGGGACCATTATCTCCTAACACCTTCTCTGAAGTGTCAGCTATACCACTGTACGCTGCTGCTGACTGGCAAAATCTTTGAGTGTACTCACTAACAGTTTCACCCTTCTTCTGTAAACAACTAGTGATCTTCGACCAGTCAATTTTGGGTCCAACAATGTTCTTCAACGCTTTCAGAACTCCCTCTCTCAATTCATCTTTTCTGGCATGTTGTAGTTCAGAAGTAACAGCAGACTCAAAACTGTTGAATTCAGATTCAGTTAGAATTTGTGACATCAGCTGTGTGACTTCTGCCAACGACATGTCGTAAAGACGCATTTTACTGATCAATGCCCTTCTAAATTCAGAAAAATCTGTGCTTACTGAAGGTAAGCTTTGGGATAGTCTTTCTATGTCTCTAGGTCCGAGTGCTTTGGCAACAGTTTGGTTTTGGACAACAGAAGAGTTGGGAGGAACACTTTCAGTTCCCTCAATTCCCTGAGATCTTCTTGCAACACATACCTTTACTGAATCTACAGGCTTATCAGTCAGGATAAGTTTCATCTGACTGTTGGTCTTCTGAGTCACATTTGGTTGAGGCCTTGTTATGGCCCACCTTAGTGTGCATTTGTTTGTTCTGTTCTTTTAATTTATCAATACACCTAGTTTGTTCTTGTGCAATGGATAAGCTATATTCTCTATGGCAACAGATTATGCCTTTCATGTTTTTCTTTCTGATACATGCACCTAACACCTTCTTGCATTCTTCAATAGACCAAACTTTGTCTGGATCAATACCAAATTTCTTTGTCAAATCCAATCTAACTGACTCAGTCATTATGGAATCCATTTTCTCTCCTAACAATGACTTGAACTCACTGTCTGTCCATAAAGGGCTAGCTAGTCAATTTTTCTCAGTTGATGGAACTAGCCTAGCATTTCTTCTAACCATTTTGTGGATTTCTTTTGTTACCACACAATCAAAAAATAAACTTCTCTGATCAACAGAGGGTATACTTGTTAACACAGATCAAATCTTGTTAAACTTCCTTGTTACCAACACATCACAAACTATTAGCATGTTACGCTAATCTTCCCTAAAAGAAAAATGCAAAGGATCTTTCACCTTCTTAACTTTTAGAGGATAAAACAAACAAAAACACTAAATCTTCTCTGATCAAAAGAGGCTACACTCGATAACACAGTTAACCCTCTAGGCGCCACGGTCGAGTTTACTCGACAAGATCGCACATTGGATAAAACGGCCGATTTTTTTCAAATTGGGTGTCAAATTTCGTTCGACATCCCCTCCACTGGATGGCAGACATGTCATTCTTCACCCCCGACTCAAAAAAACGTAATGTTTCTATACAAAATGTTCGAGTTAGAGCGCATTGAATCAGTGCGATCAAAAGCGGAGCTAGTGTGCGAGTGAGCCATGTTATCAGAGCCTCTCGCCATCACAATCGCGGCGACAGTATTGTGGTGGAGACTTTGTCTAATACCACTGGGTATGTTAGACGAGGTCGAAGTGTTCATAGGACAGTTAGGAGGCAACGTGGAAGCAGGGTGAGGAGTCGCAATAACAATGAAAGTAGTCCGAGCTGTGCATACTCGGCGCGCGCGCGAGGCAGATCTGGCCGCGCTGCTCGTATCATCTCACTCATGATCTGTGCCTTGCCGTGGCGAGTGAGCGTTTGAACTAAACAGGTCTTGTCTACTTGTGTTTGTATGTCATATGAATAATATATATGTGCCCCATACATGGAATCAGAGTGCCTACTGTATTTAGTAAATGTATCTCTACAGCAAAAGTCCAACCACTACATGCATTCGGTTTGTTTCTACCATTTATTAGTAATGATTTACAGTTTGTTTAATACTTAATATATACCTGAGCATTCAGTATTGTGCAATATAGCATACAGAAGGTGATGGACATTTTGGCGGGAAAGAAGTGCTGCATTTTATAATTTAAACGTGACTTTTCATGAAAATTCTATAATCCAAGATTGCCGCCACCATATGACGTCATAATATGCAAATTAGATGGGAAAATGTAATCCCTACATAAACTTTGGGTCATCCTTAATATTTCTCTAATTTACAGAAAGTCTCTATCTTTTATCACTTTTAATATATAGACTTTTGAAATTAAGATGTCAAAATTGGACGTTTTAGGAAAAAACCTCTGGCGCCTAAAGGGTTAACCTTCCTTACCCAGAGCAAAGGGTAACACAGAAAATATTAGCACGTTACGCTAATCTTCTCTAAAAGGAAATGCAAAGGATCTTTCACCTTCCTAACTTTAAGAGGATAAACACATCCCTGTTTGAACAGAGGTTCACCAATATTGACACGTAATGTTAACCTTCCCTAACTTTAGAGGATACCTTCTCTAGCAATGTAGAGGCTATACTTTCATCTTTAAAATAAACTTTTAAAGGGTAACTTTGTTAGCCAGACACTGCAGCTGTCTGATAACTGTTCTCTGACGGCGCAGAGATTTGTACTGGTCTTCAGTGGTTCTTTGAATAGAGTGAAACTCACTAAATCGTTGTTTGTACGGAAAGGATTCTGTCTGGAACTCAGCCAAAAAAAGTTTGTTCTTTGTTGAGCTTTGAAGTTTCAGGAGTCAGTTCTGGAACTCAGTCTTTGTTGAGTGGAGATTTCAGTTCTGGAACTCAGTCTTTGTTGAGTGGAGATTTCAGTTCTGGAACTCAGTCTTTGTTGAGTGGAGATTTCAGTTCTGTATTCAGGTAAGATTCTCTCTGGAATGCAGTCAGATCTTTGAGCTTGAATTCCAATCTGGATTCAGGTGAAGTTAATTCTATCCGGGTCACGGCACCACCTGTAGTGATCTTTTTCTTTGTAGAAAAGTTAGAAGCTCAGACCAGGAGAGGGTGGAAGTTTTCCAAGCAGAAGTTCTTTATTGCTTGTCGGTAGCTGCAGTCATTCCAACATCGTCTAAATTAAAGTAACTTTACATGGTATATTATAGGCATTTTAAGAGGAGGGACTTCTGGAGGTGGAGATAAATTCAAACAAAGCATGCAAATGTAGTACGAACACACCCTACTCTGAGGGCATTACCAATCCAATGGAATCAGCATAACTATTCAAATGCTGATAGTGGCCAGGAACTCTGGTTCCAAGAGCCATCTCAGAGCCATTAAAGAAAGTCTCAGTGATCAGACTCATTTAACTTACAATGGAGAAAACAGGATTTGCCAGATTCTCTTGCTGGAAACTGTTTCACAGCTGATATCATTTACCATCCTAACCTGAAATGCTAACTTCAACAAACAGAACTTTCTCAGTTTATATATGATAGTATTAGAAGTTAGATTAAACCTTTTAATAAACTTGTATTCCTTCAAGGGACCAGGGAATATCTCAAGCCATTTATTTCTGGATCGAAACTCTCAGTACTCGTGTCTCAAATGTTTCGGGAACCTCTAGTTACGATACATCTAAATGCTGTTTCAGCTTGGAGAAATGGAAAGCGTGTTTTTTTTCTTCTTTTTTTTCTAGGTAGGTGGCCAACAATAGGTTGTTGCAGATTTTGGCCTAGGCCAGTGGATTTCAACCTATTCTTATTTAAATAGGTGACTTAAGTTAATTAGTAGAGTACTCTGTGATCTGAGTTGGGTGTGTCCAATAAGGGAAATAAGCAGAACGTGAAGGGTATGCTTCTGAAGTAGTTTGTGGATTCAAGTTTTAAGCATATGCTTGTCCAACACAAAGACATCTGAGCAAAAGAGGGTATGCACGACTCTGGTGGGACTCGAACCCACAACCTTTGAATATCTCCATTCACAATCTAGAAGTCCAATGCGCTATCCATTGCGCCACAGAGCCACAAAAGACAAGCTTTAAGACGCTATTGCATGCACATCACTTCTTAGATTTCCACATTTTGTGCAGATGCACACTGTTCAGCATGCAAAGATTTACATATGTAAAAGATTAAGTGAGCGGTGCCCACATCCACTGCCATAGGCACTGCTGGGATTCGAACCCAGGATCTCCTGTTTACTAGACAGGCGCTTTGACCAACTAAGCCACAGCGCCACTTGCTGAACCTTCTACAATGTGTTGCTATAAAAAGTCTAAAAGAGGTAGCAGGTCAGGAAAATAGCTGATTACATCATGAAAGAGGTTAGGGGATTATTTCCAAAACCCGAGGGGCATTCAGGGCTCTGTTGAAGAAAGAGGGAATATCTGAAACTCTCAATACGTGTTTCTGAAAGGTTTTTGGAACCTCCAGTTACAATACATCTAAACTCTGTCTCAGCTAGGAGAAATAGAAAGCAATCTCTGCTATGCTTTCAGCTGATCTGAAAGACAAAATCCAGAAAGCTTTTCATGAATTATATATTCATATTTGTAAAGACTGTTTTGAATACATCCAGAGGCTGGATCTCAACAATAGGAAGTAGCAGATTCTGGCCTAAGCCAGTGGTTTTCAAAACATTCTCGAAACCTCCCAGACGCTATACATTTTCGTTATTTACCTTATTTCAAAAGGGTTAATTGAGCTACTTAGTAGAGTACTCTATGATCTGACGTGGGTGTGTCCAATAAGGGAGATGAGCAGAATGTGAAGGGTAGGCTTCTGAAGTAGTTTGTGGACCCCAGTTTTAAACATATGTCTGACTCACAGAGACATCAGAGCAAAAGAGGCCACTGACTATTCTGGTGGGACTCAAAACCACAACCAGGTAATTTCTCCATTCGCATCCCAGAAGTCCAAAGTTCTATCCATTGTACCATAAAATGACACACTTCAGGGAAGTATTGCATGCGCAGCACTTCTTAGTTTTTCCAGTTTTGTGCAGGTAAACACAGTTCGTCATGCAAAGACTTTCCTATGTGAAAAGGTTAAGCACTCCCATATCCTGTGCCAAAGGCACTGCTGGGATTTGAACCCAGGATCTCCTGTTTACGAGACAGGCGCTTTGACCAGCTAAGCCACAGATCAGTGAAATTTGTTGGTAAAACAAGTCTAAAAGAGGTAGCACATCAGGAAAACAGCTGATCACATCATGAAAGAGGTCCCTTAGAGGTAAGAGGATTGTTTCCAAAACACGAGGGCCTTTCACGCCTCAAGGGAATGTCTGAACTCATTTAATTTTGGCTCTACACTCTCGATAGTCATGCCTAAAATGTTTCCTGAGCCTTCTTCTGATATGAAATGCCAAATCCAGAAAGTTATCCATGTATTATTCTTCATATATGTAAAGACTTTGTTTGTACAAATATCCATAGGCTTGACCATATCAATAGGTAGTAGCAGATTTCAGGCCTAAGCCAGGAGCTTGCAAACCATTCTTGAAGCGCATCTGCACCACATATATATATATATATTTTTTATTATCTCTCTCATTTAATACAGGTGAATCAAATAATTGATTGATAATTAACGTACTCGACGATCTGACTTGGGTGTGCTCAATAAGGAAAAGAAGAAAAATGTGTTGCGTTGGCTTCTGAAAAAGTTGGAAAACCCCAGCTTTAAGCAAATGTCAGTCTGGTAAAGACGTCTGTGCAAAGGGACACCATTCGTGACTCTGGTGGGACCCAAAAAACGACAACCTTTTTAAAACCTTCATTTGCACCCGAGAAGTCCAGATTGTCTTTCCTGCCAAGACTTTCACGTCAGAGAAGGTTAAATGACTACTCTTAGAAGCCACAGAATAGGCACTGCTGGGATTCGAACCCAGGATCTCCTGTTTACTAGACAGGCACTTTGACCAACTAAGCCACAGCGCCAGTTACTGTCACTGGTTCGATGCTTTTGTATACAAAGTCTAAAAGAGGTAGCATGTCAGGAGGATAGCTGATTACATCATGAATAGGTCCCTTTGAAGTTACAGGATTATTTCCAAAACCTGAAATGTGTGCAGGCTTCTGTTGAGGGACAAGGGAATATCTCAAGCCATTTATTTCTGGATCGAAACTCTCAGTACTCGTGTCTCAAATGTTTCGGGAACCTCCAGTTACGATACATCTAAATGCTGTTTCAGCTTGGAGAAATGGAAAGCGTGTTTTTTTTTCTTCTTTTCTTCTAGGTAGGTGGCCAACAATAGGTTGTTGCAGATTTTGGCCTAGGCCAGTGGATTTCAACCTATTCTTATTTAAATAGGTGACTTAAGTTAATTAGTAGAGTATTCTGTGATCTGAGTTGGGTGTGTCCAATAAGGGAAATAAGCAGAACGTGAAGGGTATGCTTCTGAAGTAGTTTGTGGATTCAAGTTTTAAGCATATGTCTGACTCACAGAGACATCAGAGCAAAAGAGGCCACTGACTATTCTGGTGGGACTCACAACCAGGGAATTTCTCCATTTGCATCCTAGAAGTCCAAAGTTGTATCCATTGTACCATAAAATGACACACTTCAGGGAAGTGTTGCATGCGCAGCACTTCTTAGTTTTTCCAGTTTTGTGCAGGTAAACACAGTTTGTCATGCAAAGACTTTCATATTGGAAAAGGTTAAGCACTCCCATATCCTGTGCCAAAGGCACTGCTGGGATTTGAACCCAGGATCTCCTGTTTACGAGACAGGCGCTTTGACCAGCTAAGCCACAGCGCCAGATACTGTGAAATTTGTTGGTAAAACAAGTCTAAAAGAGGTACCACATCAGGAAAACAGCTGATCACGTCATGAACGAGGTCCCTTAGAGGTAAGAGGATTGTTTCCAAAACATCTGAGCAATAGAGGGTATGCACGACTCTGGTGGGACTCGAACCCACAACCTTTGAATATCTCCATTCACAATCTAGAAGTCCAATGCGCTATCCATTGCGCCAAAGAGCCACAAAAGACAAACTTTAAGACGCTATTGCATGGACATCACTTCTTAGATTTCCACATTTTGCGCAGATGCACACTGTTCAGCATGCAAAGATTTACATATGTAAAAGATTAAGTGAGCGGTGCCCACATCCTGTGGCATAGGCACTGCTGAGATTCGAATCCATGATCTTCTGTTTACTAGACAGGCGCTTTGACCAACTAAGCAACAGCGCCAGTTACTGTCGCTGGTTCAATGCTTTTGTATACAAAGTCTAAAAGAGGTAGCATGTCAGGAGAATAGCTGATTACATCATGAATAGGTCCCTTTGAAGTTACAGGATTATTTCCAAAACCTGAAAGGTGTGCAGGTTCTTTGTAGAAAAGTTAGAAGCTCAGACCAGGAGACGGTGGAAGTTTTCCAAGCAGAAGTTCTTTATTGCTTGTCGGTAGCTGCAGTCATTCCAACATCGTCTAAATTAAAGTAACTTTACATGGTATATTATAGGCATTTTAAGAGGAGGGACTTCTGGAGGTGGAGACAAATTCAAACAAAGCATGCAAATGTAGTACGAACACACCCTACTCTGAGGGCATTACCAATCCAATGGAATCAGGATAACTATTCAAATGCTGATAGTGGCCAGGAACTCTGGTTCCAAGAGCCATCCCAGAGCCATTAAAGAAAGTCTCAGTGATCAGACTCATTTAACTTACAATGGAGAAAACAGGATTTGCCAGATTCTCTTGCTGGAAACTGTTTCACAGCTGATATCATTTACCATCCTAACCTGAAATTCTAACTTCAACAAACAGAACTTTCTCAGTTTATATATGATAGTATTAGAAGTTAGATTAAACCTTTTAATAAACTTGTATTCCTTCAATTCCCCCTTTGGGAGTTCTAAATTACTCCCACACTATATACAAATTTAAACAATTAAAAATTCATTCTTGCAACTTGTGATAGTTACAGGCACATAAGGCATGTTCTGTGTTTGTTTTTCTGTAATTGCATGTTGACACATAAACAAAACATGCAATTAGGGTCCGTGAGTCTTTTCTGGTTGGAACTGTGATTTTCTCGTGATCAATCAAGTTTCTGAACCATGAAGAATTATCTTCAGTCATCTTGGTGTAATTTTGCTGAAAGATCAAGAATGTCTTGTTGGACCACCATGTTTGTGCACAAGTGAGTCCTGGAATGCAGTCATCTTCGGATGTGACATGCACACTTTCTTTCCAGCAAACAAGGCATTTGTGACATATTCATCAGCTCTAAGAATATGTTGTTTCTGGAGTCCGGACTTTGTGCGATCTTCATGATGTGTAGTAGTAGGACAATCTTGATCATGTCGATGTATGACTGAAGGTTTCGTAGTCTCTGCGTTGTGTATTTATTTTTTCTTTTTCTTTTCTCTATCCTTTTGTGATAGTTGGCTCGGGAGTGGGTCTAGTTGTTTCTTGAGGTTATGTCTTCATACGCAGACGAGGAGGTCAGTGCATATGGGTCTCGGTTCAGCCATCAAGTGTTATCTGCACAGAGGAAGAGAGAAAACAAAAGACAGGAGAGCAGTATTTGTTCAAACACTAGGGTTGTAAACTTTTCCGAGTCTGCTATTGTTGTTCCTTCTTCCCTATTTCTTAATTATGACACCTAAAGAACGCAGTGAGATGAGGATGGATTAATGGATGGGAAGGCCTATGAGGGATTCTTCACCGAAGGGTTGGCCCCCGACGCCTGTTGCAATCGGTTCTTTCCTCGGCTCCCCACTGGTTTGTGTCCTATGCTATCCCTGTTGGAGCAGGAACAACCTTACAGTGTGACACATGAGTCCAGGTTTTCTTTCCCTGACATAATACTGCAGCAGCTGTAATCAACATCACTTGATATGGTCCGTGCCACTTAGGCTCTAATGGCTTGTTTTTGAATGACTTTATCATAACCCATTGACCTGGGATGATAGTGTGTCCACCTTCTGGTGGAGTCTGCCAACACGACTCAACTCTCTCTCTGGCACTCTGTACTGCCTTTGTGAGGTTTTCACAGTAAGTGATCAGGGCATCTGAGGCAATGTGTACATCAGCATTTCTAAGATCAATCACACCTGGCATCTGCATTGGGCGTCCAGTAATAATCTCATGAGGGCTCAGTCCTACTGATCTGTTAGGTGAGGCTCTTATACTACACAGTACTGCTGGCAACGCTTCAACCCATGGTACTCCTTCCTGATGCATTTTGCTTAGCCTGATTTTGATTGTTCTGTTTGCACGTTCAACCTGACACCAAAATCATGAATTACCCCAAAAGCATATCTGGAATCTGTGTAGATATTAGCAACCGATCCTGAAGCTAGCGTGCATGCTCTTGTTAGGGCTACTAGTTCTGCAGCTTGAGCTGAAAAATGATCTGGAAGACGTCCTGAAGCTAACACTTCCGTGGTGGACGTTACTGCATAACCTGCTCGTCTGTTACCTTTTTCTTTTACTTCACTCATAGGTGTATATGTAAGCGTAACACAATCGTGAGTAATTTCTCCTTCATCCTCTAACAAAACTTCAGTCATAGCAGACAGCATACATGAGGACGGATTTGTGACAGGTGCACGCTGTAAGACAATATTTGGCATTATTGTGGACACTGCATGAGGGCTTTTTTTACGTTTACAGTCTGACCTAACACACTTAATGATGAAAGGTCTGTGCTGTAAAATAACATTTAAGGCTGTGAGTCTACTTAACTTGGTGTTCCCCAAAGGAAGGGTGAGACAGTCACTTTCCTTTTGTTCTATTAAACAAAAATAAGTCTTTCATCTTTGTTTGAAGTTACTGGGGAAATTAAGCACTCACAGCCCAAATGGTTAACACATCAACAAGCTGCCCAACGAGTTTAATGACGAGGGGACGGGCTGCTTCAGAGTAGCAAGCAGACTGAGTAGGAGCTGAGTAACATTGTTAACTTGTTTAAAGTTCTTTTTGTTTTTCCTACACTCCTTTCCCCAATGTCCATGTTTACCACAGTAATAACAACTGCTGCCCTCTCTCTTAGGACATTTGCGTTTCTGTTGATTCTCTGTGTTGACCTTAAAGGATGCTGCTGCAATTTTTACTCTTGCCTTGACATCAGAATCTGTTTCCCAAGTAGTTAACCTCTCCAAGTTGTTTTGTATGGTTCTAGTGGACCATGTTAAGTCTAAGAAAGGCAATGCTTTTCTATGTTCTGACAACAGACCATCAAACCATGTGCGAACTAGGGGACCATTATCTTCTAACACCTTCTCTGAAGTGTCAGCTATACCACTGTACGCTGCTGCTGACTGGCAAAATCTTTGAGTGTACTCACTAACAGTTTCACCCTTCTTCTGTAAACAACTAGTGATCTTCGACCAGTCAATTTTGGGTCAAACAATGTTCTTCAACGCTTTCAGAACTCCCTCTCTCAATTCATCTTTTCTGGCATGTTGTAGTTCAGAAGTAACAGCAGACTCAAAACTGTTGAATTCAGATTCAGTTAGAATTTGTGACATCAGCTGTGTGACTTCTGCCAACGACATGTCGTAAAGACGCATTTTACTGATCAATGCCCTTCTAAATTCAGAAAAATCTGTGCGTACTGAAGGTAAGCTTTGGGATAGTCTTTCTATGTCTCTAGGTCCGAGTGCTTTGGCAACAGTTTGGTTTTGGACAACAGAAGAGTTGGGAGGAACACTTTCAGTTCCCTCAATTCCCTGAGATCTTCTTGCAACACATACCTTTACTGAATCTACAGGCTTATCAGTCAGGATAAGTTTCATCTGACTGTTGGTCTTCTGAGTCACATTTGGTTGAGGCCTTGTTATGGCCCACCTTAGTGTGCATTTGTTTGTTCTGTTCTTTTAATTTATCAATACACCTAGTTTGTTCTTGTGCAATGGATAAGCTATATTCTCTATGGCAACAGATTATGCCTTTCATGTTTTTCTTTCTGATACATGCACCTAACACCTTCTTGCATTCTTCAATAGACCAAACTTTGTCTGGATCAATACCAAATTTCTTTGTCAAATCCAATCTAACTGACTCAGTCATTATGGAATCCATTTTCTCTCCTAACAATGACTTGAACTCACTGTCTGTCCATAAAGGGCTAGCTAGTCAATTTTTCTCAGTTGATGGAACTAGCCTAGCATTTCTTCTAACCATTTTGTGGATTTCTTTTGTTACCACACAATCAAAAAATAAACTTCTCTGATCAACAGAGGGTATACTTAACACAGATCAAATCTTGTTAAACTTCCTTGTTACCAACACATCACAAACTATTAGCATGTTACGCTAATCTTCCCTAAAAGAAAAATGCAAAGGATCTTTCACCTTCTTAACTTTTAGAGGATAAAACAAACAAAAACACTAAATCTTCTCTGATCAAAAGAGGCTACACTCGATAACACAGTTAACCTTCCTTACCCAGAGCAAAGGGTAACACAGAAAATATTAGCACGTTACGCTAATCTTCTCTAAAAGGAAATGCAAAGGATCTTTCACCTTCCTAACTTTAAGAGGATAAACACATCCCTGTTTGAACAGAGGTTCACCAATATTGACACGTAATGTTAACCTTCCCTAACTTTAGAGGATACCTTCTCTAGCAATGTAGAGGCTATACTTTCATCTTTAAAATAAACTTTTAAAGGGTAACTTTGTTAGCCAGACACTGCAGCTGTCTGATAACTGTTCTCTGACGGCGCAGAGATTTGTACTGGTCTTCAGTGGTTCTTTGAATAGAGTGAAACTCACTAAATCGTTGTTTGTACGGAAAGGATTCCGTCTGGAACTCAGCCAAAAAAAGTTTGTTCTTTGTTGAGCTTTGAAGTTTCAGGAGTCAGTTCTGGAACTCAGTCTTTGTTGAGTGGAGATTTCAGTTCTGGAACTCAGTCTTTGTTGAGTGGAGATTTCAGTTCTGGAACTCAGTCTTTGTTGAGTGGAGATTTCAGTTCTGTATTCAGGTAAGATTCTCTCTGGAATGCAGTCAGATCTTTGAGCTTGAATTCCAATCTGGATTCAGGTGAAGTTAATTCTATCCGGGTCATGGCACCATCTGTAGTGATCTTTTTCTTTGTAGAAAAGTTAGAAGCTCAGACCAGGAGAGGGTGGAAGTTTTCCAAGCAGAAGTTCTTTATTGCTTGTCGGTAGCTGCAGTCATTCCAACATCGTCTAAATTAAAGTAACTTTACATGGTATATTATAGGCATTTTAAGAGGAGGGACTTCTGGAGGTGGAGATAAATTCAAACAAAGCATGCAAATGTAGTACGAACACACCCTACTCTGAGGGCATTACCAATCCAATGGAATCAGCATAACTATTCAAATGCTGATAGTGGCCAGGAACTCTGGTTCCAAGAGCCATCTCAGAGCCATTAAAGAAAGTCTCAGTGATCAGACTCATTTAACTTACAATGGAGAAAACAGGATTTGCCAGATTCTCTTGCTGGAAACTGTTTCACAGCTGATATCATTTACCATCCTAACCTGAAATGCTAACTTCAACAAACAGAACTTTCTCAGTTTATATATGATAGTATTAGAAGTTAGATTAAACCTTTTAATAAACTTGTATTCCTTCAAGGGACCAGGGAATATCTCAAGCCATTTATTTCTGGATCGAAACTCTCAGTACTCGTGTCTCAAATGTTTCGGGAACCTCTAGTTACGATACATCTAAATGCTGTTTCAGCTTGGAGAAATGGAAAGCGTGTTTTTTTTTCTTCTTTTTTTTCTAGGTAGGTGGCCAACAATAGGTTGTTGCAGATTTTGGCCTAGGCCAGTGGATTTCAACCTATTCTTATTTAAATAGGTGACTTAAGTTAATTAGTAGAGTACTCTGTGATCTGAGTTGGGTGTGTCAAATAAGGGAAATAAGCAGAACGTGAAGGGTATGCTTCTGAAGTAGTTTGTGGATTCAAGTTTTAAGCATACACAAAGACATCTGAGCAAAAGAGGGTATGCACGACTCTGGTGGGACTCGAACCCACAACCTTTGAATATCTCCATTCACAATCTAGAAGTCCAATGCGCTATCCATTGCGCCACAGAGCCACAAAAGACAAGCTTTAAGACGCTATTGCATTCACATCACTTCTTAGATTTCCACATTTTGTGCAGATGCACACTGTTCAGCATGCAAAGATTTACATATGTAAAAGATTAAGTGAGCGGTGCCCACATCCACTGCCATAGGCACTGCTGGGATTCGAACCCAGGATCTCCTGTTTACTAGACAGGCGCTTTGACCAACTAAGCCACAGCGCCACTTGCTGAACCTTCTACAATGTGTTGCTATAAAAAGTCTAAAAGAGGTAGCAGGTCAGGAAAATAGCTGATTACATCATGAAAGAGGTTAGGGGATTATTTCCAAAACCCGAGGGGCATTCAGGGCTCTGTTGAAGAAAGAGGGAATATCTGAAACTCTCAATACGTGTTTCTGAAAGGTTTTTGGAACCTCCAGTTACAATACATCTAAACTCTGTCTCAGCTAGGAGAAATGGAAAGCAATCTCTGCTATGCTTTCAGCTGATCTGAAAGACAAAATCCAGAAAGCTTTTCATGAATTATATATTCATATTTGTAAAGACTGTTTTGAATACATCCAGAGGCTGGATCTCAACAATAGGAAGTAGCAGATTCTGGCCTAAGCCAGTGGTTTTCAAAACATTCTCGAAACCTCCCAGACGCTATACAATTTCGTTATTTACCTTATTTCAAAAGGGTTAATTGAGCTACTTAGTAGAGTACTATATGATCTGACGTGGGTGTGTCCAATAAGGGAGATGAGCAGAATGTGAAGGGTAGGCTTCTGAAGTAGTTTGTGGACCCCAGTTTTAAACATATGTCTGACTCACAGAGACATCAGAGCAAAAAAGGCCACTGACTATTCTGGTGGGACTCAAAACCACAACCAGGGAATTTCTCCATTCGCATCCCAGAAGTCCAAAGTTCTATCCATTGTACCATAAAATGACACACTTCAGGGAAGTATTGCATGCGCAGCACTTCTTAGTTTTTCCAGTTTTGTGCAGGTAAACACAGTTCGTCATGCAAAGACTTTCATATGTGAAAAGGTTAAGCACTCCCATATCCTGTGCCAAAGGCACTGCTGGGATTTGAACCCAGGATCTCCTGTTTACGAGACAGGCGCTTTGACCAGCTAAGCCACAGATCAGTGAAATTTGTTGGTAAAACAAGTCTAAAAGAGGTAGCACATCAGGAAAACAGCTGATCACGTCATGAAAGAGGTCCCTTAGAGGTAAGAGGATTGTTTCCAAAACACGAGGGCCTTTCACGCCTCAAGGGAATGTCTGAACTCATTTAATTTTGGCTCTACACTCTCGATAGTCATGCCTGAAATGTTTCCTGAGCCTTCTTCTGATATGAAATGCCAAATCCAGAAAGTTATCCATGTATTATTCTTCATATATGTAAAGACTTTGTTTGTACAAATATCCATAGGCTTGACCATACCAATAGGTAGTAGCAGATTTCAGGCCTAAGCCAGGAGCTTGCAAACCATTCTTGAAGCGCATCTGCACCACATATATATATATATATATATTATTATCTCTCTCATTTAATACAGGTGAATCAAATAATTGATTGATAATTAACGTACTCGACGATCTGACTTGGGTGTGCTCAATAAGGAAAAGAAGAAAAATGTGTTGCGTTGGCTTCTGAAAAAGTTGGAAAACCCCAGCTTTAAGCAAATGTCAGTCTGGTAAAGACGTCTGTGCAAAGGGACACCATTCGTGACTCTGGTGGGACCCAAAAAACGACAACCTTTTTAAAACCTTCATTTGCACCCGAGAAGTCCAGATTGTCTTTCCTGCCAAGACTTTCACGTCAGAGAAGGAGAAGGTTAAATGACTACTCTTAGTACCAACCGATTAGGCACTACTGGGATTCGAACCCAGGATCTCCTGTTTACTAGACAGGCGCTTTGACCAACTAAGCCACAGCGCCAGTTACTGTCACTGGTTCGATGCTTTTGTATACAAAGTCTAAAAGAGGTAGCATGTCAGGAGAATAGCTGATTACATCATGAATAGGTCCCTTTGAAGTTGCAGGATTATTTCCAAAACCTGAAATGTGTGCAGGCTTCTGTTGAGGGACAAGGGAATATCTCAAGCCATTTATTTCTGGATCGAAACTCTCAGTACTCGTGTCTCAAATGTTTCGGGAACCTCCAGTTACGATACATCTAAATGCTGTTTCAGCTTGGAGAAATGGAAAGCGTGTTTTTTTTTCTTCTTTTTCTTCTAGGTAGGTGGCCAACAATAGGTTGTTGCAGATTTTGGCCTAGGCCAGTGGATTTCAACCTATTCTTATTTAAATAGGTGACTTAAGTTAATTAGTAGAGTACTCTGTGATCTGAGTTGGGTGTGTCCAAAGAGGGAAATAAGCAGAACGTGAAGGGTATGCTTCTGAAGTAGTTTGTGGATTCAAGTTTTAAGCATATGTCTGACTCACAGAGACATCAGAGCAAAAGAGGCCACTGACTATTCTGGTGGGACTCACAACCAGGGAATTTCTCCATTCGCATGCTAGAAGTCCAAAGTTCTATCCATTGTACCATAAAATGACACACTTCAGGGAAGTATTGCATGCGCAGCACTTCTTAGTTTTTCCAGTTTTGTGCAGGTAAACACAGTTCGTCATGCAAAGACTTTCATATGTGAAAAGGTTATATATCCTGTGCCAAAGGCACTGCTGGGATTTGAACCCAGGATCTCCTGTTTACGAGACAGGCGCTTTGACCAGCTAAGCCACAGCGCCAGATACTGTGAAATTTGTTGGTAAAACAAGTCTAAAAGAGGTACCACATCAGGAAAACAGCTGATCACGTCATGAACGAGGTCTCTTAGAGGTAAGAGGATTGTTTCCAAAACATCTGAGCAATAGAGGGTATGCACGACTCTGGTGGGACTCGAACCCACAACCTTTGAATATCTCCATTCACAATCTAGAAGTCCAATGCGCTATCCATTGCGCCACAGAGCCACAAAAGACAAACTTTAAGACGCTATTCCATGCACATCACTTCTTAGATTTCCACATTTTGCGCAGATGCACACTTTTCAGCATGCAAAGATTTACATATGTAAAAGATTAAGTGAGCGGTGCCCACATCCTGTGGCATAGGCACTGCTGGGATTCGAATCCATGATCTCCTGTTTACTAGACAGGCGCTTTGACCAACTAAGCAACAGCGCCAGTTACTGTCGCTGGTTCGATGCTTTTGTATACAAAGTCTAAAAGAGGTAGCATGTCAGGAGAATAGCTGATTACATCATGAATAGGTCCCTTTGAAGTTACAGGATTATTTCCAAAACCTGAAAGGTGTGCAGGCTTCTGTTGAGGGATAAGGGTGTTGTGAACTTTTTCTTTGTAGAAAAGTTAGAAGCTCAGACCAGGAGACGGTGGAAGTTTTCCAAGCAGAAGTTCTTTATTGCTTGTCGGTAGCTGCAGTCATTCCAACATCGTCTAAATTAAAGTAACTTTACATGGTATATTATAGGCATTTTAGGAGGAGGGACTTCTGGAGGTGGAGACAAATTCAAACAAAGCATGCAAATGTAGTACGAACACACCCTACTCTGAGGGCATTACCAATCCAAGCTGATAGTGGCCAATGTTGTGGTTTTCAATCTTTCTGAAAAATAACTTCGCAGAGATCTTTGATGCCAGAAATAATTAGACTTTATTTTCGAACGCCGTCCCGTGCCATAGAACGGCGCTCTAACGCTCTCTGGCCCTCTGGCCTTCCAGTGCGCTCCCGAGTACATTTTGGTTCAGAGTTATATACATACTTCTTCTTCCAAAGAAGGTAACACACCCTATAGATAGTTTTGGGTAAAGGTCTTTTACCATGTGACTTCTCAGAATAGAATTTTCTGCAGCAAACAACATTCCATTCAAGGTCTTTCACATACACAGAGGAAATCCAAAGTCACAGACAGAAGAAATAATTGTGTCCAAATATATAGCAAAATTACTTGTTTTCTAAATAATAAAATCTTCTACATTCCCTCCTCTGAGGCTTATCTAAGCCTCACTTTCACTAGTTTTTTTCCAGAGTGTAGTTTCAAAATCCAGCTCCCTCAGTTATGCTACTTAGTGACTCAACTGAGTCACTCATTCTCCTTTTCAATTACTGGATTAAGCCACCACACTCCGGAGGAGCACTCGAGCCAAACATCTTCTTCCATACATTTTATTTCTTTTAGTTGTTCTTTCTTTTTTGTTTAATGGAAAAAGTAAAAGAATCGAGGTCTCCTAGTCAGACAAACTGAAACATTGTTATAAGTGTGTGTATACCTTTGTTCTTGCATTGCATGTTATTGTCACAGTTATGTAGAGTATATCAAACATAAAAGTCTCTTATACTATTGAAAGTTTTCTTGCGGTGTAGATATCCTCTAGGGTCTGGCTCATCAATCATCTTCTTCATCCTCAATTCCTCATTTAATGGAATCAACATCCAGGGTTTGTAAATATCAATTTGGTTGCCCTCTCAAATTAGTTTTCATTATCTTTTTTCCGCATTTTCGTTCGTTTAACCGTGGTTTTCCAACTAGTGATCTTAATATACAAAGTATACAACAGAATAATAACCCACTTTTAATACTGCATTTCCAAAAACATCTCTAATTGAGAAAATCATAATTTTCCAAACTTTTCATTAAGTTTTCCTTAACTTTTGCTCTTAAGTTTTTCTTGACTCAATCGCTAAATTTTCCTCCCTGCACAATATTATTTAGTAAAAGTGCAACACTGATCACCAAACATAAGTCATTCTACTTTTTTCACATAATTGTTTTTCTCCTAATGCAGACAAAGCATTATAATAAATATCTTCTTATCATAGTAGTTTAATTAATTTATTATGCATTTTTGTTCTACTTGATCCATATGACTATTAATTCAAAATATGGCTGGGTAAACATAACTCTCTCATTTTTATCACTTCTTATGAGAGAATATAATTTCTTAAATTCGAAGAATCCATCTTTTAGTCAGTCAATTTTAGTGAACAGAACACTTTACACATCTAATAAATTGCAATACATTTCGCTTACTGTCTATTTTATTACCAAATTTAAACAATAAATTCCAATTTGACCTTTTTAATCTCGCATGTTGCTTCCTATTCTCATTGTAGCTCCTCAGTTCAAGACTAAACTGAATACATTTTCTTCTTTTCTACTAATTTCTAAATAAGCTATCATGAATAAACTAATTATGTCTCATGTAATCACTCTAACTAAGAAAGCTTCAGAGCAATGTTACATTTATCTCATAAAAGTCATTCAATAAACTCATTAGACAATTAGAAAAATAACTCTAGAAAATAACTTTTTGCACTATCTTACATATTCCTTATATGTACATTTCTTTTTCTTTATATCTAACAATCCAAAAGTTTTTCTATCAACCTTTTAAACCATTAGCATTATAACTTAATCATTATTAAAACTTCCTTGTGTTCGTATGCAACTTATTTTTAATCTTCAATACTTCTGTTTAGTTGACATATAATCTGATCTTATTTCTGATAGACTTCCAATCTAAGGATTACTTCTCTGTCAGAGATTTAATTTCTGTTCCTGCCCTCCTCTGCTGATTTCATTGCTTTTACCCATCTATATCATGTCCACATAATCCATTACCAAGTGTTTTAATAGTTCTTCTGGTATACTGACATATGGCCTATTTTTGTCGCTGTTCTTTTCTTAACTTTGTTTTTGCCACAAATTTCACAAAACTTTGCAAAAATGCCTTTTAATTTAAAATGCCTTTAATTTTAACTTTATTTTAAATTTTAATTCCCTTACCTTACTCCCCCCTTTGCGCACTGGTTTAAAACCATTGCGCATCGGGACTGAGAATATTCAAAAGTATTCATTGGTTCAACAATCTGTCCTTCATGTGAATGCCAAATATCTATTTTTGACCCCCCTCTGGTGCCATTTAGATTGTTCACAAGGGCCTGTTAGTTTTTGGATTTCAATAACTTCCTCTAAGTCTATAAACTTTCTATCGAGCACTACTTGTAATATAATCAATTACATATTGAATCAAATCTTATAAATTCAATTTTGACATTGAATATTTGTTAATACCCAGTGTTAATACTTGCTTTAATTTCAACTGTAGCCTTAAATAGCCATTCCAAGATGGCGCCGCGGATGGCTGCCTCGGTGTGGAGCTCTCCAGCTATTGTGTTGTTTTTGTTCGTTTGTTCTGCGTTTAGTCATTCTTTTCCTATCAGTTTCACCAAAGACGAACTACTGGACATTAGGAAACACACACCAGAAACCTTTTCTACAGTTTTTGATTATTCGGACGTTTTGCTGGACATTCTCGTCGGAGGGGCAGCGTTGTTGTTCAAACGCGCGTTCAGACGCAAACGCGGGAAGCGAGCCGGCGCGCTGGTTAAACTCCGCGAGCGCGGCCTGCGCACTGCACTCCCCAGCATTCATCTCGCGAATCTCCGATCCCTTCCTAACAAAACGGATGAACTTCTTCTCCTCACCCACACTAACAAGGATTTTTTAAACTCTGCTGCTTTGTGCTTCACTGAAACCTGGCTGAGTGAAGCCATACCGGACAACGCAATACATCTGCCGGGCTTCCAGCTGTTCCGAGCGGATCGCATCGCGGAGCTATCGGGGAAAACGAGAGGTGGTGGATTGTGTTTCTACATTAACGAAAGTTGGTGTTCAGATGTAACAACACTGAAGAAGATGTGCTCTCCTAATTTAGAGGCACATTTCATAAACTGTAAACCCTTCTACTCGCCTCGGGAATTTTCCTCTTTCATTCTCGTGAATGTTTACATCCCTCCAGACGCGTGCGCGAGCGCGGCGCTACAACAGCTGGCTGAACAAATATCTGAAACGGAACAAAGGTACCCAGACTCTCTTTTAATCATTCTTGGGGATTTTAACAAAGCAAATCTTTCCCGTGAACTACCAAAATACAGACAGCACGTTACATGTCCCACCAGAGACAGTAATATACTGGACCACTGTTACACCACAATAAGGAATGCGTATCACTCCGTCCCACGGGCAGCTTTGGGGCTCTCTGATCACTGTTTGGTTCATCTCATACCGACCTACAGGCAGAAACTGAAATCAGCTAAACCTGGAATAAGGACTGTGAAAAGATGGACTAATGAAGCAGAGCAGAATCTACAGGCCTGCTTTGATTGCACTGATTGGACTGTTTTTGAAGCTGCTACCAATGATCTGGATGAGCTCACAGATACTGTAACATCATATATAAGTTTCTGTGAGGATACATGCATTCCTACCAGGACATTCTTATCATTCACTAATGATAAACCATGGTTTACTGGGAAACTCAAACACCTTCGTCATGCCAAAGAGGATGCTTACAGAAGTGGGGATAAAATCTTGTATAACCAGGCCAGAAACAGATTGACAAAGGAGATCAGAGTTGCTAAAAGGAACTACTCTGATAAACTGAAAAACCAGTTTTCATCCAACGACCCATCATCAGTCTGGAATGGCCTGAGGAACATTACCAACTACAAGTCACCATCCCCTCGATCTGTGGACAATCAACACCTGGCTGACGATTTAAATTCATTTTACTGCCGGTTTGAAAAGCCCTCATTCACACCACACACCCGGTCTGATCTGCACTTCACACATTCAGCATCACCTCCTGTTCTCCAATTATCACTCCCCCCTCCTGCCATCCAACCTGAGCTTAAGGTCTGTGTGGAGGACGTGAGCCGAGTCTTCAAAAAACAGAAGACTAGGAAAGCCTCAGGCCCAGACGGCATCTCATCTGCTTGTTTAAAAGCCTGCGCTGACCAACTGGCCCCGGTCTTCACGCAGATCTTCAACAGATCATTGGAGCAGTGTGAAGTTCCCTGCTGCTTCAAACGCTCCACTATCATTCCTGTCCCCAAAAAACCCAAAATCACTGGACTTAATGACTACAGACCTGTCGCTCTCACGTCTGTGGTCATGAAGTCGTTTGAAAGACTGGTGCTGGCCCACCTGAAGGACATCACTGGACCCCTGCTGGATCCCTTTCAGTTTGCTTACAGAGCAAACAGGTCTGTGGATGATGCAGTCAACATGGGACTGCATTATATCCTGCAACATCTCGACAGACCAGGGACTTATGCAAGGATCCTCTTTGTGGACTTCAGTTCGGCCTTCAATACCATCATGCCTGGTCTTCTCACAGCCAAACTGACCCAGCTCTCCATACCATCCTCGATCTGTCAGTGGATCACCAGCTTCCTGACGGACCGGCAGCAGCGAGTGAGACTGGGGAAACACACATCCAAGACACTCACAATCAGCACCGGTGCTCCCCAAGGGTGCGTTCTCTCCCCACTGCTCTTCTCCCTGTACACTAATGACTGCACTTCTAAAGACCCCACTGTCAAGCTCCTGAAATTTGCAGACGACACCACTGTCATCGGTCTCATCCGAAACGGTGACGAGTCTGCTTACAGACTGGAGGTTGAAC
Source organism: Siphateles boraxobius (assembly GCF_051911475.1). NCBI lineage: Eukaryota > Metazoa > Chordata > Actinopteri > Cypriniformes > Leuciscidae > Siphateles > Siphateles boraxobius. The sequence continues at coordinate 2,524,351 of NW_027509153.1, forward strand.
AGCTGGCTGCCTGGTGCAGTTATAACAACCTTGAGCTGAACACGCTCAAAACAGTGGAGATGATCGTGGACTTCAGGAGGAACAGCCCAGCACTCCTCCCACTCACCATCATGAACAGCACTGTGGAAGCAGTGGAGTCATTCAGGTTCCTGGGCACTATCATCTCTCAGGACCTGAAGTGGGACAATCACATTGACTCCACTGTGAAAAAGGCCCAGCAGAGACTGTACTTCCTTCGCCAGCTGAGGAAGTTCAACCTGCCACAGGATCTGCTGATTCAGTTCTACTCAGCCATCATTGAGTCTGTCTTGTGCGCTTCCATCACTGTCTGGTTTGGTTCAGCTACCAAATCAGACATCAGGAGACTACAACGGACAGTCCGGACTGCGGAGAGGATCATTGGTACCCCCCTGCCAAACCTCCAGGACCTGTACTCTTCCAGAGTGAGGAAGAGAGCAGGTAAAATCATCACAGACTCCACTCACCCTGGACACCTCCTGTTTGAACTGTTACCGTCAAGACGGAGACTCAGATCACTGGCCACAAAAACATCTCGGCACAGGAACAGTTTCTTCCCACAGGCCATTTCCCTCCTGAACAGTTAACACTCCTCCCAAGGCATATGCCTGTAAGTGCAATACTCCCACTGTTTAGTGCAATATCCCACAACTCAGGTGATACTTATATGTAGATTTATTTATTTATAATATTCAAAACACTGTAAATAGGTTCCTAATCTGTAAATCTGAAAATGTCTATTCTGACTAAACCAAACTGTGATAGTTTTATTCTCATATATTTATATTTTTATTTTTTATTCTTATAATTTGTAGTATTATGTTTCATGTTGTATTTGTATATGTCCACTGGAAGCCTCAGTACCAAAACAAATTCCTTGTGTGTGCAAGCACACTTGGCAATAAAGCTCTTTCTGATTCTGATTCTGATTCTGATTCTGAAATTAATTAAGTCTACCCTTGTATTGACAAGTTACATCTGAGTACCCTTTAAAATTTATTTAAAAGTTATTTTTAGTTCTAAAATTTTCCTTCATGAATTTTCTTAATTCCCATTATGCTATATCAATTTCTTAAATTAATTGTTAACATTATTTTAGTTTCTTTTCTTTTTTTCATTATCATTGTTTTCTATGTTGCGTAATATATTTTTTGCTTCAATCATTTTGTTTTTATGGTGGGGTTATTATTAAGTTGCTACTGAATCTATTCAAGGGCTGAACATTCAATCATAGGAAAGTTGGTTGATGTTGACTATTGTTTGAGCTTGTACTCATCTCTGTTGATTCTCTTTTCTTTGCACAGTTCCTCTCATTACTGTGTTTCTGGTCAAGTTTGTCTTTTCTTCCATTCATGATTTGATCATTCTGTTAACCTTGTCATCAATCATTACATCTTTCACCAGGGTGTCTCCAGTGAGTCGTTCGTTGCAATGGACTCTTTCTCTCATTGTCAGCATGTCCTTGATCCCTCACTTCAGTTGTGGGGGGTTGCTGAAGTTAATTGGTTTATTTTAAGTTGAGAGGCATGGACTCAAATGTCACACTGTTGATCACTTCTTCTGAAATTACAAAGCATAGTTACTGGTTCTTTTTGTTAGACTTGTCCCAGAATCCTTCCTGGAATTGAGCTGCTGCTATCTGTAAATTAAAGCTTAATTATTTTTGTTAGTGAAAACAACATGTGATTTCAATCATCTGCTCATCTGTCCCATTGTCCTTCTCGATGTTACCTGTAGAAAGGTCATGTTGGCTGAGTGGTGTCATTTCTGCTTTCATTAACAGCAGGACTTTAATCCATATATTCCTATTTGTTTTTCATAAATTTGACTTTTCATCATTATTTGCAAATTTTTGCATTTTTCTCACAATAAATTTCAATGTACTCTTAAAATTAGTCAATTCAACTCAGTTATCTCTTTGTCTTTAGTTCCACTATCAACCCACTATTTATTAGGCATCTTGGACAATACTCAACCCACTTTGTTACAATACAAAAGTTACAAGACAATATTTCATACTCTTGACAAAGATCAGCTCCATCACGATATGCTGAAAAGAAAGGCAGACGTGTTATGCTGCAAAGAAAGTCAGATATGTTATGCGCTGCGCAAATGTGGCACTGTTTTTTCTATTTTTATTTTTCTCTTTTCATTCTTTGTTTTTTCATATTGTTACTTCAGTTCCTGACCAGGAAATTTAACCAAATCCATCCATGGTCATTTTTTTACTGGGCAGAATTTGCCCTGTGGGCCCACATGTTAAATTTTAAATACAGCTGTATTGGCAAAATAATTGATTTGCCTTAGTGTCTCTTCAGACACCATCTCTCACTCATTCACACTCAGTGTCTCTCACACACACACTGGCCAGCATACACTCTTGCAGGTTGTGCTCTAAATGTGGCATCCTATAATTTTAGCCAAGGGTTGATCAGGTCAACACAACTATGTCAAACACTATTGAGAAGTGTCAATGATCATAAGGTTTAGTTTAACACCGTTGTTATAATCCTTTTTTTCTTTTTACAAAATCTAATAGACTAAGTATTTTAGAATATAAGCCTGCCAATTGTAATTTTTCAAATACATTTTGTCATTTGTTTTTCTGATTTTTCCTATTCTTTTTTGTTTTTTGCTCATGAGCTCCTTTAAGAAATAAATTGGAGATCTCTGCATAATCTTGGATCCATGGCCAACAACATTTCCATCTCATTATCCCAGTTCTGACAGCATTTTTTTTTGCGATTTCATAATTTTGGACTTTTGGAGTAATTTTTTCTCCAATCTATATCTCTAAAAACTTAGCAAAACAAAATGGAGTGACCAGTATCATTGTTTTGCAAACAATAATAATAATTCTTTGACATTTTGCGTCTATCTTTTTCTTTGCTACAGATTATAATAGATAATTTTTCATGCTTTTAGCCCTATAATTGTTTAATATAATAGCCCTCACTATACCAAATCCAGCCTCAGTTTGAACTATTTGGTGAGTTGAGCAGCCACTTGTCTCTTTCAGTGTATTCTCTTTCTTTTTTATATGGCTGGACTTGAACCTACTGGAAAAGCAGAGAGGGTTAGTTTAGCAGAGAATATAAAGAATTGCTTATGAGACCAGTGAATAATCAGAATGAATAAAGTTAATATAATAACTAAATTTGAACCAGTCTCTAGAGGGATCATCGGAGTTGCCACACCTGTGTTGCCCGTAAGGGAAGGATGTCGGTCAGTTCTTCTGTTTTTAGATTAACAGTCTTTTGAAGCTTCTTAGCTGTCGCTCTGCATGTGTCGTCAGCCTGTCACTCAAAGGCTTGTAGACTGGAATATAGGCTCTGTTGTTTCTCTGCCCCTTCTCAGTTTGGGCTTTGATAGATTTTGCCTCAGCTTTGCATCTCAGGATTTTCCTCTTGTCCTCAGGAAAAAGTCTCCAGTGAAATAGTGAACGTTTCACCTTTTCCAGCATTAAATAAGTCTTTCTCCATGCCAGTTTTCCAGAGAGTGGTCATCTTCAGAAGGGGAGCTGAACGCCCCTCACCCACTCTTCTTTTTCTCTCTGCAGTTGTGTCTTTGACCTTTCACCTCTTCCATTCGACACTGAAGCCATCTGAAACTTGAACACTCAGAGAGCTGCATAGATCAAATTAGTCTTTATAAATATTTGTTCCTGAGCTATTAGCTCTTTATCTAAATTCCACTTTTAACCATCTTTTTCCTAGTTCTTTTATACTATATAATAATCACTGGTTGACAACAGCAGTTCTCCCATTCTGTTTTTAGTAAAGCAAGTTCTTCGTTGCAGGAAAAAGCAAGCTATTTCTTCATTGCAATATCAGCAATAATCTAACTTTGATTTTCTGAGTATAATACAATTAAATAATTTTCCCTATCATAAAATCAGCCTTCAATCGTTCTTCTGTATTTGCATGCTGTGCTCAAAATAATCTAACATGGTGAATAAATTTTTCCTCACCCATTCCCAACAATTCCCATTTACTACAATTCTAAGATTGCTGTAAATTATTTATGACTATTGAAACTTTGTCACTCAATCTTGTTCACTTTTAGCACACTGCACAAGTTATTTTTCTTAGCACAACCTTAATTATCTACAATGGAATCATTTTTCTCACTTTGTCTTCAGGGATAATGAGATACAAATTTTAGACGTCTTCAGATATAAGATAGAATATATTAAGCACGTGCATTTTTATTTATTTATCCATTAATATATATCAGTCCATTTATTAATATATATTTTATACTTTAACTTATTTATGCTACAATAATCTGCAAGACTAATATCTTGAAACAATTGTTTTCTTTTACTATTTCCTTTACTTTTAATACTCATTTATACATTACTTGTCTCTCAAGCACATTCACACACTCCTTGTCACCTATTTTTAACCACAGGCACAGTCAAGCAGACACACAGGACAGGATCCTACATACACACACAGAGCTATATTCTACTCACAGTGTTTCTCACTGTTTTTACAAACAATACTTCACTGAATAACTTTAAACTATCACAGACCTCTGCGATTCAATTTAGCTTACCCGAGCAGTCCATTGTCATTCCTATAACAATGCGGTAACCATAAGCTAAACTTCTAATTCCCCTATTCCATAGGATTTATCTTAACCCGAGCAGTCCCTCGCTAGTCGAGCCGGTAACTGTTAAGCCAAACATAACTTCCCCGAGCAGACTTTTGCTAAATCTTTAACAAAACGGTAACCGGAAGTTAACCTTGATCTGTACGCATGCTATACTTGTATCCGTCCAGGCCCACTTACAAGTAAACACAGATCAACACTGATATCTTATCAGTACTTATAATCCTCTGTGTACATGCTATCTTATTATCCGTCGAGGCCCTCTTAATAAGAAACACAGAGTTCTGGTAACCTTTACCAGTATACTTAATGATACCCAATACCATTAAAATCTACAATAAGTTGGTAACCTTTACCAATAAACTCAAACTCTTGCTAATCATCCATCCAGGCCCTCTTGATTTAGCAAACACAGATTCTTACATACGTACGACAAAACCTTTAGCGGCACATCAGCAGTACCAATATTCATACAATCTGCATCAGATTATATAAACACTGGCAAACACTAACGGGAGCTCCGCCGCGCTATAACACAGTACTTGACATCATCAACAACAATAGACACTTATTTCTAGAATCAAAGATCCTCTTTTCAATTTTTAGTTCTTTAAACTTGGAGAAGCATTTTAAAGGGTCTTACCACTCTGGCTCACTGGTGACAACACATACTTTTTCAAAAGCAAAAATTGCTCACCTCAAAGTACAGTGGCCACTGTTGTCTGTGTCGGTCACCAGTGTTGCCTTTCGTGGTTCCTTCAGCTTCAACCCAAGTCCTGCCGGGGTCGCCAAATGTTGTGGTTTTCAATCTTTCTGAAAAATAACTTCGCAGAGATCTTTGATGCCAGAAATAATTAGACTTTATTTTCGAACGCCGTCCCGTTCCATAGAACGGCGCTCTAACGCTCTCTGGCCCTCTGGCCTTCCAGTGCGCTCCCGAGTACATTTTGGTTCAGAGTTATATACATACTTCTTCTTCCAAAGAAGGTAACACACCCTATAGATAGTTTTGGGTAAAGGTCTTTTACCATGTGACTTCTCAGAATAGAATTTTCTGCAGCAAACAACATTCCATTCAAGGTCTTTCACATACACAGAGGAAATCAAAAGTCACAGACAGAAGAAATAATTGTGTCCAAATATATAGAAAAATTACTTGTTTTCTAAATAATAAAATCTTCTACACCAGGAACTCTGGTTCCAAGAGCCATCCCAGAGCCATTAAAGAAAGTCTCAGTGATCAGACTCATTTAACTTACAATGGAGAAAACAGGATTTGCCAGATTCTCTTGCTGGAAACTGTTTCACAGCTGATATCATTTACCATCCTAACCTGAAATGCTAACTTCAACAAACAGAACTTTCTCAGTTTATATATGATAGTATTAGAAGTTAGATTAAACCTTTTAATAAACTTGTATTCCTTCAATTCCCCCTTTGGGAGTTCTAAATTACTCCCACACTATATACAAATTTAAACAATTAAAAATTCATTCTTGCAACTTGTGATAGTTACAGGCACATAAGGCATGTTCTGTGTTTGTTTTTCTGTAATTGCATGTTGACACATAAACAAAACATGCAATTAGGGTCCGTGAGTCTTTTCTGGTTGGAACTGTGATTTTCTCGTGATCAATCAAGTTTCTGAACCATGAAGAATTATCTTCAGTCATCTTGGTGTAATTTTGCTGAAAGATCAAGAATGTCTTGTTGGACCACCATGTTTGTGCACAAGTGAGTCCTGGAATGCAGTCATCTTCGGATGTGACATGCACACTTTCTTTCCAGCAAACAAGGCATTTGTGACATATTCATCAGCTCTAAGAATATATTTTTTCTGGAGTCCGGACTTTGTGCGATCTTCATGATGTGTAGTAGTAGGACAATCTTGATCATGTCGATGTATGACTGAAGGTTTCGTAGTCTCTGCGTTGTGTATTTATTTTTTCTTTTTCTTTTCTCTATCCTTTTGTGATAGTTGGCTCGGGAGTGGGTCTAGTTGTTTCTTGAGGTTATGTCTTCATACGCAGACGAGGAGGTCGGTGCATATGGGTCTCGGTTCAGCCATCAAGTGTTATCTGCACAGAGGAAGAGAGAAAACAAAAGACAGGAGAGCAGTATTTGTTCAAACACTAGGGTTGTAAACTTTTCCGGGTCTGCTATTGTTGTTCCTTCTTCCCTATTTCTTAATTATGACACCTAAAGAACGCAGTGAGATGAGGATGGATTAATGGATGGGAAGGCCTATGAGGGATTCTTCACCGAAGGGTTGGCCCCCGACGCCTGTTGCAATCGATTATTTCCTCGGCTCCCCACTGGTTTGTGTCCTATGCTATCCCTGTTGGAGCAGGAACAACCTTACAGTGTGACACATGAGTCCAGGTTTTCTTTCCCTGACATAATACTGCAGCAGCTGTAATCAACATCACTTGATATGGTCCGTGCCACTTAGGCTCTAATGGCTTGTTTTTGAATGACTTTATCATAACCCATTGACCTGGGATGATAGTGTGTCCACCTTCTGGTGGAGTCTGCCAACACGACTCAACTCTCTCTCTGGCACTCTGTACTGCCTTTGTGAGGTTTTCACAGTAAGTGATCAGGGCATCTGAGGCAATGTGTACATCAGCATTTCTAAGATCAATCACACCTGGCATCTGCATTGGGCGTCCAGTAATAATCTCATGAGGGCTCAGTCCTACTGATCTGTTAGGTGAGGCTCTTATACTACACAGTACTGCTGGCAACGCTTCAACCCATGGTACTCCTTCCTGATGCATTTTGCTTAGCCTGATTTTGATTGTTCTGTTTGCACGTTCAACCTGACACCAAAATCATGAATTACCCCAAAAGCATATCTGGAATCTGTGTAGATATTAGCAACCGATCCTGAAGCTAGCGTGCATGCTCTTGTTAGGGCTACTAGTTCTGCAGCTTGAGCTGAAAAATGATCTGGAAGACGTCCTGAAGCTAACACTTCCGTGGTGGACGTTACTGCATAACCTGCTCGTCTGTTACCTTTTTCTTTTACTTCACTCATAGGTGTATATGTAAGCGTAACACAATCGTGAGTAATTTCTCCTTCATCCTCTAACAAAACTTCAGTCATAGCAGACAGCATACATGAGGACGGATTTGTGACAGGTGCACGCTGTAAGACAATATTTGGCATTATTGTGGACACTGCATGAGGGCTTTTTTTACGTTTACAGTCTGACCTAACACACTTAATGATGAAAGGTCTGTGCTGTAAAATAACATTTAAGGCTGTGAGTCTACTTAACTTGGTGTTCCCCAAAATAAGGGTGAGACAGTCACTTTCCTTTTGTTCTATTAAACAAAAATAAGTCTTTCATCTTTGTTGGAAGTTACTGGGGAAATTAAGCACTCACAGCTCAAATGGTTAACACATCAACAAGCTGCCCAACGAGTTTAATGACGAGGGTACGGGCTGCTTCAGAGTAGCAAGCAGACTGAGTAGGAGCTGAGTAACATTGTTAACTTGTTTAAAGTTCTTTTTGTTTTTCCTACACTCCTTTCCCCAATGTCCATGTTTACCACAGTAATAACAACTGCTGCCCTCTCTCTTAGCACATTTGCGTTTCTGTTGATTCTCTGTGTTGACCTTAAAGGATGCTGCTGCAATTTTTACTCTTGCCTTGACATCAGAATCTGTTTCCCAAGTAGTTAACCTCTCCAAGTTGTTTTGTATGGTTCTAGTGGACCATGTTAAGTCTAAGAAAGGCAATGCTTTTCTATGTTCTGACAACAGACCATCAAACCATGTGCGAACTAGGGGACCATTATCTTCTAACACCTTCTCTGAAGTGTCAGCTATACCACTGTACGCTGCTGCTGACTGGCAAAATCTTTGAGTGTACTCACTAACAGTTTCACCCTTCTTCTGTAAACAACTAGTGATCTTCGACCAGTCAATTTTGGGTCCAACAATGTTCTTCAACGCTTTCAGAACTCCCTCTCTCAATTCATCTTTTCTGGCATGTTGTAGTTCAGAAGTAACAGCAGACTCAAAACTGTTGAATTCAGATTCAGTTAGAATTTGTGACATCAGCTGTGTGACTTCTGCCAACGACATGTCGTAAAGACGCATTTTACTGATCAATGCCCTTCTAAATTCAGAAAAATCTGTGCGTACTGAAGGTAAGCTTTGGGATAGTCTTTCTATGTCTCTAGGTCCGAGTGCTTTGGCAACAGTTTGGTTTTGGACAACAGAAGAGTTGGGAGGAACACTTTCAGTTCCCTCAATTCCTTGAGATCTTCTTGCAACACATACCTTTACTGAATCTACAGGCTTATCAGTTAGGATAAGTTTCATCTGACTGTTGGTCTTCTGAGTCACATTTGGTTGAGGCCTTGTTATGGCCCACCTTAGTGTGCATTTGTTTGTTCTGTTCTTTTAATTTATCAATACACCTAGTTTGTTCTTGTGCAATGGATAAGCTATATTCTCTATGGCAACAGATTATGCCTTTCATGTTTTTCTTTCTGATACATGCACCTAACACCTTCTTGCATTCTTCAATAGACCAAACTTTGTCTGGATCAATACCAAATTTCTTTGTCAAATCCAATCTAACTGACTCAGTCATTATGGAATCCATTTTCTCTCCTAACAATGACTTGAACTCACTGTCTGTCCATAAAGGGCTAGCTAGTCAATTTTTCTCAGTTGATGGAACTAGCCTAGCATTTCTTCTATCCATTTTGTGGATTTCTTTTGTTACCACACAATCAAAAAATAAACTTCTCTGATCAACAGAGGGTATACTTAACACAGATCAAATCTTGTTAAACTTCCTTGTTACCAACACATCACAAACTATTAGCATGTTACGCTAATCTTCCCTAAAAGAAAAATGCAAAGGATCTTTCACCTTCTTAACTTTTAGAGGATAACACAAACAAAAACACTAAATCTTCTCTGATCAAAAGAGGATACACTCGATAACACAGTTAACCTTCCTTACCCAGAGCAAAGGGTAACACAGAAAATATTAGCACGTTACGCTAATCTTCTCTAAAAGGAAATGCAAAGGATCTTTCACCTTCCTAACTTTAAGAGGATAAACACATCCCTGTTTGAACAGAGGTTCACCAATATTGACACGTAATGTTAACCTTCCCTAACTTTAGAGGATACCTTCTCTAGCAATGTAGAGGCTATACTTTCATCTTTAAAATAAACTTTTAAAGGGTAACTTTGTTAGCCAGACACTGCAGCTGTCTGATAACTGTTCTCTGACGGCGCAGAGATTTGTACTGGTCTTCAGTGGTTCTTTGAATAGAGTGAAACTCACTAAATCGTTGTTTGTACGGAAAGGATTCCGTCTGGAACTCAGCCAAAAAAAGTTTGTTCTTTGTTGAGCTTTGAAGTTTCAGGAGTCAGTTCTGGAACTCAGTCTTTGTTGAGTGGAGATTTCAGTTCTGGAACTCAGTCTTTGTTGAGTGGAGATTTCAGTTCTGGAACTCAGTCTTTGTTGAGTGGAGATTTCAGTTCTGGAACTCAGTCTTTGTTGAGTGGAGATTTCAGTTCTGTATTCAGGTAAGATTCTCTCTGGAATGCAGTCAGATCTTTGAGCTCGAATTCCAATCTGGATTCAGGTGAAGTTAATTCTATCCGGGTCACGGCACCATCTGTAGTGATCTTTTTCTTTGTAGAAAAGTTAGAAGCTCAGACCAGGAGAGGGTGGAAGTTTTCCAAGCAGAAGTTCTTTATTGCTTGTCGGTAGCTGCAGTCATTCCAACATCGTCTAAATTAAAGTAACTTTACATGGTATATTATAGGCATTTTAAGAGGAGGGACTTCTGGAGGTGGAGATAAATTCAAACAAAGCATGCAAATGTAGTACGAACACACCCTACTCTGAGGGCATTACCAATCCAATGGAATCAGCATAACTATTCAAATGCTGATAGTGGCCAGGAACTCTGGTTCCAAGAGCCGTCTCAGAGCCATTAAAGAAAGTCTCAGTGATCAGACTCATTTAACTTACAATGGAGAAAACGGGATTTGCCAGATTCTCTTGCTGGAAACTGTTTCACAGCTGATATCATTTACCATCCTAACCTGAAATGCTAACTTCAACAAACAGAACTTTCTCAGTTTATATATGATAGTATTAGAAGTTAGAATAAACCTTTTAATAAACTTGTATTCCTCCAAGGGACAAGGGAATATCTCAAGCCATTTATTTCTGGATCGAAACTCTCAGTACTCGTGTCTCAAATGTTTCGGGAACCTCTAGTTACGATACATCTAAATGCTGTTTCAGCTTGGAGAAATGGAAAGCGTGTTTTTTTTTCTTCTTTTTTTTCTAGGTAGGTGGCCAACAATAGGTTGTTGCAGATTTTGGCCTAGGCCAGTGGATTTCAACCTATTCTTATTTAAATAGGTGACTTAAGTTAATTAGTAGAGTACTCTGTGATCTGAGTTGGGTGTGTCCAATAAGGGAAATAAGCAGAACGTGAAGGGTATGCTTCTGAAGTAGTTTGTGGATTCAAGTTTTAAGCATATGCTTGTCCAACACAAAGACATCTGAGCAAAAGAGGGTATGCACGACTCTGGTGGGACTCGAACCCACAACCTTTGAATACCTCTATTCACAATCTAGAAGTCCAATGCGCTATCCATTGCGCCACAGAGCCACAAAAGACAAGCTTTAAGACGCTATTGGATGCACATCACTTCTTAGATTTCCACATTTTGTGCAGATGTACACTGTTCAGCATGCAAAGATTTACATATGTAAAAGATTAAGTGAGCGGTGCCCACATCCTGTGGCATAGGCACTGCTGGGATTCGAATCCATGATCTCCTGTTTACTAGACAGTTGTTACAATGTTTTGTTAAGGCTTATATCATTCTTTCATTCTAATGGAATGTCTTTTTAATGCTAATGTAATGTAATGTTTTACATGACATTCCTTGAATTTTGTGTCATGACACTCCACCCCATGCCCCCAAACCCATGACATTTCATTCCAAGAAATTTCCAAGAATCCTTGCCATGAAATTCTACTACATCTTCTTCCGGTAAACATCACAACATGTTATTTCGTGAAATTCAGTTGAATCCGATTCAATCAACATGTCCATTTTTTCTGAAATGTCATGACTTGAAATTCCAAGTGCCATAGAATCCCATACATTGCACTAAAGTGTTACTTTAAAGGTCATGTACTGCAGGTCAGTGTTACTTTAATGTTTGGTTAATTCTAGCATGAACTGAATTGCAGTGCTTTGTCAACATTACTGCATTTCTGGATAAACTTGCCAGAGGGTTAAAGACTCTAGCTTGAGCCCGCAGCCAAAGGTTAGGTTTGTCAGAAGTGGGATTAGAACCCACGCCACAAGGGGAGACTGCGACCTGAACGCAGCGCCTTAGACCGCTCAGGCATCCTGACATGACAGCCAGTGGTGAGCAGCATTTTTGCACCTACACAGAATGGCAGATGATCTAGAATCTAGGGCTTCACCGCTCACCCGTGTCTCAGCACGTGCCTCGTTGGCGCAGTTAGGCAGCGCGTCAGTCTCATAATCTGAAGGTCGTGAGTTCGAGCCTCACACGGGGCAGAATGGTGCTTTTTGATACACAGGACCGTGTAAATAAATGAGCTGCTTTCTGTATTCCCTTTTATGCCTTTGTCCATTTCTTCATATGCACTGTAATTGAAATCCAGTGTTTTTTTAAGACTAATGTTGAACAAATGCAGTAATTGTATTACTCTCATATTCATGTCATATGTGTTGGTGTTGTTACAATGTTTTGTTAAGGCTGATATCATTCTTTCATTCTAATGGCATGTCTTGTTAATGCTAATGTAATGTTTTACATGACTTTTCTTGAATCTTGTGTCATGACACTCCACCCCATGCCCCCAAACCCATGACATTTCATTCCAAGAAATTTCCAAGAATCCTTGCCATGAAATTCTACTGCATCTTCTTCCGGTAAACGTCACAACATGTTATTTCGTGAAATTCAGTTGAATCCGATTCAATCAACTTGTCCATTTTTTTCTGAAATGTCATGACTTGAAATTCCAAGTGCCATAGAATCCCATACATTGCACTAAAGTGTTACTACAAAGGTCATGTACTGCAGGTCAGTGTTACTTTAATGTTTGGTTAATTCTAGCATGAACTGAATTGCAGTGCTTTGTCAAAATTACTGCATTTCTGGATAAACTTGCCAGAGGGTTAAAGACTCTACCTTGAGCCCGCAGCCAAAGGTTAGGTTTGTCAGAAGTGGGATTCGAACCAACGCCTCCAGGGGAGACTGCGACCTGAACGCCAGGTGCCGAAGGATAGTCCGTCAAAATGGGGATAATGTTGAACAATGTTGAACGCCACAGCCAATCACGTCGACGCGCTATAACATTTGCAGCCAATTAGAGAGCGCCATTCTCGACATTATAACATCTGCAGCCAATCAGAGAGCGCCATTCTTGACTTTTTCCTTATCATTTTCGATATTTGACCAATCAGAGTACAAGGAAATGTCGATGGCACGTTTACGCTTAGCACCGCTAGGAGGAGGAGTCAGGAAGCTAGCCAAGTGTCAATCAAGTTGCCGAACTGAGCCGAAGGTGTACGAAGTAATGACATATCCTGAGGGGCGTGTCAGAGGTCAAAAAGTTCAGACGTCGAGCATCACTGTCACGGAGGTCAGGTAGCATCATTTTAACGGAGGACTGCGAAACTTATTTTTCGGTAACTTTAACTGTATTTTCGGACAATGTAATTTTATATTTGTATATAATTGTATACTATATTATAATTGTAAATATCGTGTGTGCTTTTTTTAAAGAAATAATTTGTATTATAGTAGTTTTGTTCAAAACGATATAACCTAACCGTTAGCCCCCCAACAAAAAAATGTCTGGCAAAAAATCCCATAAAGCCATGTCAGATACTGACTGGATTGCAAGGCTAAAAAAGTTTGCAAGCACAGGAGTTTGGCCATCAAATGAGGGTAACAGGCCAGCTCCTCGACAGAAAAAGTGGCATGACGTGTACCAAAGGGTGAGTGTGCTTTTGTCACCTTTGCATGACGTAATAATTGTAATCCTAATCATTTAATTCTATGTCATCATTATTTATAGATATGTATGTAGATAATGTTGCAGGTATTTGAGATTTATGTTTATTTATGTAAAAAAAAAACTTTTTTTTGCACTGGGAGATTCAGAGATTTGAGGCAGTGGGGGTGGGGATGTTGAGTGAATGGATGTTTTTTTGAAGGTGTGAAATGTTCCTCTCTTGTTCTTTTAAAGGAGGATACAAACTTTACTCACTCTTTATCTCTAATTTTATAGTTTGTATCTCCTCTTCAAAGGAGATGAATAAAAATAAATGACACACTACAATAAATTAATGTGGGATTCATACTGATAAGTTAGAAATGCATGTATTCTATATTATATGTGTGATAATGTTTACAGATTGAAAGATGTCCGATGCAGTCTCGCGGCCAGACAACCTTGCTCGGAGCGGTCCCAAAGTGCATAAGTGTTTTTCACACTCAAAAGGTAACAATGTAAAGATGTAACTTGTATTTTTTTTATATATATATAATTTACTGAACAAATTCTTCTCGTTCAACAATTATTGTAGCCTATGTATTTTTGTGGTTGTCTTAAGCAGGCCACAGCCTCTATTGGACAAGCACCAAGGGTTGTTGAACAACAGTCTGCCGCTACTGGACCAGCACAGGAGGTCATGGCGCAGAGTCAGCGTCAGCTCCCACCCCAGCCTACTTCTAAAATTATACCAAGTTTGTCAAAGGTAATAACATTTTTTTTTATATAATTGCAGTTTTAATATACGTTTAGTATAAAGGTTTAAGTTCAGTGGAAATGGCTGGTATGTTTTTACACCTACCTGCCAGCTGTGACACCTTGTACAGGGGCGGCTGTAGTCTGCTTATTGGTCAGTTTCACTGTCTCAGGTTGGTTTAGATCAAGTAAAATGGTGAAAGAACAATGTAACCTATGTGATCTCTCTTTCTTCTCTGGGCTCTGCTCTTGCATTCTCCTCTTCCTCTCTAATTGGGCTTTTCCATTATGGGTTAAAGGACACTCACGTCCTTCATGGCATCTCTCTTGATTTTTCCAACTGGCTACTGAAGCTACCTCTTTCATTCTGTATTTCTCAGGTAACATTCCACTTATGCACAATTAATTATACAAGTATTATTAATTAAGTCATCATGAATCTGCTTTGTTGCCATTTCAAGTGTAACCTTCATTACTGTTAATAAACGCTTTCTCTTACAAACTATGTGCAAACTATTTTTGATTTTAAGTCATTTTTAAAAGGTACTTGTTAAATTACTATATACTCACATTCTAGCAATACCTTCCCAAACATTTTTCTATTCTAACTGTGCTTATTTCAATCTGTATAAGTAGTAGAGTGTGGTAATACACAGACAAAAAAATAAGTTAAAGAAAGAAAGCAGGTCCTTTAGTTATATAATGAATGATAGGATCAATAGATATTTTCTCATTTTACATGTTATTATATTTTTGGCCAATGTGCTGTTACAATTCAATTTGTCTTTTCATTGAAATTGTTTTGCCCTTTTTTAGTTTACCAAGCCAAGATTTGGTGGGTCCCACATTGCTGCTGCAAAGCCAAATCTGAGTGTGGCTAGGAGACCATCTCAGGCTGTTGACCAACCCAGCGCAGCAGTGTCCAGTGCCCCTACACCAAGCCCCACTGTCTCTGTAAGTACTGGCATAATCCACATTGCATTCTAAGACACATTCCACATCTGTGCACTTTTTAGAAATATATTTTGTATGCAGGAAATCTTATCATAATGAATTAAGAGCAATACTATACAGTTTTCACACAATATGCAGTCAGTGAACACATTTCCACAATGCTTACATTTTCGTAACAGACAAGCTATACCTCCCAACAAAATTATGGATTGTTTTTGTAGTATTTACAAATGTTAACACACACCACCCCACAATAGCAAAAACAATATTCCAAACCTTAGATACAGTATAAAAACCTCGGCTTCTTCAATGATATCAGTTCAAAAACAATATATCTCAGCTGATAATAAACAAACAATTGAATAATTGACACACACCTGATTTATGTTGGGTAAATTGGGCCCACCATAGCTGATTCCAGTCTGGCTTAGACTCAGTGGCAGGGGTTATTTTTTTCTGTTACATTGACACTTATACAGTAAAAGGAGGACTTTGAGGAGTGATGTTTTTGGAAACAGAAAAAGACAAACACTGTAATGTCTGGACGAGGAAGAGTAAGAGCAAGGGGCCCAGGGAGAAGAGCAGGCCCAGTGAGAGGTGCAGTGAGAGATGCAGTGAGAGGTGCAGTGAGATGTGCAGTGAGAGGTGCAGTGAGATGTGCAGTGAGATGTGCAGTGAGAGGTGCAGTGAGAGGAGCAGTGAGAGGTGCAGTGAGATGTGCAGTGACAGATGCAGTGAGAGGTGCAGTGAGATATGCAGTGAGAGGTGCAGTGAGAGGGGCAGTGAGATGTGCAGTGAGATGTGCAGTGAGAGGTGCAGTGAGAGGTGCAGTGAGAGATGCAGTGAGATGTGCAGTGAGATGTGCAGTCAGAGATGCAGTGAGATGTGCAGTGAGAGGTGCAGTGAGATGTGCAGTGAGATGTGCAGTGAGATGTGCAGTGAGAGGTGCAGTCAGAGATGCAGTGAGATGTGCAGTGAGAGGGGCAGTGAGAGGTGCAGTGAGAGGTGCAGTGAGAGATGCAGTGAGATGTGCAGTGAGAGGTGCAGTCAGAGATGCAGTGAGATGTGCAGTGAGATGTGCAGGGAGAAGAGCAGGCCTAAGGAGAGGGCAAGGTAGAGGTGTAAGAATGTGTGGTGGTGGCATTCCAAGGGCTGCAAGAATAGTAGTCAGTGATGAAATTCGTGCCACTATCATTGACCATGTAATCAACCACGGTCTTACACTAAGAGAGGCTGGTAAACAGTAAAGGGAAATAAAACTGATTTGCTTTTTACTGGAATACTGTACATGTGGACATACAGTTCCCAACCAATAAATTTAGTGTAAAAATGGTGGATTGCATGTTTTGTATGCAAATACCTGTAAAACTGAAACACAAAAGTCTATGAAGTTTTTGTAATACAATAGCCAGTATTTTGAAACCTGTTGTACTTTGATTGACTGCATGTACCTTGTGAA
Organism: Siphateles boraxobius; assembly: GCF_051911475.1. NCBI lineage: Eukaryota > Metazoa > Chordata > Actinopteri > Cypriniformes > Leuciscidae > Siphateles > Siphateles boraxobius. The sequence continues at coordinate 2,541,197 of NW_027509153.1, forward strand.
GTGAAAACAAGTGTTATTCTTTGACAGAATAATTTCATTCTGAGTCAGATTTCCAGTGTTTTGGTAAAGTTAGTGTGTGCAGAGATGTGTTCTATTTTGAAATGAAGAGTTAGTATATATTTACAGTTTTTTTCAATTGTTTACACGCAATTTTGAAAACCGGGTTCTTTTTTTCAAAATGTAATCACAATTATCCAAACACCACACTCAATTGGCATAATTCCTTGATTGTTTGGAAAATGACACACTTCTGTCAAAACATACACACTTCAGTCAAAAGATATACACATATTTGTGAAAATGCTATTAGTTTTCATTTAACCAACACAGTCCTCAATGATCAGACAATATTGTAACCAGTTTCACACTGCTGTGATAAATAAAAAACACATTTGTAAAAATACTATTTTTAGGAAATAGCATGTGCTAGATTTTTGGCCAGACATTGTTATGTAAGGGATAATTTAGATGAAAAAAAAAATTGTGACAAACAAACAACATTCTTCATGATTAGTTTGAGATATAGGGAGAATGTGCACAAATAGGCCTACTATAAACTTACCAAGCACTGCACAACACTGATTTCTGCAGACTCATATTTCAAGTATTTATTTACAGTATTTCTTACCATAATCAGTTACAGTAATCAAACAACAATGAAATCAATGAAAAAAATAAAATCTGTAGACAAATTAAAATTACTGCATGAAGTACATACAGTTTGACTCTGAAGAAAAACTGCTGTAAAAGCAACAAAGAATACTGTAACTATTCAGTTACAGTATCAACCAGAGATTTGGTTGAACTCTTTGTCCAGCTTCCATCGGTGTCAGTCCATGGTCCCTCTACCTCCTTCACCTCTTCCTCTACCTCCTTCTCCTCTTCCTCTACCTCCTTCTCCTCTTCATCTACCTCCTTCACCTCTTCCTCTACCTCCTTCTCCTCTTCCTCTACCTCCTTCATCTCCTCTTTGAGCCCCCCCCTCTTATTCTCACTCTTCTTCTTCTTCTTCTTCTTCTAGCTCCTTCCATTTTTGTTGAAGACAGGTGAACTCACCTGCTGCCTTTTATAGCACTCCTGAGTGATGCGTTTTCAAATTAGCACATGTGTGCTTCCACGCCTGATGGATGTGCATATCCAATTCATTCATTAGTGTGGTCAACGGCAATCCGGGGCTTTGTAATGACAAGGAAGTAACCTCACAATCCTTATCTGTGTCTAAGGTGTGAAAATGTGTGTAGAGTTTTACAAATCACCGTGTGTAATGTTTTGCTATAAGGGTAAGGCAGACATTGTGTGTAATGTTGTGCAAATCTGCGGAGGGGTTTTGCTCATTGGAGTAGAATTTTGCAAATTGTGTGGAAATTTTTATTTTAGTGTGTAAACAATCATAAAAATCTGTAACAAAATGTGTTCTTGAGAAGAAAATTATCCATTTGGCCAATTGTGTTTTGTTGGTGTGAGTCTGTGTTAAGAGTTTAGGAAAAAGTATCTGAAGTATGGGTAAGCGCTTGTTAGCGATTGAAAAAAACTGTAAATACTTTTGAAAACAGATTCAAATAAGCGGCGATCCTAAATTGCAATATTATTTCCCACAATTACTGTTTTTGACTGTATTTTAATCATATTTCAAAAACAAAAAGAATCTTACTGAACATAGACCTTTAAACAGTATAGTATAATTCCATCTAGGATTAGTTAAAATTATTGGACAGTTATGACTGTTTCTTTCTCTTGTTATATATGCAACATATATTATATTTCATTGCATGTTGTCTCGGTAAGAAATTTCAAATTTTATTGGTCTAAAATAATTGAATTTGCATATTAACTGTCACAACTCACACAAATTAGTGCTAGCAGCTGACACAATTCTGAAAACTATTGGAACAAATGTATACATTTTATTCTATAACCTTAAGTACGTATTTGACCTCCAATATTTTCTATTTTATATGAGGGTAGTCTTGGATAGATAAAGCGGTAATTAAATAAATGACCTGCTAGACTAAATGTTTTGTCTTTTTCCTTCACAGACTACTCCTTCGGGGGCATTACTGCAAGATGCATCTCTAGTTCGACTGCATCGTTTGTGGTCGGACACTTTGCCACCAGAGGATCACAGGTGGATTGCCAGCAGGCTTTTTAAAATGGGGCCCAAGGGAAAACCAGAGCTTCGAGACAACCTACAGCTCTGGTATTACCCACCACAGCCAGCACTTATTTACAACCAGGCTCCAGCTCCAGACAGATTTTTTTGTCATGCTCTGTTGCTGTGGATGCCGTACAAGCTGTGGAAGATCAAGGCTCTCTGTCCCAATTCTGCCTGCGGGCAGCATCAGCTGACTGGAGGCGGTCTGCACAAAAGGGCACGGCAGGTTCTGGACATCGATAGGATGTACAACATGGTCACAGAAACCCTCATCTGTACCAAGTGTAAAGCCTCGCATGTGTCCTGGAGTCAGACTGTCCTGCAACAGCTGGATCTGGGCAATCGCTCTGAATTTCGGGTCATCCTCACGCGGAAGTAAGTACACTTTAATTCCACATCCAGTTGATAGCCCATCATCACATATGTTTGCAAATACTTTACAAATCAATTGTGTAAAATATATGAATGTGTGGATTTTGCTTTTCCTAAGGTATGCCTGTGATATGAGAGTCATTCGGCTCCTGCGTGAGCGTGGCCTAGGCAACAGTCCCACGCGTGTCATCAAACAGCTGCGTGAGAACCACAGTGAGGAGTGGCTCCAGCGTATGGCCCGGTACACCACCCAATGTGTGGACTTCCTCAAACGACCCGGGGTGTTGCAAATACAATTCCAGGAACCCCCAGAGCCTACAGTGGTCCCAAGCTGCAAGTGGCTGCTCACCGTGTACAGCCAAGACATCCTGACAAGGCTCGATGAAATCCATGCAAGGATAACATCTACGTATGGTTCAGTCTTGAAGATGGATTCCACTAAAAAGGTTAGCAGGGGATTTTTGTTAATTTATGGTGTTTACTGTTATATCATTATCAGAGCATGAGTATCATATTCTACATGGTGTGATGTTTCATTGCATTGCATGCTTCCTGTCATCTACTGCAGATCACTAAGAAGCTGGCTGGGACGGCAAGGGGAACGGGACTCTGGCTTACCTCTGTTGGCAATGAGTTTGGTCAGGTGCTCATGAGTGTGCTGACAGCACAGGAAGGAGCAGGACTGGACATGATGGTCGATGGTCTGGTGAAAAGGTACCAGCAGGCTAGTGTGGATCCACCTGCTGTTTTGTACGTGGACTGTGGCTGCTGCACTGATGTGGGTGAGACCAAGCTGAAAACCAGATTCAGAGGGTGCCCTGATCTCATGATTCGCTTGGATATCTGGCATTTTATGCGCAGGATTGCCATGGGGTGTACAACTGATGCCCATCAGCTGTATCCCATCTTCATGTCACGGCTGTCAGCGTGCATTTTTGAGTGTGATGCGGCTGATGTTTCTATGCTTCGCAAAGCAAAGAGAGAGCTGTTGATATCCCAGGGTTGGCCTGCGCTGACAGATGAAGATGTCCACAAGCATCTTACCAGGAATGAGCTGGCACTCCATTGCCGGAGGAGGACCTGTGGAGAGGAGACTACCATCCTTCTCCTTGAGCGGCTGCTTACAGAGCTCCTGAGCAGCAAGGGCAAAGAATCCCTGGGTGTTCCTCTCCTGGACCGAGAAAGGATGGAGCACATCTGGAGTGTCCAGAAGAAGCATGTGAAATGCATTCAAGACCCCCCTGGTGTTGTGCTCTATACAGAGACAGGGAGCCTAAACAAGGGAGGTGTGCTTCTGAAGACCTACAGATGTGCCAGGGGCTCCACTTCTCTCGAGTCCTTTCATTTACACCTGAACCGTTTCATCCCAGGTATTGTCTTTGTCACACACACTGTGCAGGTGTAAAGAAAGAGCATTAAGTGTTTTTGTGTGTTCCTTTAACACCTCCTAAACACTGTTGTGTCTATTTACAGGGACCAGTGCAAACAGTCTGAACTTTCAGATTTATCTGCTGGAGGGTCTACACCGGTGGAACCAGGACCGGGAGGCTGCTTCCTTGTCATCGGAGCCATCAGCTTTACGCAGCTACACAGGAGAACTTGTTCACTGTGTAAACGGCAATTATGAAAAGCTGTTTGGCAGGAAAGTGGTCCCCACGTTTTGTCCCCCTGCATGTTACACCGGTGAGAATTGTTTTATATATTTTTTATTTTATCAACTTGCAATTTCTGTGTAACCCTGTCTATATGTCAGATTTAACCCTATAGAGTCGATTGTATCATAATTGATATGCAAGTTTCTAAAGGACTCTAAATGATCAACATGATCAAAAATTTTTAGGAAACATGCCCTCTGTCGTCTGATTGATTATAGTCTTTTAGTATAATTGTAAAAGTGTCCACCTTCAGCTCGTGCTTCACGTTTCTTTTCATTGTAAAACCTTTACTGATTTTATAAAGTAATTGTAAGAATAACTTTTATATTGTTAGTAATATTTAATGACTAGTTACTAGACTGAAGCAGCTTGGGTTCACTTGATTAGAAAATCATGTTACATGTAAATATCAAAATGATCATCAGACTTTTCTCTCAATCATCATTGTATTGCATTTCATTTCATGTTTTTCCCCCATAATTAAACGTGTTTGGCCTCTTAATAAAACTGTTTTGTTTTTTTTCTCCTTGACGATGAGCTCTATATTCTCACACTATATGAGCTACTACAAAAGCCTAATGTATTAAATATGATACACAACATTCTATTTAATTTCCGTTTGTTTATTGTTTTTATTTCAGGTGAGCTCATTGGAGTGCAGTATCTGTTCCAGCAGACTGGTCAGGCACTGCAGGACATGAATCCTGACTCTGAGCAGACAGCAGAGCTCATTGAGGACCTCAGTGTGGAGGAGCGAGATGAAGATGAGGGCTTCTGTGACATCAGCGAGGATCACACAATAGCAGATCCGGAGGCTGTTCTGTCACCACCCTCTTCCACACTGACACTGGGTTCTTCCACCCTGGTCACCAGCAGTGCCACACCTGTACTGGGCTCCACATCCCCTTCACTGGTCCCTGACCCCAAACTTGTCCTCACACAGTCTCCTTCATCACCTGGACCCTCAGGGACTGCTGTCACACCTGTTCCCTCTGAAACATCTGTTTCAACTCTCCCCTCGGAGCCAGAGGATGCTGGTCAGGATGATGATGAAGAAGAGACGGTAAATACTACTCCTTTGTATGTCTTTCAAATTAACTAGAATAATTATGATGAATTAACATCCAGTGCTTTAAATCCAGACTTTCCACATATTTTACATTTAAAAGTACAGCCTAAATTCATTTGTAAGCTGCAAATACACATCAAGTCAAGTCATCTTTATTTATTTGGTGCTTTGTAAAATGTCAAGAATGGCGCTCTCTCTGCTTTGTACTATACAGTGCTTTACGGTGATAAACAGGAAAATAACACAATCAGTTATGGAATTATGCATTAGACAGATGTGATGTAATAATTGTATTGCATGTTTGTGTTTTTTAATAGGCTGTTGACTACCAAAATATCCCGGGTTATCAACATGTGGACCAGTTGGCAGAATATCTGGTGGATCTCCGGGACCACACAGCCCTCAGCCTGACCAACCAGGAAGCCAACACCATAATTGCTCTTTGGCAGAACCTGGATGACCGGGACAAGGAACGGGTGGTGTATGACAGTCGATGCCGAAAGAGACTGCTGAGTGGACGCTTCAAGGTCCCGAAGAAGCCCACTCACCCTGGTGTAGAGAGCACCACCAGATGTGTGCTGGGTGCAAGCAGCGCACCTGCTCAGTGGCCTGACTGTTGCCGTCTGCTGGAGACCATCTTCATCAGACTTTGCACTGTCCACCCAAGCCCCAAAAGAAAAGGCAAGGGAGCCCTGTCAAGATTGTCTCTGATCCTGCAAGACTATCGCAGGATAAGGCAGCTTGTACTGGCAACAGCTTGGTGATGGGAGGAACATCCATGCAGCTGGTGGAGGTTAACCAGAACACCCTGATTCAGTGGTATAACAAAAGACAGAAAAAGCAGGAGCTGTCTGTGCTGCTTCAGGGCATTCAGTTGCCTCAGCCCCTCCCTGAAGCTCATGAGCCTCTCCAGGTAGCCAAACGTCTACGGACTGAGCCAGAACAACCAGGGGAGCAGCACCAGTACAAGCTACCAGAGAGCACAGCTGGTCAGGCAAAGCAGAGGCAGACTTCTGTTGGGCGACCCCCTCTCAGACCCAAGGCACCAGCGCAGAGTCAGACGTTACTGACACCATCTGCATCTGGAGCATCACTGCAGATGGTACCAAATATACTTATACCATCAGCACCAGGTTTTCAGGGTGTGCCAATGTTCCAGGCTGTGCCAATGTTCCAGGGTGTGCCAATGTTCCAGGGAGTGCAAATGATCCAGGGCATCCCAATGGCCCAGGGGATGCAAATGATACAGCCACTGTTACAGCCAACAGCTGTACAGGGCACCCGCTTACCCGCTTCACCAGTTGCCAATCCAGACGCCATGCCCAAGAGACCCTACAGGAGAACCGTAGAGGCCAACACTTGCAAAAAATGTGGGCAATTTAAAACAAGTGCAAAAGGACATAGCCAGTACAGGGGCAGGGTGTACTGCCCACAGACTGAGACTGTTTCAAAAGAGGTGTGGTTAGAGGAAATGCGGAGAACCATTTCCAAATAATGTATATATTTTCATGTATATAGCATCATGTATATAGTGTGAAACAGCATCCCACCTGCAACTTATTTGAATGGCCTGTTCGTCCACGGCAAATCTAAGTGACAGCCCGTGGCCCTGCCCATTGACCACAGAGAGCCTATTTGTCCCACTGACCGCCTATGTGACCACGAATGGCCTATGTGTCCCATCAGAAGAACTATGCATTATTAGACTTAAAATGGCATGTCCATGGACAGCTTACAGGGACTCTGTCAAATAAGTTAAAGGTGGGATGCTGTTTTCGACTTTTTTGGAGCGGGTGAGTTCTTGGAAACTATGGGTGAGTTTTTGGAAAACTCAAATTTGTGAGGTCAAACCTACTGTAAACCACACTGGGTACACAATACAACACACTGATGTACATTAAAGCTATTAATTATGCATAGTTAGCCTAAAAATGGACTGTCCACGAACAGCCTATTTGGATCCTGTCAAATAAGTTACAGGTCGGCACAGGAAGGTGTCCTCAGACATCCTATTTGGACCCTGTAAAATAAGTTACAGGTGGGCAAAGTAAGGGCCCACCTGTAAATTATTTGACAGGGTCCAAATAGGCTGTACGTGGTCAATGCATTAATAGGTCATATTTCATAATTACAGTGGTTTTATAAGGTGAAACCTACTGTACACCACACTGGGGACACAATACAACACACTGATGTACATTAAAGCTATTAATTATGCATAGTTAGCCTAAAAATGGACTGTCCACGAACAGCCTATTTGGTCCCTGTCAAATAAGTTACAGGTGGGCAAATTAAGGGCCCACTGTAGCCTAAAAATGGACTGTCCACGAACAGCCTATTTGGTCCCTGTCAAATAAGTTACAGGTGGGCAAATTAAGGGCCCACTGTAGCCTAAAAATGGACTGTCCACGAACAGCCTATTTGGACCCTTTCGAATAAGTTACAGGTGGGCAAAGTAAGGGCCCGCCTGTAACTTATTTGACGGGGTCCAAATAGGCTGTCCGTGGTCAATGCATTAATAGGTCATATTTCATAATTACAGTGGTTTTATGAGGTGAAACCTACTGTAAACCACACTGGGGACACAATACAACACACTGATGTACATTAAAGCTATTAATTATGCATAATTAGCCTTAAAATGACATGTCCACTGACAGCTTACAGGGACCCTGTCATATAAGTGACAGGTGGGATCTTTTCTATATTTTGATGTCATGATTGATAAAAAAATGCATAAAAATGATTAAATATCAATTTTACGATAATCTCTGGGCCCCCCTGAGCGATTTGCAGCCTTCAGAACCCCGAAATTCCACTGTCCATGAAACAGCCTAAATTTTTGAATGGGATAAGTTGCAGGTGGGACGTCCAGATCTCAGCCTCTGGACACAATTTGGAGATGAAACCTGCGCTCCTGTGCTCATCTGGACATGCCCTGCCCATGGTGTGAATTTCAAAGAGATTGGAGAAACTTGAAAATCCGACCCAAAAAAATCTCAAAGGGGTACGTACCATGCTGCAAATCGCTCAGGGGGGCCCAGAGATTAACGTAAAATTGATATTTAATCAATTTTATTCATTTTTATCAGTCATGACATCAAAATATAAAACAGCATCCCACCTGCAACTTATTTGAATGGCCTGTTCGTCCACGGCAAATCTAAGTGACAGCCCGTGGCCCTGCCCATTGACCACAGAGAGCCTATTTGTCCCACTGACCGCCTATGTGACCACGAATGGCCTATGTGTCCCATCAGAAGAACTATGCATTATTAGACTCAAAATGGCATGTCCATGGACAGCTTACAGGGACTCTGTCAAATAAGTTAAAGGTGGGATGATTTTTTTTTTTTACTTTTTTGGAGCGGGTGAGTTCTTGGAAACTATGGGTGAGTTTTTGGAAAACTCAAATTTGTGAGGTCAAACCTACTGTAAACCACACTGGGTACACAATACAACACACTGATGTACATTAAAGCTATTAATTATGCATAGTTAGCCTAAAAATAGACTGTCCACGAACAGCCTATTTGGATCCTGTCAAATTAGTTACAGGTGGGCACAGGAAGGTGTCCTCAGACATCCTATTTGGACCCTGTAAAATAAGTTACAGGTGGGCAAAGTAAGGGCCCACCTGTAACTTATTTGACAGGGTCCAAATAGGCTGTACGTGGTCAATGAATTAATAGGTCATATTTCATAATCAGTGGTTTTATAAGGTGAAACCTACTGTACACCACACTGGGGACACAATACAACACACTGATGTACATTAAAGCTATTAATTATGCATAGTTAGCCTAAAAATGGACTGTCCACGAACAGCCTATTTGGTCCCTGTCAAATAAGTTACAGGTGGGCAAATTAAGGGCCCACTGTAGCCTAAAAATGGACTGTCCACGAACAGCCTATTTGGTCCCTGTCAAATAAGTTACAGGTGGGCAAATTAAGGGCCCACTGTAGCCTAAAAATGGACTGTCCACGAACAGCCTATTTGGACCCTGCCAAATAAGTTACAGGTGGGCAAAGTAAGGGCCCACCTGTAACTTATTTGACGGAGTCCAAATAGGTTGTCCGTGGTCAATGCATTAATACGCCATAATTCATAATTGCAGTGGTTTTTTGTGGTCAAACCTACTGTACACCACACTGGGGACAGAATACAACACACTGATGTACATTAAAACTATTAATTATGCATAATTAGCCTAAATATGGACTGTCCACGGACAGCATTTAGGGCACCCGTCAAATAGGTTACAGGTGGGATGCTGTTTTTGACTCTAACGCACTTAACGGGGTACTACGGACCCCAGTCTTTGTGGACCGTCTGAGGGGACCCTGAGGGGCCACAGATTTCAAATTGGAGCCATTCGGAGCTATTGGGACCGTTCCGTGGGGATGTCCACCAAACGCCTATGAAAATGAATGGGATAAGTTGCACGTGTCAGTGGCTCCCGCGCGGCCGCCAGGGGTCCGAGGGGCCCCAAACTCGACAAAAAGTTGCGTCACGTGGCCCTCTGCGACAGACCGAGCGGGCTAGGTCGAGACATGCCAAGTTTATTTTTAGCTATTTTTTATGCACCTCTCTGTCTCCCATTGATCTGTATGGGAGCATGTGTCTGCTAGGGTTAATTCAGCAGTTAGGATTAGAGGGCCTACTAGGCTCGGGAAGCATCTAGAGCCACGATACTCTGGGGCCCGATTCGGGGGCCCGTGGCGGTCGTCCGTGACGAATCTCGAGGTCCTACGACCTTTCGACCCCTTAGGGCGACTGTTTATTTGATTATCAAAAAGTAAGACTGTTAAGTTAGCACTTTTAAACATCCGCTCACTTAAAAATAAATCACTTTTAGTCAACGACTTAATAACCACATACAACCTGGATTTTATGTTGCTGTTTGGGAAGATCTAAATGCGTCTCTTCGCTGTGACATTTTCGATACAGCACTTGATGTAGAAGAGGACAGACTCTGTGTGTGTGTGTCCAGGTCCTGATCTTCAAAAATACTCCACTCTGTGCAGACGAAGCAGTTTTGCAGCTGGATGAGAGCATTTTCAGTCCAGGCTGTGATGGTCTGTGTGGCTGGTTTTGTTTGCCTCCTGAGGGGGGTGTAGGCCGGGAAGAGGAGCAGGGAGAGGTGGTCTGATTGTCCGAGGTGGGGGAGGGGGGACGCTCTGTAGTCATGTTTAATGTTGGAATAAACATGATCTAATGTGTTTTCTCCCCTAGTGGCACACTTGACGTGCTGATGGAATTTGGGGAGAACAGTCTTAAGGCAAGCTTTATTAAAGTCCCCCGCGATGATGTGAACGCCATCCGGATGAGCCCTCTGTTGTTTAGTTACCATAAGCTGAAGCTGGCCGAGTGCCGTGCTAATGTTAGCATTGGGATTGATGTGATTTACTTTTCCCTCCACTTGTTAATGCCACATTATCACCAATACATGACCAACTTTAGATGTTGATGTATCATTGAAAATAAATTATGGTGATTATTGTTTGCTTTAGTTGGGCTCTTGACCCTTGACGTCTTATCATTAGTTTGTCTCTGGCTGCTGTAACTGTGTATTTCTTATAATATTTGTTATGCCAAAAAATGCAGGAGAAAATGTCATCAGATGAAGTTGGTCATGTATTGGTGATAGTGTGGCATTAACAAGTGGAGGGAAAAGTAAATCAAAATTTAAAATAATCCGACTATGCCACAATGTGGCATTAACTAGTGGAGGGAAAAAAACACAAATGTTATGGCGAAAAATGCAAGCGAAACTTAGATGATGTTGTTCACTTGTTAATGATTGTATACCGTAATTCCTCAAATAAAAACCGGGGCCTTTATTTACCTGAACTGCAGGAGGTAACAAGCTTTTATTTGAAGCAGGCTTTTGTTAGAGGCAGGCCTTTATTTCTAATTCCATCTTTTTGATAAATAATAGGATTGGGCCGATGGACGATGCAATCATCTATCGCGATGGCTGACAGACATCACTATGTTGAGACGGCATCGCGATCCCCCCCGCCCCCCCATGTTTCCATGGTGACGCGTCATGCTTGGCATGTGATTCACCACAGCCAAAATAGCGCTGTATGACAGATGTAGCACTTTTATTTCTAAATATTAACAAACTTGCTTACCATGTTATCAACTATCTTCTATTCCGATTCTCAAATACATGCAAGTGAGTTTGTTTTGTCGTTTAAAAAACCTTTATCAATGATCTTTATCTGTAACGTGAGATGTTTGTTTGGGCCGCAGCAGTTAAGAGATTCCTGTCTGTTGGATTTATTACAGCACGTGAATTCATCAGTTTCTCCTAAAATACATGAAAGTAAGTGGCCGGTGAACTGGAAGAAGAATAGAGTAAAAAAAAATTATGTTCAGAATCAGCAAGAGCTTTATCCTTTCGCAAATCCCCCCATAAACAACAAAGTCTAGATGCGATATAAATAAGAAATTCACTGTGCAGTGCAGACAACTTCAGGGTTTATGATGAGATTTTAGTGAGAGTGCAGAACGCGGTAAGTCAGTCATGGCTTAAAGGGAGCGCTATTGACAATCTAAATAATAATTTTGTTCGACTACGGCAGCTGGTTAAGTCCAAAAATGCGCAGTTCTTTGGCAGTTGGGTCTGTTCGAGGTCGGATCACGTTCTCACCACAAACAAACCGCTCCAGAGTTCGCTTGAAAGCGTACGGAGACCACCTCTTCGAGGAGGTCTCGGTACGCTTATTTGGTCCGCTTTTGGTGCGCACCCATGTGCGATTGCTGCTTTCACACCTGCCCAAACGAACCGCACCAAGGGGGAAAACGAACTCTAGTGCGATTCAACCGAACTAAATGAGGCAGGTGTGAAAGCACCCTAAAACACCTCGGCAAATATATTTACATATGTACGTTATGTCATTACATGAAAGGCACTTAGGAGATTACCTATCAACACTAAATTTTCCCCAGCCTTAATTTAAGACCGGCCTTTAATTGTCTGTGTTGACCCCGCCCCCGGCCACTATCAGAGGCCCAGCCGGCGTTTAATTGACTACCGGTTTTTATTTGAGGAATTACAGTAGTCATCTTTTAGTGGCCTGATTGACTGATATCAGAGTCTCTGATTAAATTGTTTAATATTAATTGTTAATTTCACATCCCAATACTACTGCAGAAATTCATGCAGTGCCGTGATACTCTGAAAGATTTCACACGTCACACGCATCACACACATGACCAGCGTCGGCCAATAGTGAGCCTATTTAACGACACAGAAGCGCTGCGCTATTACACTAGTAAACTCACTCTAGGCCCACAGAGAAGAAAATCCCTTAGAAGCCTGTGGAGGAGTGACCCAGCTCTCAGATTTCATCACAAATATCCTAATTTGTGTTCCGAAGATGAACGCAAGTCTTACGAGGTTGAAACAACATGTGGATGAGTAATTACTGACAGAATTTTCATTTTTGGGTGAACTAACCCTTTAAAAGTAATTTGAATAACAGATTGTCATAATACTGATGCCACAATATCACAAGGCTACTGTAAATCATGTGAAATTGACTGCTACTGTTTTTTATGTAATATTATTGTGGCAGAATAAGTTATTTTATCATCTGATTAGTTTAGTTTGGGGTATGGATTGGCTGGCCAATGGGGTGGGGTCTCCTCTCCCTGGCATTTCCGTTCCCATTCCTATTCAGGTATGTTAAGACTGTAGCTTGTTTATTGAGGATGCAGGACAGTCAGCTAATAAAGCATTACAGTAATCTAGTCTCGAGGTCATGAATGCATGAACTAACTGACTAAGGTGGAAAAAGGCTATTCTTGTAACATATGAAATATGATTTTCGAAAGACAAGTTGCAGTCTAGTATAACACCCAGATCTTTTACTTTAGTGGATAAAGTAACAGGACATCCTTCTAAATTAAAGTTGTATTGTACAAGGTTGTGGGGGTAGTTTTTTGGACCAATAAGTAATACCTCCGTTTTATCTGAATTTAATAGCAGGAAATTACACGTCATCCAGCATTTTATATCTTTGAGACACTCTGTCAATTTAGATGAGTTAGTGTTCTCATCTGGCCGTGATGAAATATATAATTGAGTGTCATCAGCATAACAGTGGAAATTAATTCCACGTTTTCTTATAATATTACCAAGTGGCAGCATATATATTGAGAATAGCAGAGGGCCTAACACCGATCCTTGCGGCACTCCATAGCCTACTGACGTTATCTTCGATTTTGCCACATTTAAACAGACAAAATGATAACGGTCTGATAAGTACGATCTAAACCAGCTTAATGCCTGTCCCTGAACACCAGTGTAGTTTTGTAGTCGATCCAAGAGTATTTTATGATCTATAGTGTCGAACGCAGCGCTAAGATCGAGTAGAACTAGTATTGAGATACAGCCTTGGTCAGAAGCTAAAAGTAAATCATTTGTAATTTTAACTAGCGCAGTTTCTGTGCTATGATGCGGTCTGAATCCTGACTGAAATTTTTCATAGATATCATTTTCTTGCAAGAAAGAGCACAATTGAGCGGACACAACTTTTTCTAGAATTTTAGACATAAATGGAAGATTTGAAATGGGTCTGTAATTTGCTAGGTTATTTGGATCTAATTGCGGTTTCTTAATGAGAGGTTTTATTACTGCCAGTTTGAATATTCTTGGAACATGACCTAAAGATAAAGACGAGTTAATAATATTGAGAAGAGGCTCTTCCACTACAGGTAACACTTCTTTCAGTAGTTTAGTGGGTATTGAATCTAATAAACATGTTGTTGGTTTAGATGCAATGATAAGTTTATTTAACTCTTCCTGTCCTATAGTTGTAAAGCGGTGTAGTTGTTCTTGAGGGGCGATAATTGAGGCTGAATCATAAGACACCATAAAAGATTGTACATTTACAATTGTGTTTCTGATGCTTTCTATTTTCTCATTGAAGAAATTCATAAAATCATTACTACTATACTGTAATGGAATATTTTGCTCTGGTGATGTTTGTTTATTTGTTAGTCTAGCTACGGTGTTGAATAAAAACCTTGGATTATTTTGGTTATTTTCTATTAGTTTGCGGAGATGCTCAGCCCTGGCTGCTTTTAGAGCCTTTTTATAACGTGACATACTGTCTTTCCACACGATTCTAAAGACCTCTAAATTAGTTTGTTTCCATTTACACTCTAAGTTACGCTCTAAGTTTCTCTCTTGATAACATGCGTAGCACTGTTGTACCATGGTGCTTTAGTTTTCTCTCTAACCTTTTTTAATCTAATTGGTGCAACAATTTCTAGTGTACTAGAGAAAATGGTGCTCAAACTGCTAGTCATTTCCTCTAGTTCATCTGTTTGTTTGGGTTCACTGAGTAGCTGAGATAGATCAGGTAAGCTATTTGAGAATCTATCTATAGTGGTTGGAAGGATTGTTCTGCCTGGTCGATAACGTGGCGCAACATGACAAATTTCAGGAGTACGTATTATGCAAGTTATCATGTAATGATCAGTGACATCATCACTTTGCGGTACAATATCTATATCAGTTGGATTGGTTCCATATGATATAATTAAATCTAGTGTATGATTTAGACGATGAGTGGGACCACTGATGTTTTGCTTGACCCCAAAGGAGTTTAATAAATCTGTAAACGCACCCCCTAACGCATCATTTGTGTTATCTACGTGTATGTTAAAATCTCCAACAATTATTGCTTTATCGACATTGACCAATAGATCTGAGAGAAAGTCTGCAAACTCTTTTAGGAAATCAGCATAGGGCCCTGGAGGTCTATATACAGTAGCCAAGGCTAGAGATAATAGGGATTTCTTTCTTACATCTAAGAGCGTAACATTTAGCACAAGTACTTCAAACGAATTAAACCTGTGACCTGTTTTCTAAGTAACATTTAGAATATCTCTATAGATTGTTGCAACACCGCCGCCACGACCGATCAGACGGGGCTCATGCTTATAACAGTATCCTGGTGGAGTGGACTCATTTAGACCGAAATAATCATTTGGTTTAAGCCAGGTTTCAGTAAGGCAGAATACATCGAAACTATTATCTGCGACCATTTCATTTACAATAACCGCCTTAGGTGTGAGCGATCTAATGTTTAGAAGACCTAGCTTTAGAAATTGTTTTTGTTCACTGATATTGAGATTTTCAGGTTTAATTACAATAAGATTTTTCCTAGATCCTACAGTAGATTTATTGTTTGGCCTCACTAAACGAGGAATAGACACAGTTTCTATATAATGTTCTACACTACTTATATCAATTAAGTTGGGACAGCAAAGACTGTGATTTGGACTTTGACTTACTAGTCATATGGTGTGTAACATCTTGGAGATGTTGTCCGACAGAACAGCCGCTCCGATTCTGCTGGGGTGCAGGCCATCAGCACGGTAGAGCCTAGGTCGTTCCCAGAACAGATTCCAATTATTTACAAAGAGCAGTTTCTGTTCATTACACAATGACATTAACCATTCATTTAGTGCAAATAATCTACTGAACCTTTCCTGTCCTTGTCGGTACGTGGGAAGCGGTCCAGACACGATGATCGTTGCTTCAGGTGATGTGCTGCGTACCGTCTCGATCAGGCTCCTGTAGTCCTTCTTCAGAACCTCCGTCTGCCGCAGACTGATGTTGTTCACTCCCGCGTGCAGCACAACAGCTCCGACGCGTTCGTCAGCGTTCAGGATCTCGGGAACATGTGCAGCGACATCTAGAACACAAGCACCAGGAAAGCAGTGAGTGCGCACCTTACCCTTACCTGAGGTAGCACGGACATGACGGACGATGGAACTGCTGATGATCACGGCGTCGTCGCGTTCCGACTCGCGAAGAGGGGAGAAGCGGTTCCGGGTGGAGATCTCGAAGACCAGGAGAGGTGGAGAGGTTCTTGGTCTGGTCCTGGCTCGTGTCTTCCGCTGAGGAATCACCCAGGGCCCATGGTGTTGTGTCGGTGCCGGAGTGAATGAAGCCAGGGATGATCGCGTCCTGGGTGCTTGCGTCCTGTGCAGAGAAGCACACGGAGTAGACGAGGTCGGAGTCAAAAAGTTACTAACCACTGACTTGTGAGCATCGGCGTTTGATGTTTCAAGCGCTGAACGCCGATCTCGCAGCTCGGCTTGCCTCTCTAGCAGACCACGGATCTGCTTCTCCACGGACTCCAGCTCCAACAGCACCGAATGCAGCTCTAATGTGTCCTCACCTGCACTCAGAGGTAACGTTAGACACACATCCGATATATTCGCCATTATAACAGATGAACAGTAAATTAGTAGTGATACTACCAATATCACTACTAATTTAGGACTGAAATCCTGGATATAACCCGTATCCTTTCAGTGAAACGGGTGTAAATGAGATCAATAGGCGAGAGGCCACGTGTGCGATGCTAGCGGGCTAAAGGCTAGTAGCGGAGATTTGAAAAGTTGGATCTAAGTAGCGAAATCAAAGCAATCCGATTGTTTTTTATAAGGAAAAGTATCGAAGATAAGTTCACATGCTATAAAAACAGAAAGTGATTGTTTATAAATGAGTGGTAAAGAAGAAAATCAAGGATTTATGAATCAATTCGACGGAGCTCCAAACACAAACCGCACGCCCATGCGCAAAGAGTTGTGTCTTAGAAATGCATTTCCAATCACATTTGGCTGGCTGCGTCAGTTAATGAGCATGCGGTTTAATGAATTACCGGAGAACGTGCTTCATGAGGCTCAAACGCACACACACGCAAAGGTCTCTCGCTCTCTCCCTCTCCGCCGTGCGCGCGCTACACGGTTTGGAGCACAGTTCTCGCATGCGCGCTCTTGCTCGCTCACTCTAGATTCCAGGAGATTTGAACTAATTTGTGGGCATCAGGAAGCGGGCATCAGGGAGCCGCTATCAATATGCGGGAGACTCCCGGAACTTCTGGGAGACTTGGGATGTCTGCAATATTAAATTACGGAAAGAACTGAGTTTCACTTTGCAGTGTATTCTTGTAGTTTTAATAGGTTTTCAAAGTAACTTGAAAGTAAAGTAATTAGTAATCTGATTTTACTTGCAGTAATCAGTAATGTAAGCAAATTACAATTTTAAAGTAGTAATTAGTGATTTGTAGTGGATTACTTTTTTTGAGTAACTTACCCAACACTGGTAACCATACAACTTTACATCTGGTGTTTGTTCAATCCAAATCATAAGTAAGCCTCACCCTTTTTTTACATTTGGAGTTTTGTGAATTTAGTTTACCTCTTAGATTTTTTTGTTAAAGGTAAAGGGGGAATGGAACATAAAACTCTTTAAACCCTACTTTTGTTTTTTATCTATTTTGCAGCTGTACCATAGCCTATTCCCAATTTATTTTCTCTTTTTTTTCTGCAATGTATTATATTGTTTTATTGTAAAGTGCTTATGCTTCTCGCCTCATTCAATGTCCTGTTATACTGTATATCTGCTCTTGCTGTATGTGGTGTCGTCAGGGATCCTGAGTGCTATAGCCTCATATTTACGACACAGTGTCTGTAAACTTTTTTGCCACTTCTCCCTTGGGTGTCTTCACTTTCAACCGTAGGGAATATCTTTTGGTAAGGACAGTCTTCTTCATCCCCCCGACTCCATGGACTATAAGCCTGATATTCTCACCGCACAGTCCAAGGCGATCAGCTGTTTCATTGGTGATATAATTGGTGTCAGATGTGAGGTCGATTAGTGAGCCAATAAGTCAACCCGAGTTTGTCGTTACTTCCATCAGCATCATCACCACTGGATGTTCTTGCAGTCCATCTCCAGCCTTGGCACATACAGTTGATGATATTTTGTTTGAGAACACATTCTTGCATTTCTCTCTTTGTTCTGGAGTAAGCTCTGCAAGAAACTCTTCGTGTTTGTTGGTTAGGCCAAGTTTCTTTCCTCCAATTTTTATGGTGCTCTGCTCCTCACTGCTGCTGTATTTCTTTGAAGTCGATGGCTTAAGACACAGAAGGTAATTGTGGTCCGATATCCCTCCTTTCCGACAGTCTACTTTTCGGCAGAGGTATCTGGGTGTGCATCCTTTCCCATCCTTGGGGTGGGGCCGCAAACACTTGGAGCACAACCATAGCTTCTTCACATGGGCCCTTTTTCTTAAGAGATCTTCTTCCCTGGAGACCTTGCACGCAAATAGCTTGCCGGCATGGGAGTCATCTTCACAGACAATACAGCTGGGATAGTCGTCCTTCTGACCTGCTGTGGATTTAGTGAATGCCTTCCTCCCTCTCTTATCTGGGTATTCTGCAGCACCCTTTTCCACAGGGCCTTTATCTGCAGGGCTTGGCTCCACCTGTTCCAACTCCTCAAGAATCTCCTCCTGCTTCTTCAAGAATCCTATGAGGCAATCAAAATGATGCAGTGGAGAGAACCTGTTTTCCGGGTCAGTTTTGTGCATAATCCACTCCTTCTTGAGTGAACTGGGAAGCTTGCTTTCAAGAGATTGAGCAACAACACAGTTCTTCACGGCGTCTTCTTCACCAAGAATCTGGAGGTTGCACAGTGCCCTTTCCACAGCCTGGATCAATTCAATGGTTCTTCTTGGATTGTTTCCTTTATCGGGGGGAAGAGACTGGACCTCGTTGGTGACCATTAAGACTATTTTCGCTCTGTTCCCGTATTTGCTGTCCAGTAGCCTAAACATATCGTCGGCGGATCCACAGCTAGATAGGACAAGATCCTTCTTGACCTTTTCGTGGAGACTATTTAATAAGTGGAACCTTTTTAAACATTCCACACCTTGTGGGTTACCCAATTCTTGTAGGTCCTCCCACTCAGTCTTCCAGCAGTAATAGTCCCTCATGTCACCAGAGAAAGTGGGTAGCCGTGCTTTTTCAAGGCTGATTTGAGGCTTGAGATTAGAGTATCCTTTGGTTCTTTCTGGGCTGCTTTGCTGTAAGAGAGGCCGGATGTTCATGTTTAATGCCCCAGTGTACCTTTTGGACTTCAGCTTGCGATCGGCAGACATGTCAGGGAGAGAGGGGAAAGAAGCATCTTGTATCGGATCCATAATATATCATACATAATATATCATAAATTCTGAATAATACACAAATATAAATAAATATAAATTCCAATATAGCCAATACTATAAACACTATGGAATAATATATAATATATTATGGAATTTAATCAACATTCAATATTATAAATATTATAATATACTTAGTGTTTAAACTAAATGACTAAACAAAGCATACACATTTAAACAGAAATGCTACAGTTTCACACACACCAAATATACAACAATGTCAATGTTATACACTAAACCATTCGCCCAAAACCACAAAAGGTATTCTCAGTGTTTTGGCCCAAAATGAAACCAGTGAGTGTAGTTTTAAGTAGTAACGCTGAGCATAGTAATCCATTATCAATGTAAAGCAATTAACTGCATTACCCATGCGGCACCGCAAACAGGAAGTAACTCGTGTGACAGTGAAACGCTCCAAATCCAAACATTTACTTAAAATATAACCACGGATACTATAAAGCCGACATCGTTAAACATCAGGCCGCAAACAAGGTTTTATCAACGTGACCAAAGTAACAGTTATCAGGCATACAAACCGCGCACATATACAGCGGCAGTACAGCGGTAGCGCAAACAAACAAACTTAAAACCGCAGCACAATGGATAGAAACAGCATCTTTCCGGTGATCACATCTCTCCTGATGAGACAACAAGCCAAAACTAGTACTCGCTCCTGTTTATAGCCCGTACTCATTCATTACTGGATTCTAACACACCGTTTTTTGGGGATTTTTACTGGTCCACGTTTCAACTCTTGACTGGCCCGTCCTTCAATCAGGGAAGTGAACCTCCCGCCTATTAACCTGCGTTACATTGCTGCTTAACACCCGTGAAGTAGTGAACACGACAGAGTGAGTTCAACAGCAAGCAGTAAAATCAGCCGCATCACAGGTGGACTCCACATGCACAAACAACAGGTTCTTCTTTGCTGCTTTTTAATCTAAGTTGAACTGCATTAGACAGTTTGTCACACAAAGCATGACATTCCAAAGATTTGGATTACAGGAATAAAATCTGGTGTATTTTATGACAGCATATTAATAAAAATATGCCCCACAATAAACAATATTACAGAAATATTGCATGATAATGGTTAAATGATCACACAATTATTTTATGAATTCAATATTTTAAACTGTAGTATTGTTTAAAATGTATCCTTTGAAATGCCAAATCATAACAGAGTAAAATTTTATAATTTCAAATGAAATAAGTTCATAATCCTGATTTGGACCAAATGATCACTGGATTGATCTGGGCCACATTCCTTCCATCAACAATCGGCCCTCACCGTTGCCACAACGCCCAGTTCTGGCTGAAAGGATACGTGCTATTGCCGACAGAAGGCCAGCAGTGCTAGCTTGAGGCCACATTCGGCCCAAGCTTGCTTGCGATGTGGGTTTGTGTGGATTAATCATGACATTAAGATAACAGGTAATTGTTTCTTTATACTGTGTTTCGATCATTAAAAGTGTACTGTCTCCATCTGATTCAGCTCATCACTTTGTCAATAGAAAGGGGACTAAAAATATATTTTTTTCCCCAATTGTCCCCAAAGACAAATGAAGAGATATGTCTAACAACCAACAACACAGTGATGTGCTCAACACAAAACACTACTGGGAATATCCCGTCTTTATGTTTATATACCTTTTGCATTATCAGTATTACACTTATATTATTGTATACTTGTGTTATTATATACTTGTATTACACTTACATTTATATTGTTACAGCAGTACAGTAATGCGTACTATTATATGGGGGAAGCAAGAATGGCAGACAGGAAAAATGTATTTAAGTGCAGGTGTGGTACCTTAATGAAAACAAAGCATAAAACCAAACCAATACAAGGGAACACGGAGAGCAGGGCACCATGGCGGAGCAGAGACAACACCAAATTATGTTTTTTGAAAATGTAAAACTGCAGAAAGTTTTCAGTGATGGGTAGGTTTAGGGTTAAAGGGATGGAGTCTATACAGTATAAAAATCATGCCTATGAAAAGTTCGCATAAAACAGGGAATACCAACCTGTGTGTGTGGTCCAGGACCAAATGTCCCTACAAGGATAGTAAAAAACATTTTGTGGGGAAAAATGTAAGTTCTTATGAAAAGAAAAATCTTATAAATCAGGGATTTTCAACTCTAGCCCTTTCCTGCAGTTTACCTCCAACCTTGAAAAAATTCACCTGCTTGTAGCTTTACCCTTTACTTTAATTTGCTTTTTAAGGTGTGATTGATTAGGGTTGGAGCAAAACTCCTGTTAAAAAAAAACGCTGTTATCTATGCAGAAACAAAAGTGTG
Source organism: Siphateles boraxobius (assembly GCF_051911475.1). Taxonomy (NCBI): domain Eukaryota; kingdom Metazoa; phylum Chordata; class Actinopteri; order Cypriniformes; family Leuciscidae; genus Siphateles; species Siphateles boraxobius. The sequence continues at coordinate 2,562,792 of NW_027509153.1, forward strand.
TGTTGGGTTGTTGGGTTGTTGGTTGGGTGGGTGGGTGTGTTTTTTGGGGTTGGGTGGTGGTATGTGTGTAGATGTGTGTCTAAAACAGAGGATTATTACGGAGCTCAATCCTCTCAGCTGACTTGGCTTTGGGAATATTTGGGAAGAACGTTCTGAATACCAGCCACTTTCTTTTAACAACACAAGATGTTGGACCATAATATTACAGCATAACAAAAAAACAAAAAAAAATTTGATAGAAAAAATTTTTTTAAAAGATTAAAAGTCTGATGCTGTACCGACTGAGCTATCCGGGCTCTTGCTCGAGAAGCGTGCGTGCTGCGTGGGAACGCACAGCAAAATTAATCGTATTGGCGCAGAAAAAAGAGTGTCCTCCAATGCATAGCGTTTCCTTCTTTGAAGATTCAGAATGGCAGTCAAAACGTCTGCTATGTCAAAATATATTTGCAAATTAGTGGGAATGCAGCATTCGAACCTGCGCGGGGAGACCCCAATGGATTTCTAGTCCATCGCCTTAACCACTCGGCCACGACTACAAGCTGGCTGAAAGGGGCATGTCGTTTGTGGATTGGTGCCTTGCAGCGTCGCTGCCCGAGGCCAGTGTAGATCAGCAAGAACTCAACAACAAAACGTACCGCTCCACAAAAAGAGGCTCGTTCGCCCGAACAGGGACTTGAACCCTGGACCCTCAGATTAAAAGTCTGATGCTCTACCGACTGAGCTATCCGGGCTCTTTCTCGAGGAACGTGCGTGCTGCGTGCGAACGCACATCAAAATGAATCGTATTGGTGCAGAAAAAAGAGTGTCCTCCAATGCATTGCGTTTCCTTCTTCGAAGATTCAGAATGGCCGTCAAAACGTCTGCTATGTCAAAATATATTTGCAAATTAGTGGGAATGCAGCCTATTAGACTGATGATAATAGTAATTAAAGGAAAATAATGCTAGGAAAAAGAACAAAAACTCACTGCTACTTTTCTGGAAAGCCTCTTCACACGCTTCAATGCTGTTGATAATAGTAATTAAAGGAAAATAATGCTAGGAAAAAGAACAAAAACTCACTGCTACTTGTCTGGAAAGCCTCTTCACACGCTTCAATGCTGTTGACTCTTATCGTTATTGTAAACTTGTGTCAAAGGCGCAGTTGTTTGTAGCAAATAGCAAGCCCGCGGCACTCTAGGTAACAGCCAGCGAGTGTACTGACACCTAGCGATTAGAAAATATACACGCACCATATTCTCTCTGAAGCAAGATTCTTCCGAAATAAATAGGAGCGTTTCGTTTTCAGTCTTTTCTCTAAAGGTTCGAACCTGAGAGCTCGTGCTTTCAAAGAAGGTCCCAGTTTCAATTCACTCGAACATCCAGAGCACCTCAAGGGCACGCGCCGTGCACAAAAAGAGAAGTCTGAAGGACGGGGTGAGGAGAGGTGGTGACATGGAGCTCAATTTCAATGGCACCCAGAAAATCTTGCCATGACCCGGATTCGAACCGGGGTTGCTGCAGCCACAATGCAGAGTACTAACCACTATACGATCATGGCGAGCTACCGGTCTACCTGACGTGTCCCTGAATACAAAGGGGCCTTGTCATCTTTAGCTTGCAGACAAAACTGTTTCTTACCAACATAACTCTTTTCAAGGGTAATCCTGTAACAGTGACTTTTTTTCCTTTTATAAAATTTAAGCTAGGCCTCCAGAAGGTTACAAACTAAAGCAGGCGCAGGCTGTCAACGTAGTCGGCAGGATTCGAACCTGCGCGGGGATACCCCAATGGATTTCTAGTCCATCGCCTTAACCACTCGGCCACGACTACAAGCTGGTTGAAAGGTGCATGTCGTTTGTGGATTGATGCCTTGCAGCGTCGCTGCCCGAGGACAGTGTAGATGAGCAAGAACTCAACAACAAAACGTACCGCTCCACAAAAAGAGGCTTGTTCGCCTGAACAGGGACTTGAACCCTGGACCCTCAGATTAAAAGTCTGATGCTCTACCAACTGAGCTATCCGGGCTCTTGCTCGAGAAGCGTGCGTGCTGCGTGGGAACGCACAGCAAAATTAATCGTATTGGCGCAGAAAAAAGAGTGTCCTCCAATGCATAGCGTTTCCTTCTTTGAAGATTCAGAATGGCCGTCAAAACGTCTGCTATGTCAAAATGTATTTGCAAATTAGTGGGAATGCAGCCTAATAGACTGATGATAATCAGGGGTGTGAAGTAACGAATTACAAATACTCACGTTACTGTAATTAAGTAGTTTTTTTCAGAAATTGTACTTTTTTGAGTAGTTTAAAATTTTTGTAATTTTACTTTTACTTGAGTACATTTTAAGTGATGTATCGGTACTTTTTCTCCGCTATTTTCCTTCTGTTTGTGGTCGTTACTCGTTACATGCTTGTTTTAAATGTATTTTATTTTTATCCATCAACGTGATTGGATTGAGTAAGCCAGGGGTCTCCAACACGTCGCTCGCGAGCTACCAGTAGCTCGTGGCCTGATTGGAGGTAGCTCGCCAAGGGGCCGTTCACATATAGCGTCTTTTGCACGCTCAAGTTCGTTATTTCAAATGTAGGAAGCTCATAATTGAAGCGACGCACTAATTTTTTCCAGGCGCAGTGAGATGAAAAAATGCATTAACTTCTAAAACTTCTTTGTCATTGTGGAGAGCGCAGTGGATGGTTGCATAGCAACGACCGAATTTTACTATTAATAATAAAAGATAAGCTAATGTGCATTGTAAACGTCAGTAATTTATCTTTTTTGACTCATTCTTTTTATAAAAATGATTAAAAGGCTGAAATATGCAAGGTTTCTTTTTATAAATCTTTTTTGTCAAAAAAGGTTTGAACTTGTAGGCTACATACTAGTAGATAAAATGTCCAGTACTCCTTTAAAATCTGGCCATCATTTTTAATGTTGTTATTTTAATGTTTATGTAACAAAAAGTGCATATTAATGCTAATTATATTTGTTATTTGCTGGTTTTCGACATAAAACTTGGTGAATTGATTTTATTGTGTAGCTAGTATTAGTACTTTTTGAACAGGATTCTGTGATAACCGTGATCATTTTGGTCACTATAATCATGAAATGAAATTTCCATGCCATTTCATCTCTAGTTAAGATGCACTATAAAATCAACTATAATTAGGTTTTGTTTTTACAGTATAATATGCAGAGTACAATTTTCTTTAAAAAAATGTATCTCTGATTCTGTTCTTTTCTCTGACATTTAAGGGTGACATATGAGCCTACAAAAACTCTTTTAGGTCTAAAACAGTTTAAATAGTTGTTAATATGAGAGTTATGAGACATTATTTAAGAGATTAAAGTATTGTATTACATGAGTAGCTCTCGGCCACTATGTTTTTTAAAAAGTAGCTCTCAAATGAAAAAAGGTTGGAGACCCCTGGAGTAAGCGGTCTCGTGACTGTCATCAAATCAAATTAAGCATAGACAACTTTAACCGCCTATTCCTGCTGTTACTCGTGACTGCTGTGGAAGTGCATTCTTCACGCATCAATCCAGATATCAATCCTCTAATAAGGTACATTTCACATTTCTGCTTAATATGATATTTATATAGGCTGGCCTGTCTACAGGGCCTAACATTTGGTCTGAGGCTGTGGGTATTGCGTGACGAGTTCATAAGGCGGTAAATTCCCGCTCCCATTTACTTCAAAATCACATTATAGAGAGACGCGCGTCACGATCTGTGCACTGCCGCGTCTCGCGCTCGCCATGCCGCCAGATTCAGAATCAGTGTGAACCATGGCGTTAACTTGTACTGCATTTCTGTCAGTGCGTGACTACAGCTCGTTAATAAACAACGTTTTTTGATTGATCCATTACAATCCGTATTCATTTGGCAAGTGCACTTGCGCAAAAACATTTTTCATGTTGAACTTTTTTTTTGTGTGTGTGTGGATGCTGCTGATAAAACCCCTTCACCGAGACTACAAAGAGACATGCATTTGTGTGTGTGTGTGTGTGTGTGTGTGTGTGTTTGTTTCTTTTGTAAAAGTTTCCTGGATATAAAAGTGCATTTACATTTAAATTGTAACATATTTAATATCATGGAATTAAAGTGTGTAATTAGTGTTAGCTCACTATCTTAGCCTTTTTCAGTGCATTATGTGAGGTAATTGATAATATTAGTGATTCTCATTTATCAAAACACTAACATTGATACCGTTTTGGAGAGAAATTGGGTATTTTTTAATCTCTCTATTTGATGCATTTTAAAAAGATGGATGATAGATATTCTTCAATCTTTCTAACAAAGAACAAAATATAATGTGAATTACATTATGCACAATTTTTTTAAATGTATAAATTGTAGTGCACAGTGTTTATTGTAAGGGGTAGAATTCGCAGCTCAGTATTCACTACTCACTACTCATGAGTACTTTTAAATAAGCTACTTTTTTACTCTTACTCAAGTAGTTTTTTGGACAAGTACTTTTTACTCTACTCACACTACATTTTTTGGAATGTAATGCTACTTTTACTTGAGTATGTTTTTTCAGTACTCTTTCCACCACTGATGATAATAGTAATTAAAGTAACAAAAAGAGGCTCGTTCGCCCGAACAGGGACTTGAACCCTGGACCCTCAGATTAAAAGTCTGCGCACAGCAAAATGAATCGTATTGGCGCAGAAAAAAAAAGTGTCTTCCAATGCATTGCGTTTCCTTCTTCGAAGATTCAGAATGGCCGTCAAAACGTCTGCTATGTCAAAATATATTAGCAAATTAGTTGGAATGCAGCCTATTAGACTGATGATAATAGTCATTAAAGGAAAATAATGCTAGGAAAAAGAACAAAAACTTACTGCTACTTGTCTGGAAAGCCTCTTCACACGCTTCAATACTGTTGACTTGCCGCGCTCTTATCGTTATTGTAAACTTGTGTCAAAGGCGCAGTTGTTTGTAGCAAATAGCAAGCCCGCGGCACTCTAGGTAACAGCCAGCGAGTGTACTGACACCTAGCGATTAGAAAATATACAAGCACCATATTCTCTCTGAAGCAAGATTCTTCCGAAATAAATAGGAGCTTTTCGTTTTCAGTCTTTTCTCTAAGGGTTCGAACCTGAGAGCTCGTGCTTTCAAAGAAGGTCCCAGTTTCAATTCACTCGAACATCGAGAGCACATCAAGGGCACGCGCCGTGCACTAAAAGAGTAGTCTGAAGGACGGGGTGAGGAGAGGTGGTGACATGGAGCTCAATTTCAATGGCACCCAGAAAATCTTGCCGTGACCCGGATTCGGACCGGGGTTGCTGCGGCCACAACACAGAGTACTAACCACTATACGAGCACGACGAGCTACTGGTCTACCCGACGTGTCCCTGAATACAAAGGGTCCTTGTCATCTTTAGCTTGCAGACAAAACTGTTTCTTACCACCATAACTCTTTTCAAGGGTAATCCTGTAACAGTGACTTTTTTTCCTTTTATAAAGTTTAAGCTAGGCCTCCAGAAGGTTACAAACTAAAGCAGGCGCATGCTGTCAACGTAGTCGGCAGGATTCGAACCTGCGCGGGGAGACCCCAATGGATTTCTAGTCCACGCCTTAACCACTCGGCCACGACTACACGCTGGCTGAAAGGGGCATGTCGTTTGTGGATTGGTGCCTTGCAGCGTCGCTGCCCGAGGCCAGTGTAGATCAGCAAGAACTCAACAACAAAACATACCGCTCCACAAAAAGAGGCTCGTTTGGCCAAACAGGGACTTGAACCCTGGACCCTCAGATTAAACGTCTGATGCTCTACCGACTGAGCTAAAGCTGGGGAACAATAGCCTGTTTGAGGAAGGGGAGAAGGAAAAAGAAGGGGAAGAAAGAAAAAGAGAGAAAAGAGAAGGAAAAAAGAGAAAAAATGAAAGGAAAGGGAAAAGGTAAACCCACCTTTCACCCTTCTGTGTGATTTTTGGTAGATTGGTATTCATATTTTACAGAAAATTGCCTTTTTATACATTTCATGGGCAAATCACTGACGTGAACGGCGTCGGTTCGAGTCCCACCTCTGACAAGGTTGAAATCACCCAATATCTTTTCTATTATTTTCTTAATGAATGAACACATATGTATAGATTTCATGTGCTTTTTTGCCTTAACACATATTTTATAAAAACATATTTCTCCTTGTATGGATACATGTTAAAATGTATTTATTATATGAATATGTGGTTTCTTGAAATGTATTATTTATTTTATTATTTCACCATTGAATATAATAAATCTTTATTATCTTTTTTAAATTACTCTCTTTTCTAACTGAACTATATTTATTTTTTGAGTAAATTAATAAATGGAGCATTGACATCACGCTGACATTATGGATACATCAGAGGTGATTAATAAAAGATTGAAGTAAATTGTCAATTACAGTTTTTTTCAGTCGCTAACAAGCGTTTGTCCAACCAGTTGTCACATTTTCAAAACTCTAAACACAATTAGCACAGCATCAGTCTTTTGTGGCCATACCATGCACACATTTCATGTCGTTTTCACACAATATGCAGTCAGTGAACACATTTCCACAATGCTTACATTTTCTTAACAGACAATACCTCCCAACAAAATTATGGATTGTTTTTGTTGTATTTACAAATGTTAACACACACCATCCCACAATAGCAAAAACAATATTCCAAACCTTAGACACAGTATAAAAACCTCTGCTTCTGCAATGATATCAGTTCAAAAACAATATATCTCAGCTGATACAACAAACAATTGAATAATTGAGACACAGCTGATTTATGTTGGGTAAATTGGGCCAATCATAGCTGATTCCAGTCTGGCTTAGACTCAGTGGCAGGGGTTATTTTTTTCTATTACATTGACACTTATACAGTAAAAGGAGGACTTTGAGGAGTGATGTTTTTGGACACAGAAACAGAAAAAAACACACTGTAATGTCTGGACGAGGAAGAGTAAGAGCAAGGGGCCCAGGGAGAAGAGCAGGCCCAGTGAGAGATGCAGTGAGAGGTGCAGTGAGAGGTGCAGTGAGAGATGCAGTGAGAGGTGCAGTGAGAGATGCAGTGAGAGATGCACTGAGAGGTGCAGTGAGAGATGCAGGTGCAGTGAGAGATGCAGGTGCAGTGAGAGGTGCAGGTGCAGTGAGAGATGCAGGTGCAGTGAGAGGTGCAGGTGCAGTGAGAGATGCACTGATAGGTGCAGTGAGAGATGCAGGTGCAGTGAGAGATGCAGGTGCAGTGAGAGGTGCAGGTGCAGTGAGAGATGCAGTGAGAGGTGCAGTGAGAGATGGAGTGAGAGATGCAGTGAGAGATGCAGGTGCAGTGAGAGATGCAGTGAGAGATGCACTGAGAGGTGCAGTGAGAGATGCAGGTGCAGTGAGAGATGCAGGTGCAGTGAGAGGTGCAGGTGCAGTGAGAGATGCAGTGAGAGGTGCAGTGAGAGATGGAGTGAGAGATGCATTGAGAGATGCAGGTGCAGTGAGAGATGCAGTGAGAGGTGCAGTGAGAGTTGCAGTGAGAGTTGCAGTGAGAGGTGCAGTGAGAGATGCAGTGAGAGATGCAGTGAGAGGTGCAGTGAGAGATGCAGTGAGAGTTGCAGTGAGAGGTGCAGTGAGAGATGCAGTGAGAGGTGCAGTGAGAGGTGCAGTGAGAGGTGCAGTGAGAGATGCAGTGAGAGTTGCAGTGAGAGATGCAGTGAGAGATGCAGGTGCAGTGAGAGAGGCAGTGAGAGGTGCAGTGAGAGATGCAGGTGCAGTGAAAGGTGCAGGAGCAGTGAGAGATGCAGTGAGAGGTGCAGGAGCAGTGAGAGATGCAGCAGCAGTGAGAGATGCAGTGAGAGATGCAGGTGCAGTGAGAGAGGCAGTGAGAGGTGCAGGAGCAGTGAGAGATGCAGGTGCAGTGAGAGGTGCAGGAGCAGTGAGAGATGCAGTGAGAGGTGCAGGAGCAGTGAGAGAGGCAGTGGCCCTCATTTATCATTCTTGCGTAGAAACTGACGTATATGTTGGCGTAAGATTATGCTTACACTCCTCTCACCGCCTGATTTATGAAGCTGTGCGTACCTTTGAAATCCAGGTGTACGCAATACCTGCCCTTGATAAATGCCGCGGCTGAAAACGATCGTCATTAGAATAACACGCCCCTATATATTCAAGTATCCGCCTCCCCCACACCCTCATTTTACACCATCGACACACGGAAGACGGCAAAGAGGAGACACTTCTCTGGAGATCGAGACCATCACCATCATGAAAAATTATTATTAAATCAAACAACAATATTGTTGATGATAAATTCAAAGTTAATTGTATTTTTTTTCAAAACGCTATAAATCCATCCATTTTTTGTCTAAAAAAACAACAACAAAAAAACAACAAGAAGAGAACATGCAACATATAATCAGGGACTCATACTATAAATTAATATAAATTAAATAAGTGCAACTGCATGAAATATATAAAAGCCAAACAAAATAAATAGTAAAATAAATTAAATAGTAAAAATAAAATAAATATTCCCAATGTCACGTTCCAATATTGTCCACCACATAAAACAAATAATTTAAAAATAACACACAAATACAGTCCTTAAATACAACAATGTTAAAAATACATTCAAATCCTTAAGTAACACATTTAGGCTAATAGTAATTCGTGCCGAACTTGAAAAAAGTAATGATAACAATATTCAGGCCTACTATTAGGCGTGTTGTAGCCATTAACTAAGTGCATTTAGTTTCATATTTGTTAAAAAATAATAATGTTATTTTTTCCCCATCTATGTTGATTATGAAAAGTGAACATAGGCTAAGATAGGATGCGCAATATATCGGGAGACATGCTCAGACATGATTTTGGCCACTTAATTAAGTTTTGTTTTGTAGAAAGCCTTTCTTTAAAGTGAATTTCGTTTTGTATAAATTGTATCTTAATTTTAATATTTTTTTCATCAACCAGTTGCCTGGATTTAATAAATAAGAAGCAAATAGCAGACAATATAATCATGAGTCATGACATGGAGGTGCGGGCGCGGTCCCTTGCATTGCACGTGAACTGGGGCGCATCTCATCACAAATTAACCGAAACTCAGTATATGCCTCACAGACATGAGAAATATATCTATAAAGAAAGCTTGAAATGTCTTTAAACGAAACAATTATAAACGAAAAGAAATAGGCTACTCTCTCTATAGGCGCGTTCACTACGGAGATGGTGATCATCAATTTCATCTTTGCAGACACAACACTAGTTTATTAATAGAAATAAAATACAAATTTATTTTTAAAAATGGTGTTTATCGCGTTTTGGAAAAGAGCTCCTCATATCTTTTAGTTTGTCAGTGCGTTTTGTGGTGTTAGGAATTGTTTTTCTGCGCATTTCCGCACTAACTCAAAACGTGCGTACATGTACACCACCTCCTGACCTGGCGTAGGATTTGAGCGTGCCGTACGCCAACGTCCATATTGATAAATATCAAAGTCACTGTGGTTTTGGGTGTACGCTGGAAATTTGGTGTATGCACTTTTGATAAATGAGGGCCAGTGAGAGGTGCAGTAGCAGTGAGAGATGCAGGTGCAGTGAGAGGTGCAGGAGCAGTGAGAGATGCAGTGAGAGGTGCAGGAGCAGTGAGAGATGCAGGAGCAGTGAGAGATGCAGTGAGAGATGCAGGTGCAGTGAGAGGAGCAGGGCCAGGGAGAAGAGCAGGCCTAAATCATTTCAGTATACTCACCTTCGTGCCAGGATCAGTCGGAACTCCATTCTGTGTGCCAAATCCAGCTGGTCCAAGATGGTCTTGCTACTGGAAATGTAACCCATCTTACAACCAGCGGCACTGCACCAGAGGGTCTCCGTGATCATCAGGTAGTACCTATCGACATCCAAAACCTGGCGGGCTCACTTGTGGGCTCCATAACCTGTGAGCTGTTTTCCACACACAGGACAGCACAGCCTGACCTTCCAAAGGTGGTATGGCATCCACAAGACAAGCCGGTGTGTGAAAAAATGCTCTGAAGTGGGGGCCTTGTATCGATACGTTTTTATTTATTAATTACCCATATGACTATGGAGTTCCTTGAAATGTGCTATACATATGAGATATATAGGCCTATAATAATAATAATTATAATAATGTTTTGACTCAGGCTCACTGAATGATTACTGAATGACGAGAAACAATTCTATGAACAATAAAATGTTTAATTTTTTAACAATAAAATATAACATTAAACTATGCACATAATAAAGAGTATATATATAACATGGAGAACAGTAGTAAACACACAAAAGTAGAAACAATACGAGTATTAAAAAAAAACATATAAAATAATTAAAATAAAAGTCCCTGAGTGGGGTCGAACCCCCAACCTAATAATAAATAACATATATAATAGTAATAAACACACAAAGATAAAAAACTTTATAAAACTATATACATAGTAGTGAGTATATATATATATATATATATATATATATATATATATATATATACATAAAATAATGTAATGTATATATAAAAAAATATACAAAATATATAAAAAATTAGCTATTTCTTTTTCTTTACTTTTTCAAGCCACTGTTCTTTCGTAAGTGTCTCTGTGACAGGGCAGTAGATAGTCCCTCTAAACTGGCTGTGCCCAGTCGCTGCTGTCCTAAATTGTCCACACTTCCTGCAGGTATTTGCCTCAACCTTTCTGTGGTATGGACGAGGGACGGTGGGTTGAGATTGACTGACTGTGGCAGGAGCTGGGAGGACGAAACTGGGAGTGGCTGGGGCTACAGGAAAAGGGTTTTGGGGGACAACAAACAGTGTGAAGGTAGGGGTAGTGTGGGAGGCAAGAGGGACAGTCGCGCTGGGGCTGGGAAGGACAGGTTCTGGTTGAAGGCTGCCAACGGGCCGAGGAATTATTGGCCTCAGGGTTGTCAGCTTGGGTATGACTGCCTCAGTTGTATAGCTAGTGATGCACCTTTTTAATCTAGCTTGCCCAGCTGTGCTTTGTGGCAGTTTGTAAATATGTTGCTCTCCCTGGACCTGGGGTGGAGCAACAGCACGTACACTGGCAGGTGGGAGAGCCTCAGCAGCAATACCAAGAGGGTCAGGCAGATCGATCCCCTGAAGCAGAAGAGTCTGATCTTGCTTCTTAACCCTGCCGTTGTGCCACTGAACCAGAGTGGTCTGATTTACCTCCACCAGCTGGAGAGTAGTGTCCTGCATGATGGCACCATTAGACAGGATCAGCTGCCGGATCTTTCGGTAATCTTGTAAAATGAGAGACCAGCGACTCAGCGTCTTCTTCTCTTTCTTCCTCGGACTTTGATGGATGCGACAGAGCCTGATGAAAATGGCCTCCACGAGACGACAGCAGTCTGGCCATTGGGCAGGTGAAGCTGTAGATGCTAACACACTCCGTTTCAGGCTGTCCACTCCAGGGTTGAAAACGGCCTTCTTTTTTGGAGACCTGAACCTCCCTATTGTCAGCCTGTCCTGGTGTCTGGCAGCAAACTTCACTCGCTGCTTGTCATATTCAAGCAGGCTCTGCCACAAGCACACAATGTCATCAACCTGAAGAAGGATAGAAGTATAGAGGCATAGCAGAGTTAAAAGGAAACTGGTAATTTCGCATACATAGTTCAGTAACACTGTTTTTACAGTCACATTGTGTTTTGTGTGGTCTTTTCCAAGTTAACAAACATTCAAAATGTTTACATACCTGCTGCCTGCTCAGTGTTAACCCTGTGCTTGTCCTCAGCTCTACCAAATACTCAGCCAGTCTGTCCACCCGGTCCATTCCTGGAATGTTCTGGTCATCCACAGCCTAAAACAGTATCATTTTAAATGGTAAAGAAAAAAAGAGATCAGTGAAATTACATCTTAATGGTAGTATTAATCAGTTTGTCGAATTACAAATTAATTTGCTCGTGGCAAGTTCCTATTGTGAAATTTACATACCAAAAGCTCTTCAGGCACATGAGTGGGGGAACCTGGTGCATACTGGTCTATGGATGTAGTTGGCTGAGAGGAGAAGGCGGCAGCAGCTGGCTGGGAGAAGGCAGATTGGGATGAGGCAGCAACAGACTGGGATGAGGCAGCAGCAGACTGGGATGAGGCAGCAGCAGACTGGGATAAAGGAGCAGCAGACAGGGATGAAGGAGCAGCAGACAGGGATGAAGGAGCAGCAGACAGGGATGAAGGAGCAGCAGACTGGGATGAAGGAGCAGCTGACAAGGATGAGGCAGCAGCTGACTGGGATGAAGGAGCAGCAGACTGGGATGAGGCAGCAGCTGACTGGGATAAAGGAGCAGCAGACTGGGATGAAGGAGCAGCAGACTGGGATGAGGCAGCAGCTGACTGGGATGAAGGAGCAGCAAACTGGGATGAAGGAGCAGCAGACTGGGATGAAGGAGCAGCAGACTGGGATGAAGGAGCAGTAGACTGGGAAAAGGCAGACTGGGATGAGGCAGCAAAAGACTGGGAGAAGGCAAACTGGGATGAGGGAGCAGCAGACTGGGAGAAGGCAGACTGGGATGAGGCAGCAGCAGACTATGATGAGGCAGCAGAAGACTGAGATGAGGGATGAACAGGCTGAATTGTAGGTGGGTTATAGTTAGCTTCATCTTCAAGGAGGAAACTCAGTGTAGGGTCCTCATTGATGTCCTCCTCAAATCCCTCATCCTGCTCATCTACATTTACTTCCTCCAGCAGCTGGTCTGTCTGCTCATTGTCAGCATCTATTGACTGAAGTGGCTGCCCTGTCTGACTAAGTAGATAGTCCACTCCAATTAGCTCCCCTAAAAACAGAATGCAGTGTGTTAAACATATAGCCCTTGCATTAGCAAAGAACCATGTGCTGTAAAATGTACAGTGAGAGTCTTACCAGTGTACTGTGCAGGAGGTTGGAAGGTGGGGACAAGCTTCTCTCCAAAAACATTTAGGCTGTTGGTGTTGATGCTTTGCACCACCTGCCCTACGTAGGTGAGAAGAGGGGAGGATTTTGTGGAAATTGATGCTGCTGCCTGGTCTTGGTTCCACCTGTTCAGGCCTTCCAGGAGATACAACTGAAAATTCAGTGTTTTAGCACTGGTTCCTGTAAAGAAGTGAACAATGAAAATCATGAAACTGGGATAATGAGTTCCTTCAGAAAATATAAAGTGATATTAGATGTTCTATTGTGTTGAATATATACTATACTGCAAACACAATGAGCCACAAACCTGGAATGAACCTGTTTAGGTGGCAGTGGAAAGATTCAAGTGAGGTCGAGCCCCTAGCACATCTGTACTTCATGAGAACTAATCCTCCCTTGGTGGTGGTGGTGCCCGTCACAGTGTAGAGAAACACACCTGGCGGATCCTGGATCACTTAACATGCCTCATCTCAAACACGCCAGATGTGCTCTATCCTCACTGTGTCCAGCAAAGGAACCCCCATCATATCTCTCCCCTTATCCCCCTTCAGTTCCTGCAGAAGCCTGTCAAGGTAGCGGGTTGTGGACTCCACCCCACGAGTCCTCCGACGGCAATAGAGCGCCAGCTCTTTTTTGGTGATGCGTCGGTCCACAAGGTTATCTGTGATGACAGGCACACCTTCCTCCTGCAGTTGCTCTCTCTTTGCCCGCCGCAACAAAGCCACATCATCTGGGTCCCATTCAAAAATGCACGCAGAGAGACGTGACATGAAGACTGGGTATAGAGGATGAGCATCAGTGGTGCACCCCACTGCCAGCCGACGCATGAAGTGCCAGATGTCCAGCCTGATATTGAGGTCAGGCCATCCTCCAAATCTGGCCTGTAGCTTGCTCTGCCCCTTCTCTATGCAGCAGCCACAGTCCACGTACAGCAGCAGTGGTGGAGCCACGGCCGCCTGGCTGTACCTGTTAATCAGTCCGGAGACCATGGTGTCCAGTGCTGGACCTTCCTGAGCAGTCAAGACACTGATAAGAATTTGTCCTGTCTCATTGCCAACAGAAGTCACCCACTGTGCTGTTCCCCTGGCTGTGCCTGCCAACTTCTTTGTGATCTAAAATCAACCAAATTAAAAATATTAATAAAGCATAACACAAATCATTTTCAAACTTCACAACAGTTAAAACATCAGTAATAATGTCAAACAATTACCTGTTTGGTTGAGTCCATTTTCAAAATGGTCCCAAACGTGGAGGTTATGCTTGCCTTGATGTGGTCTATGCGACTGATAATGTCCCTCCCATAAACTGACAGCAGCCACTTGCTAGTAGGGACATCAATGGGCTCTGGAGGCTTTTGGCACATGACAGGTAAGAGGCTGGGGCGGTTGATAAAACCAGCACACTCCTCCATATAGTGCGCCAAACGGTCAAGCCACTCCTCCCCGTGGTTCTCCCTCAGCTGTTTGACAAGTCTTGTGCGACTGTTGCCCAGCGTCCGTTCCCTCAGCATGCGTATGACACGAATGTCACAAGCTTACCTTTGTGTAAAAGAGAAGATTTGCTTATGTAATTTATTTTATGGTAAATAAAATACACTTTTATTTTGCATTTACTTCATATTACACATTTCTGCTTCAGAAAATAAATTATTAATTTTGAAATATGAATGACTTTATTATAAACACATTACAAAATTCTGTACAAGGCGTGTAGATTTTAACTCACTTCTGTGTCAAAATCAGACGGAAAAGTCTTCTATGGGGCACATCGAGCTGGTCCAGGACAGTCTGATTGGTAGACAGGTAACTCAGGCAACACACAGTACACCTGAGAGTCTCTGTTACCATAAGGCAGTACCTGTCGATGTCCAGGACCTTCCGTGCTCTCTTGTGGAGGCCATATCCAGTCAGCTGCTTCCCACATGCAGGACAGAACAGTCTGAACTTCCACAAGTGGTAGGGCATCCACACCAGAAGCCTGTGATTAAAAAAGCGATCTGGAGATGGAGCCTGGTGGTAGATGAGGGAAGGGACGGGTGGCTCATACCAGAGCTTCAAGTCTGTCCTAAGTCTGCCAGAGTGAAAGATCGCAGAAGCAATCCACCTCTGATCCTGTGAGGGGATTGTCTGCCTCATTTTAGTGGGCAGCCAAAATTTATCTGGCTCGGATGCAGGAGCAGGTCCGTGCATAGAAGGGGCAACATGCTCCTCCTGATTCAAAAGCAATGAAAGATTAGAGATGTAATATTAAAACATTGTTTCTCTCAAGTTTGCATACAAGTAATTCTACAAAGGGGCATTAGGGGACATTTCATGTCCATTTATGATAATTAGCCTATATTTTCTTCAAACAAAATTAATTTTAAGGCAGATTTGAGAACTGGTTCTCAAATGATTTTTAAAAAAATCACTGTATACATGGCTAAATGGAAAAAAATAACACTCATATACATGTTTTACTTGAAGTTTAACAAAGTTTGACAAATTCAACAGGGAAACATAAACCAACAGTAATTTTTGTAATGTACCCCCTAACTTTTAGAATAAGCCACATGTACATGTACTTCACACACAGGAAGTAAGAGATGCCACAAAAAATAGATGGGCACTCACCAAGGATGTAAGAGTCGGACTAGCTGCAGAAGGAGGTCTGACTTCAGGAGACGGATTGGCTGAAGGAGGTCTGGCTGCAGGAGACAGACTGGCTGAAGGAGGTCTGGCTGCAGGAGACAGACTGGCTGAAGGAGGTCTGGCTGCAGGAGACATACTGGCTGAAGGAGGTCTGGCTGCAGGAGACAGACTGGCTGAAGGAGGTCTGGCTGCAGAAGGAGGTCTGGCTACAGGAGACAGACTGGCTGAAGGAGGTCTGGCTGCAGAAGGAGGTCTGGCTGCAGGAGACAGACTGGCTGAAGGGGGTCTGGCTGCAGAAGGAGGTCTGGCTGCAGAAGCAGGTCTGGGTGCAGGAGACGGACTGGTTTAAGGAGGTCTGGCTGCAGAAGGAGAAGCACTGGCTGCCGGTTGAATGCTTGAATGAGAAGGACTGGATGAAGGTGAAAGACTGGGTCTGGCTGAAGGAGGCGGACTGTGACTACCAGGCTATAAAGATACATATTGTACATTATCAACAACCATAATAAAGATGATGATGATGAAACATATTAAGGTCTTTTTAAATTACCTGAATCCGCCTTTGTACATTTAGGCTGGGTTTGGCTGCTGAACTAATGGATCCCCCAAATCGTGGCTTTGTAAACTAAAAGAAGGAGATTATTGAACAGATTGACATTCATGTAATATCATACATGCATTGGAAATTTGATGATATGAATTCCCTATTGAAGAATACACAAATAATCTTCCAGCCTACCAATAAAAGGCATTGGGAAATTCCGGAGATCATTGCTTGTGGAGGAGGTAATCTACTCAAATATTAAAATAATGCTTTACCATTGATAAGTTAAGTGCAGGCCGTGTAAAGGTCGGGGCTGAGGTAGAGGTTGGGACAGCGGTAGGAGTGGATGCAGGTGGAGCACTTGTGGTCTGGTAAAAGAACAATCAAGAATGAGGAAAACAGGTTGTATTCATCTTTCATTCGTGGTACATTTTACCGATCTAATTACGCACAGGCATGCCATAATCTAACATTCACAGACATTTATACATTTAATCAGGACAATCCGTCCCTGTACACCAGCAAGAGTCTGAGAGCAGAAACAGCAAGGAGAAGCTGTATAAAAATAAATATAACACCCAATAAAAATAAATTCAATACTAACTGGTCTCTTTGGCAATTTTTAAAATCCAAATCATTTCTAAATGTTTTTGTTTGCTTGTGTTTTTATATCTGTAATGAGGTCATAAATAAAACCTGTCCTTCGTAATCTGTGGATACGTATATTTTGATATTTGGAGAAATACACACAGTGGCCACAAATTAATTATATTCACATTATATATATATTTTATTTATTTACAATTATACACTAATTAATGGAGCCTAACTGCAAATCGCAGATGAAATTGTAATTGACTGTCTAATTCTAAGATGCAAACAAATATATATATATATATATATATATATATATATATATATATATATATATATATATATATATTTGTTTGCAGCTTAGAATTAGATAGTCAATTACATGGATATATTAATCCATGTAATTGATCCTAAATTAATCCTAACATAAATATTATTGATATAGGTAATGGTAATGGACTGCTGACACATCAACTTTGTTTGAGGTAAGATTTAAAAGCTTTATACAAAATACTTTTTTGAATAAATGAGCAAAACCCAAAGCCTATCAGAAATTGTCTCTGCCTATTTAATCGTTGGAGGAGCTATGGGACTAGATATAGCCAACATTGTTATCCACGGTAAAAGGTGGTATCACTTTAGCAAGCTTTATAAATAAAAAGCAAAATTTTTATTTTTATTTTCCAAACCCCTGTGCTGGCAAACCGCCGCAGACGGGACATCCACTCATCGTCCCCCATGGCCTTGTGTGACTTTTTAGACATCTCTGGAACATTTGAAACATGTTTAGTCTTTTTAGCTACTAACGCTTTACTACTTATTACTGTATTTGATACAGTACTACTATAATTAAACACTAAACAATAACATACTAGAATCATGATCGATATTGACATTTTTAAACACACCTTAAAGAACACTGAAAGGTAAAAATCCACGAATATATTATTGTTAATGTAATTCATCATTGGAGACAATAACATGAGAAGTGCTGCAGTATACTACATCAAGACTGATCATGACACTAAACAACTTTACATTTTAAAATGCAAATTAAAATATGTTGTTGTTAATGTAGATTGTAGTTTATCAAAAAATAGTGTAATAGAAAAGTGCTGCAATATACTAGCTCATCAAGATATATAGATCATAACATTAAAAAGTACCTTAATGCAGCATAACATACGAGAAAAAGTTAGCAATATATGAAAAATATGTTGCTGATGTTAATGTAGTTCATCAACACATTAAGATGAAATGCTGAGGTTGCCAGCAGATCAAGATCGCGATAGATCATAACAATAAACACCTTAATGGGTCATAAAATACGAGAAGAAAATGAAATATGTATTATTGTATTGTTGTTAATGTAGTTTATCTTACTTGTTGACATTCGATGAATGAACGGCAATACTTCGGCGCGGGTATACCTGAGAATAAAAAAGAGCCCGTCTCTCCACGGCGCCTGAAAGATGAAGATTCGATGCGTGATTGGCCAAAGAATCCTCTCAAAAATGAAGCCAGAGAACGCCATTGGCTCAGCAAAGATGGAGATCCGAAACGTGATTGGCCAAGGAACTCTGAAAAAGATGAAGCCCGATAACGCCATTCGCCAAGCAAAGATGAAGATACGACGCGTGATTGGCCGAGGAACTCTGACAAAGATGAAGTCCGAGAACGCCATTCGCTCAACAATGATGGAGTGCTCGCGCTTGATTGGCTGTTGTGAAACAGCCGCACGGCTGTCAGGTAGCGTTCAGGTCGCAGTCTCCCCTGGTGGCGTGGGTTCGAATCCCACTTCTGACAAACCTAACCATTGGCTGCGGGCCCAAGCTAGAGTCTTTAACCCTCTGGCAAGTTTATCAAGAAATGCAGTAATGTTGACAAAGCACTGCAATTCAGTTCATGCTAGAATTAACCAAACATTAAAGTAACACTGACCTGCAGTACATGGCCTTTAAAGTAACACTTTAGTGCAATGTATGGGATTCTATGGCACTTGGAATTTCAAGTCATGACATTTCAGAAAAAATGGACATGTTGATTGAATCGGATTCAACTGAATTTTACGAAATAACATGTTGTGATGTTTACCGGAAGAAGATGCAGTAGAATTTCATGGCCAGGATTCTTGGAAATTTCTTGGAATGAAATGTCATGGGTTTGGGGGCATGGGGTTGAGTGTCATGACACAAGATTCAAGGAATGTCATGTAAAACATTACATTAGCATTAACAAGACATGCCATTAGAATGAAAGAATGATATAAGCCTTAACAAATCATTGTGACACATATGACATGAATATGAGAGTAATACTATTACTGCATTTGTTCAACATTAGTCTTAAAAAAACACTGGATTTCAATTACATTGCATATGAAGAAATGGACAAAGGCATAAAAGGGAATACAGAAAGCAGCTCATTAATTTACACGGTCCCGTGTATCAAAAAGCACCATTCTGCCCCGTGTGAGGCTCGAACTCACGACCTTCAGATTATGAGACTGACGCGCTGCCTAACTGCGCCAACGAGGCATGTGCTCTGACTCGGGTGAGCGGTGAAGCCCTACCTTCTAGATCATCTGCCATTCGGTGTAGGTCCAAAAATGCTGCTCAACACCGGCCGTCATGTCAGGATGGCCGAGCGGTCTAAGGCGCTGCGTTCAGGTCGCAGTCTCCCCTGGAGGCGTGGGTTCGAATCCCACTTCTGACAAACCCAACCTTTGGCTGCGGGCTCTAGCTAGAGTCTTTAACCCTCTGGCAAGTTTATCCAGAAATGCAGTAATTGGCACACCCTGGAACATGGGCACACCCTGGAAACCTGGTGCTGATGGTATAAGTATATTTGGTACCATCTGCAGTGATGCTCCAGATGCAGATGGTGTCAGCAACGTCTGACTCTGCGCTGGTGCCTTGGGTCTGAGAGGGGGTCGCCCAACAGAAGTCTGCCTCTGCTTTGCCTGACCAGCTGTGCTCTCTGGTAGCTTGTACTGGTGCTGCTCCCCTGGTTGTTCTGGCTCAGTCCGTAGACGTTTGGCTACCAGGAGAGGCTCATGAGCTTCAGGGAGGGGCTGAGGCAACTGAATGCCCTGAAGCAGCACAGACAGGTCCTGCTTTTTCTGTCTTTTGTTATACCACTGAATCAGGGTGTTCTGGTTAACCTCCACCAGCTGCATGCATGTTCCTCCCATCACCAAGCTGTTGCCCAGTACAAGCTGCCTTATCCTGCGATAGTCTTGCAGGATCAAAGACCATCTTGACAGGGCTCCCTTGCCTTTTCTTTTGGGGCTTGGGTGGACAGTGCAAAGTCTGATGAAGATGGTCTCCACCAGACGGCAACAGTCAGGCCACTGAGCAGGTGCGCTGCTTGCACCCAGCACACATCTGGTGGTGCTCTCTACACCAGGGTGAGTGGGCTTCTTCGGGACCTTGAAGCGTCCACTCAGCAGTCTCTTGCGGCATCGCCTGTCATACACCACCCGTTCCTTGTCCCGGTCATCCAGGTTCTGCCAAAGAGCAATTATGGTGTTGGCTTCCTGGTTGGTCAGGCTGAGGGCTGTGTGGTCCCGGAAATCCACCAGATATTCTGCCAGCTGGTCCACATGTTGATAACCCGGGATATTTTGGTAGTCAACAGCCTATTAAAAAACACAAACATGCAATACAATTATTACATCACATCTGTCTAATGCATAGTTCCATAACTGATTGTGTTATTTTCCTGTTTATCACCGTAAAGCACTGTATAGTACAAAGCAGAGAGCGCCATTCTTGACATTTTACAAAGCACCAAATAAATAAAGATGACTTGACTTGATGTGTATTTGCAGCTTACAAATGAATTTAGGCTGTACTTTTAAATGTAAAATATGTGGAAAGTCTGGATTTAAAGCACTGGATGTTAATTCATCATAATTATTCTAGTTAATTTGAAAGACATACAAAGGAGTAGTATTTACCGTCTCTTCTTCATCAACATCCTGACCAGCATCCTCTGGCTCTGAGGGGAGAGTTGAAACAGATGTTTCAGAGGGAACAGGTGTGACAGCAGTCCCTGAGGGTCCAGGTGATGAAGGAGACTGTGTGAGGACAAGTTTGGGGTCAGGGATCAGTGAAGGGGATGTGGAGCCCAGTACAGGTGTGGCACTGCTGGTGACCAGGGTGGAAGAACCCAGTGTCAGTGTGGAAGAGGGTGGTGACAGAACAGCCTCCAGATCTGCTATTGTGTGATCCTCGCTGATGTCACAGAAGCCCTCATCTTCATCTCGCTCCTCCACACTGAGGTCCTCAATGAGCTCTGCTGTCTGCTCAGAGTCAGGATTCATGTCCTGCAGTGCCTGACCAGTCTGCTGGAACAGATACTGCACTCCAATGAGCTCACCTGAAATAAAAACAATAAACAAACGGAAATTAAATAGAATGTTGTGTATCATATTTGATACATTAGGCTTTTGTAGTAGCTCATAAAGTGTGAGAATATAGAGCTCATCGTCAAGGAGAAAAAAAAAAAACAGTTTTATTTAAAGGCCCAACACGTTTAATTATGTGGGCAAAACATGAAATGAAATGCAACACAATGATGATTGAGAGAAAAGTCTGATGATCATTTTGATATTTACATGTGACATGATTTTCTAATCAAGTGAACCCAAGCTGCTTCAGTTTAGTAACTAGTCATTAAATATTAGTAACAATATAAAAGTTATTCTTACAATTACTTTATAAAATCAGTAAAGGTTTCACAATGAAAAGAAACGTGAAGCACGAGCTGAAGGTGGACACTTTTACAATTATACTAAAAGACTATAATCAATCAGACGACAGAGGGCATGTTTCCTAAAAAGTTTTGATCATGTTGATCATTTAGAGTCCTTTAGAAACTTGCATATCAATTATGATACAATCGACTCTATAGGGTTAAATCTGACATATAGACGGAGGTTACACAGAAATTGCAAGTTGATAAAATAAAAAATATATAAAATAATTCTCACCGGTGTAACATGCAGGGGGACAAAACGTGGGGACCACTTTCCTGCCAAACAGCTTTTCATAATTGCCGTTTACACAGTGAACAAGTTCTCCTGTGTAGCTGCGCAAAGCTGATGGCTCCGATGACAGGGAAGCAGCCTCCCGGTCCTGGTTCCACCGGTGTAGACCCTCCAGCAGATAAATCTGAAAGTTCAGACTGTTTGCACTGGTCCCTGTAAATAGACACAACAGTGTTTAGGAGGTGTTAAAGGAACACACAAAAACACTTAATGCTCTTTCTTTACACATGCACAGTGTGTGTGACAAAGACAATACCTGGGATGAAACGGTTCAGGTGTAAATGAAAGGACTCGAGAGAAGTGGAGCCTCTGGCACATCTGTAGGTCTTTAGAAGCACACCTCCCTTGTTTAGGCTCCCTGTCTCTGTATAGAGCACAACACCAGGGGGGTCTTGAATGCATTTCACATGCTTCTTCTGGACATTCCAGATGTGCTCCATCCTTTCTCGGTCCAGGAGAGGAACACCCAGGGAGTCTTTGCCCTTGCTGCTCAGGAGCTCTGTAAGCAGCCGCTCAAGGAGAAGGATGGTAGTCTCCTCTCCACAGGTCCTTCTCTGGCAATGGAGTGCCAGCTCATTCCTGGTAAGATGCTTGTTGACATCTTCATCTGTCAGCGCAGGCCAACCCTGGGATATCAACAGCTCTCTCTTTGCTTTGCGAAGCATAGAAACATCAGCCGCATCCCACTCAAAAATGCACGCTGACAGCCGTGACATGAAGATGGGATACAGCTGATGGGCATCAGTTGTACACCCCATGGCAATCCTGCGCATAAAATGCCAGATGTCCAAGCGAATCATGAGATCAGGCCACCCTCTGAATCTGGTTTTCAGCTTGGTCTCACCCACATCAGTGCAGCAGCCACAGTCCACGTACAAAACAGCAGGTGGATCCACACTAGCCTGCTGGTACCTTTTCACCAGACCATCGACCATCATGTCCAGTCCTGCTCCTTCCTGTGCTGTCAGCACACTCATGAGCACCTGACCAAACTCATTGCCAACAGAGGTAAGCCAGAGTCCCGTTCCCCTTGCCGTCCCAGCCAGCTTCTTAGTGATCTGCAGTAGATGACAGGAAGCATGCAATGCAATGAAACATCACACCATGTAGAATATGATACTCATGCTCTGATAATGATATAACAGTAAACACCATAAATTAACAAAAATCCCCTGCTAACCTTTTTAGTGGAATCCATCTTCAAGACTGAACCATACGTAGATGTTATCCTTGCATGGATTTCATCCAGCCTTGTCAGGATGTCTTGGCTGTACACGGTGAGCAGCCACTTGCAGCTTGGGACCACTGTAGGCTCTGGGGGTTCCTGGAATTGTATTTGCAACACCCCGGGTCGTTTGAGGAAGTCCACACATTGGGTGGTGTACCGGGCCATACGCTGGAGCCACTCCTCACTGTGGTTCTCACGCAGCTGTTTGATGACCCGCGTGGGACTGTTGCCTAGGCCACGCTCACGCAGGAGCCGAATGACTCTCATATCACAGCCATACCTTAGGAAAAGCAAAATCCACACATTCATATATTTTACATAATTGATTTGTAAAGTATTTGCAAACATATTTGATGATGGGCTATCAACTGGATGTGGAATTAAAGTGTACTTACTTTCCGCGTGAGGATGACCCGAAATTCAGAGCGATGGCCCAGATCCAGCTGTTGCAGGACAGTCTGACTCCAGGACACATGCGAGGCTTTACACTTGGTACAGATGAGGGTTTCTGTGACCATGTTGTACATCCTATCGATGTCCAGAACCTGCCGTGCCCTTTTGTGCAGACCGCTTCCAGTCAGCTGATGCTGCCCGCAGGCAGAATTGGGACAGAGAGCCTTGATCTTCCACAGCTTGTACGGCATCCACAGCAACAGAGCATGACAAAAAAATCTGTCTGGAGCTGGAGCCTGGTTGTAAATAAGTGCTGGCTGTGGTGGGTAATACCAGAGCTGTAGGTTGTCTCGAAGCTCTGGTTTTCCCTTGGGCCCCATTTTAAAAAGCCTGCTGGCAATCCACCTGTGATCCTCTGGTCGCAAAGTGTCCGACCACTGATTACCGCAGATGCATCTTGCAGTAATCAGTAAGATTCTTTTTGTTTTTGAAATATGATTAAAATACAGTCAAAAACAGTAATAGTGGGAAATAATATTGCAATTTAGGATCGCCGCTTATTTGAATCTGTTTTCAAAAGTATTTACAGTTTTTTTCAATCGCTAACATGCGCTTACCCATACTTCAGATACTTTTTCCTAAACTCTTAACACAGACTCACACCAACAAAACACAATTGGCCAAATGGATAATTTTCTTCTCAAGAACACATTTTGTTACAGATTTTATGATTGTTTACACACTAAAATAAAAATTTCCACACAATTTGCAAAATTCTACTCCAATGAGCAAAACCCCTCCACAGATTTGCACAACATTACACACAATGTCTGCTTTACCCTTTTAGCAAAACATTACACACAGTGATTTGTAAAACTCTACACACATTTTCACACCTTAGACACAGATAAGGATTGTATCTGTGTCTTGTGAAGTGAACCTTGTTTTCACTTCACAAGGTACATGCAGTCAATCAAAGTACACCAGGTTTCAAAACACTGGCTATTTTATTACAAAAACTTCATAGACTTTTGTGTTTCAGTTTTACAGGTATTTGCATACAAAACATGCAATCCACCATTTTTACACTAAATTTATTGGTTGGGAACTGTATGTCCACATGTACAGTATTCCAGTAAAAAGCAAATCAGTTTTTTTCCCTTTACTGTTTACCAGCCTCTCTTAGTGAAAGACCGTGGTTGATTACATGGTCAATGATAGTGGCACGAATTTCATCACTGACTACTGTTCTTGCAGCCCTTGGAAGTCCTTAGGCCTGCTCTTCTCCCTGGCCCTGCTCCTCTCACTGCACCTCTCATCTCTCACTGCATCTCTCACTGAACCTCTCACTGCACATCTCACTGCATCTGTCACTGCACATCTCACTGCATCTCTCACTGCACCTCTCACTGCACATCTCACTGCATCTCTAACTGCACCTCTCACTGCACATCTCACTGCATCTCTCACTGCACATCTCACTGCATCTCTCACTGCACATCTCACTGCACATCTCACTGCACATCTTACTGCACATCTCACTGCATCTCTCACTGCATCTCTCACTGCACCTCTCACTGCACATCTCACTGCATCTCTCACTGCACTTCTCACTGGGCCTGCTCTCCCTGGGCCCCTTGCTCTTACTCTTCCTCGTCCAGACAGACAGTTTGTCTTTTTCTGTTTCCAAAAACATCACTCCTCAAAGTCCTCCTTTTACTGTATAAGTGTCAATGTAACAGAAAAAAATAACCCCTGCCACTGAGTCTAAGCCAGACTGGAATCAGCTATGGTTGGCCCAATTTACCCAACATAAATCAGGTGTGTGTCAATTATTCAATTGTTTTTTTATTATCAGATGAGATATATTGTTTTTGAATTGATATCATTGAAGAAGCCGAGGTTTTTATACTGTATCTAAGGTTTGGAATATTGTTTTTGCTATTGTGGGGTGGTGTGTGTTAACATTTGTAAATACTACAAAAACAGTCCATAATTTTGTTGGGAGGTATAGCTTGTCTGTTAAGAAAATTTAAGCATTGTGGAAATGTGTTCACTGACTGCATATTGTGTGAAAACTGTATAGTATTGCTCTTAATTCATTATGATAAGATTTCCTGCATACAAAATATATTTCTAAAAACTGCACAGATGTGGAATTTGTCTTAGAATGCAATGTGGATTATGCCAGTACTTACAGAGACAGTGGTGCTTGGTGTAGGGGCACTGGACACTGCTGCGCTGGGTTGGTCAACAGCCTGAGATGTTTCCTGGAATACAAAATATGTTTCTAAAAAGTGCACAGATGTGGAATGTATCTTAGAATGCAAGTTTCTAAAAAGTGCACAGATGTGGAATTTGTCTTAGAATGCAATGTGGATTATGCCAGTACTTACAGAGACAGTGGGGCTTGGTGTAGGGGCACTGGACACTGCTGCGCTGGGTTGGTCAACAGCCTGAGATGGTCTCCTAGCCACATTCAGATTTGGCTTTGCAGCAGCAATGTGGGACCCACCAAATCTTGGCTTGGTAAACTAAAAAAGGGCAAAACAATTTCAATGAAAAGACAAATTGAATTGTAACAGCACATTGGCCAAAAATATAATAAAATGTAAAATAAGAAAATATCTATTGATCCTATCATTCATTATATAACTAAAGGACCTGCTTTCTTTCTTTAACTTATTTTTTTGTCTGTGTATTACCACACTCTACTACTTATACAGATTGAAATATGCACAGTTAGAATAGAAAAATGTGTGGGAAGGTATTGCTAGAATGTGAGTATATAGTAATTTAACAAGTACCTTTTAAAAATGACTTAAAATCAAAAATAGTTTGCACATAGTTTGTAAGAGAAAGCGTTTATTAACAGTAATGAAGGTTACCCTTGAAATGGCAACAAAGCAGATTCATGATGACTTAATTCATAATACGTGTATAATTAATTGTGCATAAGTGGAATGTTACCTGAGAAATACAGAATGAAAGACGTAGCTTCAGTAGCCAGTTGGAAAAATCAAGAGAGATGCCATGAAGGACGTGAGTGTCCTTTAACCCATAATGGCAAAGCCCAATTAGAGAGGAAGAGGAGAATGCAAGAGCAGAGCCCAGAGAAGAAAGAGAGATCACATAGGTTACATTGTTCTTTCACCATTTTACTTGATCTAAACCAACCTGAGACAGTGAAACTGACCAATAAGCAGACTACAGCCGCCCCTGTACAAGGTGTCACAGCTGGCAGGTAGGTGTAAAAACATACCAGCCATTTCCACTGAGCTTAAACCTTTATACTAAACGTATATTAAAACTGCAATTATATATATAAAAAAAATGTTATTACCTTTGACAAACTTGGTATAATTTTAGAAGTAGGCTGGGGTGGGAGCTGACGCTGACTCTGCGCCATGACCTCCTGTGCTGGTCCAGTAGCGGCAGACTGTTGTTCAACAACCCTTGGTGCTTGTCCAATAGAGGCTGTGGCCTGCTTAAGACAACCACAAAAAAACATAGGCTACAATAATTGTTGAACGAGAAGAATTTGGTCAGTAAATTATATATATATTAAAAAAATACAAGTTACATCTTTACATTGTTACCTTTTGAGTGTGAAAACCACATATGCACTTTGGGACCGCTCCGAGCAAGGTTGTCTGGCCGCGAGACTGCATCGGACATCTTTCAATCTGTAAACATTATCACACATATAATATAGAATACATGCATTTCTAACTTATCAGTATGAATGCCACATTAATTTATTGTAGTGTGTCATTTATTTTTATTCATGTTCTTTGAAGGGGAGATACAAACTGTAAAATTAGAGATAAAGAGTGAGTAAAGTTTGTATCCTCCTTTAAAAGAACAAGAGAGAAACATTTCACACCTTCAAAAAAACATCCATTCACTCAAAATCCCCACCCCCACTGCCTCAAATCTCTGAATCTCCCAGTGCAAAAAAAAGGTTTTTTTTTTACATAAATAAACATAAATCTCAAATACCTGCAACATTATCTACATACATATCTATAAATAATGATGACATAGAATTAAATGATTAGGATTACAATTATTACATCATGCAAAGGTGACAAAAGCACACTCACCCTTTGGTACACGTCATGCCACTTTTTCTGTCGAGGAGCTGGCCTGTTACCCTCATTTGATGGCCAAACTCCTGTGCTGGCAAACTTTTTTAGCCTTGCAATCCAGTCAGTATCTGACATGGCTTTATGGGATTTTTTGCCAGACATTTTTTTGTTGGGGGGCTAACAGTTAGGTTATATCGTTTTGAACAAAACTACTATAATACAAATTATTTCTTTTAAAAAAGCACACACGATATTTACAATTATAATATATACAATTATATACAAATATAAAATTACATTGTCCGAAAATACAGTTAAAGTTACCGAAAAATAAGTTTCGCAGTCCTCCGTTAAAATGATGCTGCCTGACCTCCGTGACAGTGATGCTCGACGTCTGAACATTTTGACCTCTGACACGCCCCTCAGGATATGTCATTACTTCGTACACCTTCGGCTCAGTTCGGCAACTTGATTGACACTTGGCTAGCTTCCTGACTCCTCCTCCTAGCGGTGCTAAGCGTAAACGTGCCATCGACATTTCCTTGTACTCTGATTGGTCAAATGTCGAAAATGATAAGGAAAAAGTCAAGAATGGCGCTCTCTGATTGGCTGCAAATGTTATAATGTCGAGAATGGCGCTCTCTAATTGGCTGCAAATGTTATAGCGCGTCGACATGATTGGCTGTGGCGTTCAACATTGTTCAACATTATCCCCATTTTGACGGACTATCCTTCGGCAGCTGGCGTTCAGGTCGCAGTCTCCCCTGGAGAGGTGGGTTCGAATCCCACTTCTGACAAACCTAACCTTTGGCTGCGGGCTCAAGCTAGAGTCTTTAACCCTCTGGCAAGTTTATCCAGAAATGCAGTAATGTTGACAAAGCACTGCAATTCAGTTCATGCTAGAATTAACCAAACATTAAAGCAACACTGACCTGCAGTACATGACTTTTAAAGTAACACTTTAGTGCAATGTATGGGATTCTATGGCACTTGGAATTTCAAGTCCTGACATTTCAGAAAAATTCTAAAGCAAACGTGTTATCCACTACACTACGGAAACCTATTGATGAGACGCATGTGCTTTTTAGAAGATGGCTGCTTCCCATAATCTGCCCTGCAAGTAGTGTGACAGTCTGTAAATTCCACAAACAACAGAACAGAGGTCATTCAGCATGGCAGTCTGCCTACAGCTCCTTGGTACGATGGCCTTCACCTGTCTCAAAAGTAATGGTTTTGTAGCGAATTGCAGGATTACAGCGAAACACAGGAAACCTCAATGGTCATTTGTTTTATTTTTGTCCTTTTCTAAAGAGATTAAACCACAAACATTCCTGCAAGTGTACCGACCTGCTCAACAGAAAATCACATACGAAATTTTTGCAAAAACCACCCACAGTTTCCGCCCAGTTTCGAACTGGGGACCTTTCACGTGTGAGTCAAACGTGATAAACACTACACTACGAAAACAGTCTTCATGTTGCAGACATAAATCTTTAGGTGCACGCTTGTTAAAAATCATATAAAGGAAATGAGCGCTGCACCCACCTAGCGTGGTAAACAGTTTAAATTGTCTGTCAGAATCCAACAGTTGTTTCTGCTCGGCTTCAAACCGAGGGCCTTTCGCGTGTTAGGCAAACGTGATGACCACTACACTACAGAACCACTACATAACGTAAACACGTCTTCAGGTTGCAGACATAAATCTTTAGGTGCACGCTTATTAAAAACCATATAAACGAAATGAGTGCTGCACCCACCTAGCGTGGCAAACAGTTTAAAATTTCTGTCAGAATCCAACCACTGTTTCTGCTCGGTTGCGAACCGAGGACCTTTCGCGTGTTAGGCGAACGTGATGACCACTACACTACAGAAACCTGTAAGATGACTCCTTCCCATAATCTGCCCCGGAAGCAGTGTGACAGTCTGTAAATTCCACAAACAATAGAACAGAGGTCAATGAAGTGTACTGACCTGCTCAACAGAAAATCGCATACGAAATTTTTGCAAAAACCACCCACAGTTTCCACCCAGTTTCGAACTGGGGACCTTTCGCGTGTGAGCTGAATGTGATAACCACTACACTACGTAAACACGTCTTCAGGTTGCAGACATAAATCTTTAGGTGCACGCTTGTTAAAAAGCATATAAAGGAAATGAGTGCTGCACCCACCTAGCGTGGCAAACAGTTTAAATTTTCTGTGAGAATCCAACCGCTGTTTCTGCTCGGTTTCGAACCGAGGACCTTTCGCGTGTTAGGCGAACGTGATGACCACTACACTACAGAAACCTGTAAGATGACTCCTTCCCATAATCTGCCCTGGAAGCAGTGTGACAGTCTGTAAATTCCACAAACAACCGAACAGAGGTCATTCGGCATGGCAGTCTGCCTACAGCTCCTTGGTACGATGGGCTTCACCTGTCTCAAAAGTAAGGGTTTTGTAGCTAATTGCAGCATTTATATTTAATATGCCTCCGCTTGTTTTCACCCAGTTTTGAACTGTGGAAGAGAGAGGTATAAGGGCGACTTTCGTCAAACTGACAGTTTTATTGCCCCCCATAAAGCCTCCCAGTTTATGACACCTTGGGAATCCCCCGAGATACTCAGCCCTCCCCTCCCTCCCTCCCTCCCTCCCTCCCACTTCCGGCCTGTACACCTGTGCATGGAATTTCTCCCCACGCTAACTCCTCCCCTTCCTCCCCATATTGGTCTGAACAGATTAAGTGTGGAAAATCACCCACGATCAATAGGGCTCAATGTAAAACATGTTCAAAATGATTAAAAAACATTAAAAACAATATTTTACAGTTTTTTTCAACCGCTAACAAGCGCTTACCGATACTTCAGATACTTTTTCTAAACTCTTAACACAGACTCACACCTACAAAACAAATTTGGCCAAATGGATAATTTTCTTCTCAAAAACACATTTTGTTAAATATATACTAACTCTTCATTTCAAAATAGAACACCTCTTTTTCTGCACACACTAACTTTACCAAAACACTGGAAATCTGACTCAGAATGAAATTATTCTGTCAAAGAATAACACTTGTTTTCACTTCACAAGGTACATGCAGTCAATCAAAGTACACCAGGTTTCAAAATACTGGCTATTGTTGACATTACAAAAACTTCATAGACTTTTGTGTTTCAGTTTTACAGGTATTTGCATGCAAAACATGCAATCCACCGCTTTTATACTAAATTTCTTGGTTAGGAACTGTATGTCCACATGTACAGTAATGTTCACATTCAAAAGCATTCCAATATAAAGCTAATCAGTTTTTTTTTCCTTTACTGTTTACCAGCCACTCTTAGTGAAAGACCGTGGTTTATTATATGGTCAATGATAGTGGCACGAATTCATCACTGACTACTGCTCTTGCAGCCTTTGGAATGCAACCATCACGCATTTTTACACATCTACCTTGCCGTCTCCCTGGGCCTGCTCTTCTCCCTGGCCCTGCTCCTCTCACTGCACCTCTCATCTCTCACTGCACCTCTCACTGTACATCTCATCTCTCACTGCACCTCTCACTGCACATCTCACTGCACCTCTCACTGCACATCTCACTGCACATCTCACTGCATCTCTCACTGCATCTCTCACTGCATCTCTCACTGCACCTCTCACTGCACCTCTCACTGCATCTCTCACTGCACCCCTCACTGCACCTCTCACTGCACCTCTCACTGGGCCTGCATCTCTCACTGCACCACTCACTGCATCTCTCACAGCACCTCTCACTGCATCTCTCACTGCACCCCTCACTGCACCCTCTCACAGCACCTCTCACTGGGCCTGCATCTCTCACTGCACCTCTCACTGGGCTTGCATCTCTCACTGCTCCTGCACCTCTCACTGCATCTCTCACTGCATCTCTCACTGGGCCTGCATCTCTCACTGCACCACTCACTGCATCTCTCACTGCACCTCTCACTGCATCTCTCACTGCACCCCTCACTGCACCCTCTCACAGCACCTCTCACTGGGCCTGCATCTCTCACTGCACCTCTCACTGCACCTCTCACTGCACCTCTCACTGCATCTCTCACTGCACCCCTCACTGCATCTCTCACAGCACCTCTCACTGGGCCTGCATCTCTCACAGCACCTCTCACTGGGCTTGCATCTCTCACTGCACCTCTCACTGCATCTCTCACTGCATCTCTCACTGGGCCTGCATCTCTCACTGCATCTCTCACTGCACCTCTCACTGCATCTCTCACTGCACCCCTCACTACACCCTCTCACAGCACCTCTCACTGGGCCTGCATCTCTCACTGCACCTCTCACTGGGCTTGCATCTCTCACGGCTCCTGCACCTCTCACTGCATCTCTCAATGCATCTCTCACTGGGCCTGCATCTCTCACTGCATCTCTCACTGGGCCTGCATCTCTCACTGCTCCTGCACCTCTCACTGCATCTCTCACTGCATCTCTCACTGGGACTGCATCTCTCACTGCTCCTGCACCTCTCACTGCATCTCTCACTGGGCCTGCTCTTCTCCCTGGGGCCCTTGCTCTTACTCTTCCTCGTCCAGACATTACAGTGTTTGTTTTTTTCTGTTTCCAAAAATATCACTCCTCAAAGTCCTCTTTTACTGTATAAGTGTCAATGTAATAGAAAAAAAATAACCCCTGCCACTGAGTCTAAGCCAGATTGGAATCAGCTATGGTTGGCCCAATTTACCCAACATAAATCAGCTGTGTCAATTATTCAATTGTTTGTTTATTATCAGCTGAGATATATTGTTTTTGAACTGATATCATTGCAGAAGCAGAGGTTTTTGTACTGTATCTAAGGTTTGGAATATTGTTTTTGCTATTGTGGGATGGTGTGTGTTAACATTAGTAAATACTACAAAAACAATCCATAATTTTGTTGGGAGGTATAGCTTTATTGTGTTTAGAGTTTTAAAAATGTGACAACTGGTTGGACAAACGCTTGTTAGCGACTGAAAAAAAATGTAATTTGGACTAGAATGACGCATCCGTTTTGTTTCATGAAGCTGTAGATTACTCATGTAATGTAGTACTCATGTAATGGCAATGCATTAACATACCACACCTCTAATATTATAAAGAGTCTTGACATGTGTTCTATGGTTTTGTATGCATTTACATTACTATTTAATAACACATTTACTAAGGGACAATACTACAGGGAATTAGAATGACATTACATTTTTCTGTGTTAGGGAGGCGTAAACCACCAGCAACACTCTTAAAACCAGACCGGCCTGATGAATATAGTGCTACTGCATCTCCACATCCAGGTTAGTATATGGACGTATACACATGCCGACTCTACTCTAACGATGTGCCTGTTTCTGATCAGTGTTATTGTTTTTCACCAATTCCCTTCACTCCAGTGAGGGTTCCTTTGCCAGTACCTCCAGAGTTGCTTGAATTGGGGTTATCGACAAGCAAGACCACATCGCCTATGAGACCAGTTCAGGAAACCATGCTCTGTCAATGTAAGGACTTAATGTAACATAATTTTACTTAATAAAATTTAAAACAGATTTAACATATTTAACAAATGTAATGCTCATCTATGACTAATGTCAACCATGTCATCCTGCAGCCCTCCTCCCAGTGACCTCTGCAGAATCTATAGCCTCTACTCCTCCCTCAGGCCCCCCTGCAACTGCTGTCCAGTCGGGACTCCTTGCAGCCTCTACTCCACCCACAGCACTCCCTGCAGCCTCTGCTGGGTACCCCCAACTCAGTTGGAGGAGAAGCCAGCACTTCCACCACTGCCAGGCTATGAGCAGGATGTAAGCCAATGGAACTGCTCTCACCAGCAGAGAATCTGGATGAAAACAGAAATGGAAGACTTGGGACTGTGGCCAGGCTCTACACCGGTGAGACATCCAATGAACATGATCTTCTTGTGGCGTTACCCACCTCAGCCTGAGCTTATTGATGCTGTCTATAAGCTGCCATCACCGAAATACTTTCAACTTCATCCATTCTTCATTTGGAAACCAGAGCACTCCATTATGGAAATAGTCCGCAACAACTACACTCTGCCATGTCTGAATGGCTGTCCGAATCCTCCCGTTGTCTCATCAGGAGTTGGACGACCCCATGTCATTATTGGTACAAGCAGCCAGTACTACATGCTGGCCTCTCGGCTCAGCTGTAAAGTCTGTAAAAAGTACTGGTTTGCAGACAAACCTCAATGGATGGACATGTTGCCAAGTCGATTCTGCAACATTTTTACATTTAAAATGCCTCCACTTGTTTCCGCCCAGTTTTGAACTGAGGACCTTTCGCGTGTAAAGCAAACTTGATAACCACTACACTACGGAAACTTGATTTGGGTGTCAGTCCCACCTCTTCTAGGGTACGCTTGTTCAAAAGCGACTGAAACTATAGACTGCCCAGTGTTTTTAACATGGCAAAAAGCTGCTAATTTTGTTGGCAGACCAAACATTTTTTTTTACTGTACAGGAAACCTCAATGGCCATTTGTTGTATTTTTTGTTCTTTTCTAAAGAGATTAAACCACAAACATCCCTGCAAGTGTACTGACCTGCTCAAGAGAAAATCGCATATGAAATTTTTGCAAAAACCACCCACAGTTTCCGCCCAATTTCGAACAGATGACCACTACACTATAGAAACCTATTGATGAGGTGCATGTGCTTTTTAGAAGATGGATCCTTCCCATAATCTGCCCTGCAAGCAGTGTGACAGTCTGTAAATTCCACAAACAACAGTACAGAGGTCATTCTTCATGGCAGTCTGCCTACAGCTCCTTGGTACGATGGCCTTCACCTGTCTCAAAAGTAAGGGTTTTGTAGCGAATTGCAGCATTTATATTTAAAATGCCTCCACTTGTTTCCGCCTAGTTTTGAACTGAGGACCTTTCGCGTGTAAAGCGAACGTGATAAAAAGCATATAAAGGAAATGAGCGCTACACCCACCTAGCGTTGACAACAGTTAAAATTTTCTGTCAGAATCCAACTGCTGTTTCTGCTCGGTTTCGAACCAAGGACCTTTCGTTTGTTAGGTGAACGTGATGACCACTACACTACAGAAACCTATTGATGAGATTCATGTGCTTTTTCTGCCCTGCAAGCAGTGTGACAGTCTTGAAATTCCACAAACAACAGAACAGAGGTCATTCGGCATGGCAGTCTGACTACAGCTCCTTGGTACGATGGCCTTCACCTGTCTCAAAACTAAGGGTTTTGTAGCGAATTGCAGCATTTATATTTAAAGTGCCTCCACTTGCTTCCGCCCAGTTTTGAACTGAGGACCTTTCGCGTGTAAATCGAACGTGATAATCACTACACTACGGAAACTTGAGTGGAACGTCAGTCCCACCTCTTCTAGGTTACGCTTGTTCAAAAGCGACTGAAACTATAGACTGCCCAGTGTTTTTAACCTGGCAAAAAGTCGCTAATTTTGTTGTGTTACGACCCTGCGTTCCGCTTGCTCGACTGTTGGTGGCGGTTTTGCTCAGAGAGAGCTTGGGAGATCGCACACCCCTGCTTCCTCATTATCCTTAATTATGAAGAGGATAAAACAGTGGATTGAACATCTTCTCTTCACTTTCGTCCAGAGGATTGACAGCCTCTGGCGAAGTCATTCGAACCTTTGATTTACAGCCCATACTAGCCTTCTTTTACTCCCCAACTGGATTATGATTTTTCCCCTTTTGATTTGAAACCCTAGACTTTGTTATATTTAGTTAATTGTGATTTTTGAGGACAAATAAAATCTTGCAAGTCATTTTGGTGTACTTGTTTACTTTATGTATGGCCGAAACGAGCTGGCCGTAACATAAATTGGGAGTCTCGTCCGCGATCCTATTGGGGTAGGAAACGTTGGTAAGTATGGGTTGTATCTGTGTATGTTTTTGTGAATGGTTACCTTTATAAATGAGAACTCTGGTGAATTAGAGTGTTTCCAGCTGTATTGTGAATACAATCCTTCCGACGGAGCACTGTTTGTTGTTTTGTTTTGTTATTTTGCCTTTCTTGTTTTTGGAGGTTATCCTGGGTGGAGATTAAATCTCTGTAGGGGGTACGCTTCCGGACTTTCAGTTTGACTGATAGTTGCGGAGTTCAGCGTTTAATGTCGCCTCGAGCCCGGTACATCTCTGAAGACTAGGTAAGATTTAGTTAGTGTTTTTCTGAGTTAGGAGCTGGAGTTCTCTTATATTATAAATGGTAAATCCATTCTACAAAAATAAAAAAAGTTAAATCGTTGCGTTTGCGCGTATAGTGCAGTTTATTTTGCGCTTACACTGTGTTTTGACTTGTGGGAAGTCTTTGGACATTTTTGTGAATGAGATTGTGTAATACGGTGACGTAGTTCCTTTTTGAAGCAGTGGCTTATGGGAATTGTATTTTGAGTGAACAGCGTCTCACGTGTGTTAGCTAGTAGTTTCGTTTGTCTTATTGTGTATAAAACATACGAACAAAATGTCTTCGGTGGTCGAGGATTCCTTTGCGTGTCCATCAGAAGCTTTGCTTGAGAGTTGTACAAAGGAGCAGTTGGTGCAAATCGCCGAACGCTTGAGTGTTGATTTTACTTCTCAAGAGAAGAGGCTGAAGGAGACTATGGTGACTACTCTGAAGCGGTCACTTGTTGATAGAGGAGTTATAGAGGTAAACACTGAGTTAATCACTCCGAGTGAATCATTTGTGTCTACTCCTGTAGAGGTTTATAGTGAAAGTGAGACAAAATTTCCAGAGTTGTCTTTGCAAGAGAAGCAACTGTGTTTAGATGCCGCGAAATTTGTGCAGAACGTGATGATCGCGCTATGAAAGAGCGAGCGGTAGAGAGAGAATTTGAAGAGAGAAAATTAAATCATCAGTTAGCTATGCGGAAAATGGAGCTTGAGTTAGAGAGGGAACGTGAAGAGAGAACATTTCAGTTAGAGAGGGAACGTGACGAGAGAGCGTTTCAGATAAAAAAGTTGGAGTTAGAATTAGCAGCATAGACAGCTGAAGGTTCACAAGCGAATGTGCCTCCTGTTCCACAATGGCATGCGAATGCAGGTGAACCTGTATTTGACGTTCACAGGAATATAAGATTAGTGCCGCCATTTTCTGAAAAGGAAGTGGATAAATATTTATATAATTTTGAACGTGTTGCTTTGTCCATGAAATGGCCGAAAAGCTTTTGGACTTTATTGTTGCAGTGTGTGTTTACAGGTAAAGCTCAATAAGTTTATTCTGCACTCTCACTGGAACAGATTGGTGAGTATGATGTGGTGAAATTTGCTGTGTTGCATGCATATGAACTCGTGCCTGAGGCATATCGTCAAAAATTTAGGAATTTGAGTAAAGCTGATGAATGTACTTATGTTGAATTTGCAAGAGGGAAAGAGGACCTATTTGATCGTTGGAGCATTTCAATGAAAGTTACAACTAAGGAGCAATTAAGAGAATTCGTGCTCTTAGAGGAGTTTAAACATTGTGTTCCTCATGCTGTAGCTAGGCATCTCACTGAACACAAGGTGAATACACTTTCAGAAGCTGCTATCATGGCTGATGAATTTGTGTTAACCCATGGGTCATTCAGTGCAGTAGGTCTTAAAACCAACAATATGAGTAACTCTAAGTTTTGCTTTCAACCTAAGACAAAGTCTTATGTGATGAGTAGGAATAGTAAGACAACAGTGGCTGAACATTCTAGTAAACCTGCACTCTCACGGGACATGGTTTGCTTTTATTGTAAGAAGCCTGGTCATAAAATATCGGACTGTCTCACTCTCGAGAAGAAAGAGAGATTGTCGAAATCTGTTGCTTTGGTTTCTGCTTCATCATTGATTATTGACACTTGTGATGAGAAAGATCGTCATTCATCTAGTTCTAGTGATAAATCTGTTGATCAGTGTATAACTTCTGTTGATTATGCACCCTTTATCACTGAGGGAAATGTGTCATTGCCTGGTTCAAACGAAACGGTGCCAGTACGTCTTCTTCGAGATACGGGAGCTGCGCAGTCGTTTCTTTTAGAGGGAATTTTGCCTTTGACTTCTGAAACCGCTACTGGAAGTGATGTATTAGTGCGAGGGTTTGAGATGAGGTTTACTGAAGTGCCTTTGCATCGAATCCATCTTTCCTCTGCCATTGTATCTGGTGAAGTAGTAGTTGGTGTTCGTCCTGCACTTCCAGTTCCTGGGATTACATTCATTTTGGGAAATGATTTAGCTGGTGAGAATGTTTGGGGAAGGAGTGATGTGGCAGCTCCACCCATAATAGCATCTACACCTAGGAAATCTGATGTTGGAAATTGTAGAGAATCTCGTGAGTTGTTTCCAGCTTGTGCAGTCACTCAATCAATGGCTAAACCATTCACTGAAAATGAAGTTGAAGTTCCACTGCATGACACCTTCTTTTATACTGTTCATACAGGTGACTCAGGATCTGATGTGTCCAAATGTCCTGAGCAGAGAGACCTGAAATCCTGTTCTTCGTTGTCTTGTGATCAGAAAGATTCGACAGTGTTGCGACATGAATCTACCGATACATCAGAGGTTCTGTCCACTCCTGAGAAAACCAATGGTGATCTCTCTGATGTTGATTGTTCTCTGACTTCTTTGTTACAGATTTTTCGAGAGGATTTGATTAGAGCTCAACAGAGCGACGACAGTCTTAAAACCTTATTCTCTGAAGTAGGGTCTAAGAAATGTTCTGATCCTCAGTCTTCTTCGTACTTTCTTGATGATGGTCTGCTTTGTCGGAAAGTGCTGCTGCATGAAGATGTTTCTCTAGAACCTAAAACTCAGATTGTGAGTCAGATCTCAGATCTTTTCGATAATAACTATCTGTTGAATACTCCTGATCAGAGAAAGAAAGTACAAGTATGTCACAGTAATCTGTTGAAATTGTACATAGCTCCTGTTCGTTCCATTACTGTTAATGTGGTAAACTCTTATGATTCTTTTCCCGAATTGTCATCTTCCTTTCGTAGCCCGAGTAAGGATTCTTTGGAGAATGCTGATGAGGATGAGAGTTTTCTTTCTCGAGAAAAAGTCGACGGACGACTATAAACTCTGAGATTCTTATTAATCTTTCCTCCCATCTTTCTTATCTGACAGAGGAGGAGAGGAGTGATGTCACTGAGTTGGTGATGTCATTTCCCTCTCTTTTCCGTGATGTTCCTGGTCGTACTTCTATCATAGAACATGATATCGACGTAGGAGCCTCGTGTCCGATTAAACAAAACGCATATCGAGTCAATCCTTTTAAAAGAGATTTGCTGAAACAAGAGGTGAACTATCTACTTGCTCATGATCTGGCTGAATCTAGTTTCAGTTCATAGAGTTCCCCTTGTGTTCTAGTAAATAAATCTGATGGCTCATATCGATTCTGCACAGATTATCGAAAACTTAATTCTGTTACTAAGCCGGATTGCTTCCCTTTGCCTCGAGTTGATGACTGCGTCGATCATGTTGGCTCTGCCCGATATGTTAGTAAGTTCGATCTCTTAAAGGGATATTGGCAGGTGCCTTTGACTAGTAGAGCGAAGGAATTATCCGACTTCGTCACACCTGATGTTTTCCTGCAGTATACGGTTATGCCTTTCGGAGTGCGAAATGCACCCGCGACGTTCCAGCGTCTCGTAAATCGTATACTTTATTGAATGTCAGGATGTGAGGCATATCTTGACGACGTGGTGTTGTATAATTCCTCCTGGTCTGAACATCTTAACTAGATTAAAGAATTGTTTTCTCGTTTAGCAAAGGGTAATCTTACCATAAACCTCGCTAAATCGGAATTCGTGAAGGCAACCGTTACCTATTTAGGTAAAGTCGTGGGAAACAGTTGTGTAAAGCCTACTGAGACCAAGGTCGAAGCCATTTGTGACTTTCCCGTACCCACCACTCGTCGTGAATTGCGGCGGTTTCTCGGTATGGTGGGATATTACCGGAGCTTCTGCGAAAATTTTGCCAGTGTAGTCTCACCTCTTACCGATTTATTGAGTCCAAAGTTGACTTTTCGGTGGTCTGAGCTCTGTCAACAGGCTTTTGAAAATTGTAAAGCATTGCTGGGGTGTGCCCCTGTTTTAACAGCCCCGGATTTTGAGAAATCTTTTAGCCTTGCAATCGATGCAAGTGCTTGTGGTGCGGGCGCTGTTCTCTTACAGGAGGGTTCGAACAAGGTTCTACATCCTGTAAGTTACTTTTCAAAAAAGTTTAATCGACATCAAAAGGTATACTCTACTCGCCCTAGTGTTGGCCGTGCAACATTTTGAGGTATACCTAGGGTCAATCGCTGCACCGATTATCATCTATACGGATCATAATCCGTTGGTTTTCTCGAATCGAATGAGAAATCGAAATCAGCGACTTATGCGATGGAGTCTCATCTTACAACCTTTCCATCTTGAGATTCAACACGTCCGAGGAAAAAATAATGTCATAGCTGACACACTTTCTAGAGCATAACCTAATCTCTGCGTTGTTCATTTCTTTTCTTTGCATCTCTAGGGCCCAGAGGTGCTGAAGAATGAAGACTGCCCAGTGTTTTTAACATGGCAAAAATCTGCTAATTTTTTTGGCAGACCAAACATTTCTATTACTGTACAGGAAACCTCAATGGCCATTTGTTTTATTTTTTGTCCTTTTCTAAAGAGATTAAACCACAAACATCCCTGCAAGTGTACTGACCTGCTCAAAAGAAAAACGCATACGAAATTTTTGCAAAAACCACCCACAGTTTCCGCCCAGTTTCGAACTGATGACCACTACACTACAGAAACCTATTGATGAGATGCATGTGCTTTTTAGAAGATGGCTCCTTCCCATAATCTGCCCTGCAAGCAGTGTGACAGTCTGTAAATTCCGCAAACAACAGAACAGAGGTCAATGAAGTGTACTGACCTGCTCAACAGAAAATCGCATACGAAATTTTTGCAGAAACCACCACCAGTTTCCGCCCAGTTTCGAACTGGGGACCTTTCGCGTGTGAGGCGAACGTGATAACCACTACACTACGGACATCTTCAGGTTGCAGACATAAATCTTTAGGTACACGCTTGTTAAAAAGCGTATAAAGGAAATGAGCGCTACACCCACCTTACGTGGCAAACAATTTAAATTTTCTGTCAGAATCCAACCGCTGTTTCTGCTCGGTTTCGAACCGAGGACATTTCACGTGTTAGGCGAACGTGATGACCACTACACTACAGAAACCTATTGATGAGATGTATGTGCTTTTTAGAAGATGGCTCCTTCCCATAATCTGCCCTGCAAGCAGTGTGACAGTCTGTGAATTCCACAAACAACAGAACAGAGGTCATTCGGCATGGCAGTCTGCTTACAGCTCCTTGGTACGATGGCCTTCACCTGTCTCAAAAGTAAAGCTTTTGTAGCGAATTGCAGCATTTATATTTAAAATGCCTCAACTTGTTTCTGGCCAGTTTTGAACTGAGGACCTTTCGCATGTAAAGCGAACGTGATAATCACTACACTACAGAAACTTGATTTGGACGTCAGTCCCACCTCTTCCAGCGTACGTTTGTTCAAAAGCGACTGAAGCTATAGACTGCCCAGTGTTTTTAACATGGCAAAATGCTGCTAATTTTGTTGGCAGACCAAACATTTTTTATTACTGTACAGGAAACCTCAATGGCCTTCTTTTTTATTTTTGTCCTTTTCTAAAGAGATTAAACCACAAACATCCCTGCAAGTGTACTGACCTGCTCAACAGAAAATCACATACGAAATGTTTGCAAAAACCACCCACAGTTTCCGCCCACTTTCGAACTGGGGACCTTTTGCGTGTGAGGCTAACGTGATGACCACTACACTACGGAAACACGTCTTCAGATTGCAGACATAAATCTTTAGGTGCACGCTTGTTAAAAAGCGTATGAAAGAAATGAGCGCTACACCCACCTAGCATACAGTTTAAATTATCTGTCAGAATCCAACCGCTGTTTCTGCTCGGTTTCGAACCGAGGACCTTTCGCGTGTTAGGCGAATGTGATGACCACTACACTACAGAAACCTATTGATGAGATGCATGGTCTTTTTCTGCCCTCCAAGCAGTGTGACAGTCTGTAAATTCCATAAACAATAGAACAGAGGTCATTCGGCATGGCAGTCTGCCTACAGCTCCTTGGTACAATGGCCTTCACCTGTCTCAAAAGTAAGGGTTTTGTAGCGAATTGCAGCATTTATATTTAAAATTCCTCCACTTGTTTCTGCCCAGTTTTGAACTGAGGACCTTTTGCGTGTAAAGCGAACGTGATAACCTCTACACTACTGAAACTTGATTTGGATGCTAGTCCCACCTCTTCTAGGATACTCTTGTTCAAAAGCGACTGAAACTATAGACTGCCTAGTGTTTTTAACATTGCAAAAAGCTGCTAATTTTGTTGGCAGACCAAACATTTTGAACTGAGGACCTTTCGCGTGTAAAGCGAACGTGATAACCACTACACTACGGAAACTAGATTTGGACATCAGTCCCACCTCTTCTAGGGTACGATTGTTCAAAAGCCACTGAAGCTATAGACTGCCCAGAGTTTTTAACATGGCAAAAAGCTGCTAATTTTGTTGGCAGACCAAACATTTTTTATTACTGTACAGGAAACCTCAATGGCCATTTGTTTTATTTGTGTCCTTTTCTAAAGAGATTAAACCACAAACATCCGTGAAAGTGTACTGACCTGCTCAACAGAAAATCGCATACGAAATGTTTGCAAAAACCACCCACAGTTTCCGCCTACTTTCGAACTGGGGACCTTTTGTGTGTGAGGCTAACGTGATGACCACTACACTACGGAAACACGTCTTCAGATTGCAGACATAAATCTTTAGGTGCACGCTTGTTAAAAAGCGTATAAAAGTAATGAGCGCTACACCCACCTAGCATACAGTTTAAATTATCTGTCAGAATCCATCCGCTGTTTCTGCTCGGTTTCAAACCGAGGACCTTTCGCGTGTTAGGCGAACGTGATGACCACTACACTACAGAAACCTATTGATGAGGCACATGTGCTTTTTAGAAGATGGCTCCTTCCCATAATCTGCTCTGCAAGCAGTGTGACAGTCTGTAAATTCCACAAACAACAGAACAGAGGTCATTCGGCATGGCAGTCTGCCTACAGCTCCTTGGTACGATGGCCTTCATCTGTCTCAAAAGTAAGGGTTATGTAGCGAATTGCAGCATTTATATTTAAAATGCCTCCACTTGTTTCCCCCCAGTTTTGAACTGAGGACCTTTCGCGTGTAAAGCGAACGTGATAACCACTACACTACGGAAAATTGGTTTGGACGTCAGGTACGACCCCAGTGTGGGTCATATTGTGTGGGTTCGGTTGTCTTTGTTACTTGTTTTGTAGGTTGGAGTTGGAGTGAGTGACGTCATGATGACTGATGGTTTACACCTGTGCTAGAGCTGATGCCGGCAAACAAAAGCAGCTCCCTTCGGTCGTGACGGGGCGCGCTCTCCCCTCGTGCCATTTTGTTGTTGTCTTGTTCCTTTTTTGGTCTATTCTCTTACTTTATTATTTTTACTTTAATAAATGTTATTCCTTTTTCCATACCACTTTAACGTGTCATCTCCTTCTTTGTCGCGGCTTGCGAGTCGGCCGTGACACGTCAGTCCCACCTCTTCTAGCGTACGCTTGTTCAAAAGCGACTGAAACTATAGACTGCCTAGTGTTTTTAACATGGCATAAAGCTGCTAGTTTTGTTGGCAGACCAAACATTTTGAACTGAGGACCTTTCGCGTGTAAAGCGAACGTGATAACCACTACACTACGGAAACTAGATTTGGACATCAGTCCCACCTCTTCTAGGGTACGATTGTTCAAAAGCGACTGAAGCTATAGACTGCCCAGTGTTTTAACATGGCAAAAAGCTGCTAATTTTGTTGGCAGACCAAACATTTTTTATTACAGTACAGGAAACCTCAATGGCCATTTGTTTTATTTGTGTCCTTTTCTAAAGAGATTAAACCACAAACATCTCTGCAAGTGTACTCACCTGCTCAACAGAAAATCGCATACGAAATTTTTGCAAAAACCACACATAGTTTCCGCCCAGTTTTGAACTGGGGACCTTTCGCGTGTGAGGCAAACGTGATAACCACTACACTACAGAAACTTGATTAGGATGTCAGTCCCACCTCTTCTAGGGTACGCTTGTTCAAAAGCGACTGAAACTATAGACTGCCTAGTGTTTTTAACATGGCAAAAAGCTGCTAATTTTGTTGGCAGACCAAACATTTTGAACTGAGGACCTTTCGCGTGTAAAGCGAACGTGATAACCACTACACTACGGAAACTAGATTTGGACATCAGTCCCACCTCTTCTAGGGTACGATTGTTCAAAAGCGACTGAAGCTATAGACTGCCCAGTGTTTTAACATGGCAAAAAGCTGCTAATTTTGTTGGCAGACCAAACATTTTTTATTACAGTACAGGAAACCTCAATGGCCATTTGTTTTATTTGTGTCCTTTTCTAAAGAGATTAAACCACAAACATCTCTGCAAGTGTACTGACCTGCTCAACAGAAAATCGCATACGAAATTTTTGCAAAAACCACACACAGTTTCCGCCCAGTTTTGAACTGGGGACCTTTCGCGTGTGAGGCAAACGTGATAACCACTACACTACAGAAACTTGATTTGGATGTCAGTCCCACCTCTTCTAGGGTACGCTTGTTCAAAAGCGACTGAAACTATAGACTGCCTAGTGTTTTTAACATGGCAAAAAGCTGATAATTTTGTTGGCAGACCAAACATTTTGAACTGAGGACCTTTCACGTGTAAAGCGAACGTGATAACCACTACAATACGGAAACTAGATTTGGACATCAGTCCCACCTCTTCTAGGGTGCGCTTGTTCAAAAGCGACTGAAGCTATAGACTGCCCAGTGTTTTTAACATGGCAAAAAGCTGCTAATTTTTTTGGCAGACCGAACATTTTATATTACTGTACAGGAAACCTAAATGGCCATTTGTTTTATTTTTGTCCTTTTCTAAAGAGATTAAACCACAAACATCCGTG
This sequence comes from Siphateles boraxobius, assembly GCF_051911475.1. NCBI lineage: Eukaryota > Metazoa > Chordata > Actinopteri > Cypriniformes > Leuciscidae > Siphateles > Siphateles boraxobius. The sequence goes on from NW_027509153.1 coordinate 2,607,183, forward strand.
CAAGTGTACTGACCTGGTCAACAGAAAATCGCATACGAAATTTTTGCAAAAACCACCCACAGTTTCCACCCAGTTTCAAACTTGGGACCTTTCGCGTGTGAGTCGAACGTGATAACCACTACACTACAAACACGTCTTCATGTTGCAGACATAAATCTTTAGGTGCACGCTTGTTAAAAAGCGTATAAAGGAAATGAGCGCTACACCCACCTAGCATGGCAAACAGTTTAAATTTTCTGTCAGCATCCAACCGCTGTTTCTGCTCGGTTTCGAACCGAGGACCTTCCGCGCGGGAGCCGAAAATGGTTAAGCTAACTTCCCTTAACTTTTCCCATTCATTCTCTATGGTACTGCTCAACACAACGGATGCAATATACCTTTGGCCACACGTAGACTTCCTGGCGCTGTTTCGCTTTTCGGTGGCGGGGAATTTTAAAGGGGTCATGACATGTTTTTTTTTTTTTTTTTTTTATTATTTTCCTTTAGGTGCAATTATAGTACATATTAATGTAAATAACAAAATATTTTTGTAAAAAAAAACTTTAAAAATATAGTGATTTATGACGTTTTCCCACCCTGTTTCTCACCTCTGATTCAAACAGTCTGTTTTGGAGGTGTTTCCCCTTTAAAAGTTCAGTGTTAACGCCCACTGTTATGATTGGCTAACGTCAGTGCTGCTTATGCATAAATTATTAACGTTTATCATTTTGTATCACACGTAGACTACACAATGCTCCACCACGTGAAACTTCGGTCTTCCGATCTTTTACCATCGTGTCAATTCTCAATTGATTTTGATTCAAATGCGCGAGGGAGTGAGAGAGTCTGGATCGTTCGGCAGCGTATTCAAAGACTCAAACAGGAACAGCACATCTGCGTAGCATCGCAGTCATCTTGTAAACAGACCCACTCGCTGCACGACAACGCATGCGATGATGCGAAATGAGGCGTAGTTGTCTTGCGCTGGAGGCGGTCATATGCAAACGACTGGTACGTCACTTCGCACCGTGACGTCACTTCATACAATGGATCTAGAACGAGCTGTATTTAGAGCTTGATTAAATAAATGCTTCGTTTATAATGGGGAGGACGTCTTAAGCTATGAAACTTGCAGGAAGTTTTAATAGTACATAGATATCTTATATACCAAAAGATCAAGGCAAATTTGGTTTCTCATGTCATGACCCCTTTAAAAGCGTAGTGTCATCTGTCAATCAATCATTCGCAGTGGAGGAGGGGAGACCCGTTTTACGATCGGAGATATTTGTTTACCGAATTGTCAGCAAATTGTTTTGTTTTTTACAACAATTTTTTACAGTCTAAACTACCTTCAGACAGATTTGACCTCACGTGACCACATATACATTATTATTCATATATTTTATCATTTAAATTGCATGTTGTTATCATGTAACGTAAGTTAAGTTAACTGTTAAGTTAATCGTATTGTTAATTGTGTTGAATTGATTGTGATGTTAAGAAACCCAGTAAACCAAACTCCTCGTTGTAAATACAGCTGTTATTTTTTAAGAGTGTCTTTGTTTGTAACGGTGAATGTTTCATCTTTGATTTCTTACTATGCAATCATATAAAATGTTTACAACTATGTGTTAACAGTGCAGTATGATGTAGTACTTTTAATGTAATTAATAAATAGTACACACAAATATAATACATTTGAATTACAAAAAGAAAATGATTACAAAAAAATATGTGTGCAATTTAATGGTATAGTATATGAATAACATTTTATTGGGATAAAATAGATAATTAAACACAATAATAGTGTGTGAAAGAGGATATTTTGAAATTAATATGAATATTTATTTAATAATAAAATGGTTAATTTAATTGTTGTTTTATTTATTAAGAAATAAAATAATTGAAATCAGAATATAAGTGCGTTAATTAAGTGTGTTAATGCAACAGACCATAAACACTAATCAGCTCTTTGTGAATGTATATGTACAGCACAGCAGGATGCAGGTGAAAGTGATCTTCCCAGGCAAGATCAAAGTGTGCTTCAGGAAAGGACCGACTGGATATCTGAGACAAGATCCCTCAGATGAAGCCAAGAGGATCAAAGACAACCCCAATCTCCAGGACAAATCAGCCCCTCAAAGGGAAGACAAGGTCAAGGAGAATGCCCGCTCTGTTGTCTTCATGAGAGGAGGTGATGTGTCAGACAGAAAAGAGGTGCTTGGAGAGTATGTGCTTCAGTTTGGAAAGTACAAAGACAAATCATTCCGGTGGCTGCTAGAGAATGATGTAGGCTATACCATATTCTTGACTAAGAAGGTTGAGGAGGAGGAGAGAGCCGGTCAGTTTAAACCAGAGGGTCCCAAAAAGGACAGCCTACTTTCATTTCTTGAGTACAGTAGAAGCTTCCAGGAAATCGAGGACCTCCTAAATTATTTAACTGGAAGATCAGTGGCACCACCTGTGAGGAATGAAGATGACAACTTGGTTGGCTTTGGGATTAATGCAGAAAAGACTTGGAGGGATGTTTGGGAGAGCAGAGCAGATGGATATGCTGCATTTATCCTCCAGAAACAGTGCGTCACAGGCAGCAAAATATTTCGGCTGCAGCAGTACCTCACTCAGAAAAAGAGCCAGCTTCAGAGTGTTTCAGCGGAACATGCTTCCACTGGCCTTACAGCATCTGCCTCTCATCCTCCAGGTTTGTTGACAGTACAGTTGAGTATATATAAGGTCGAATTGAAAAATGTAAATGTGGGATGACATATGATTCGCATCTTTGCTTTTATGCTTTGTTTTACAGAAATGGAGGATGATGAAGAATTGGAGAGAATGATGCTTTCTATATCCCCATCCAAACTCCAAGGCCAACTGAGTAAGAAAACCTCACACAGACACATTTTTGGATCAGTAAGATTTGTTTTACTAAGTCTGTTATTTGATTCAAATACAAAATAAAACAGTCAAAATTGTGAAATATTATTAGATTTCAAAATAGCTGTTTTCTATGTGCATATATAATAACGTGTAATTTATTTCTGTGATCAAAGCTGAATTTTCACCATCATTACTCCAGTCTTCAGTGTCACATGATTCTGATGATTCGGTACTCAAGAAACATTTCTCATTATCATTGTCAACAATTGTATTATTGTTACAGTATTACAGTACAACAAATAGTTATTTACATTTTTATTGTAGGATTCTTTGATGAATAGAAAGTTCAAAAGAACAGCATTTATCTGAAATAGAATCTTTTGTAACATTAAACACTATTGTTCAAAAGTTTGGGGTCAGTAAGAATTGTTAGTTATTTTTTTGGGGAAATAAATAAAATAAATCAATACTTTTATTCACGAAGGATGGATTAAATTCATCAAAAGTTACAGTAAAGGCATTTATAATGTTACAAAAGTTTCTATTTCAACACACACTATTTATTGTGGTTGCTATATCCATATTTTTCTGAATGTACACCCGTATGAATGTGGAGTATTGCTGTAAAAGAGCTTAATGCTCAGTCAATTTTCCCTGAATAAACAACAGTTGATGATATTTATAATTCCATCCTTTCATACCAATCTTTGGTTTGTTCTTATCCATAGAAGTGGAGGAAGGTGAAGAATTGGGGAGGATAATGCTACCCACATTTTCATCTAAAATTCCAGACCAACTGAGTGAGAACCACATACATGCACATACATGCTCAATCAAACTGCATTCATTTCCATGAAACATCATTACATTTTTATTCAGCGTAATTCAATATGGTAAATGTTTGGCATGTTACATTTTTTCTGCGCTGTGCACTCAGGTTCACAAGTTGTTGGAGTCCCTATGGCCATTAAGTATATATATATATATATAAGACAAATTCTGCTGTAAAGCAGCTCTAACAAGCCAATTGTGACATTATTCAGCTCAAGTCACTTCAGTATTGATTTAGTTCAATTCAAGATTCAGATCAATTGTGCATACATACTGTATATACAGTGTATTTGTGCATATAAATGTACATGTGACTCCTGTACACACCACTGTACACTGAACAAGCAGAAGGCACGTAGCAGTGCTTTACATTTTTCACATCTGTGTGTAGTTTGGTGTGTACTGAACTTTAACAGTAAAGGGTTTTATATGTCATTGTGTCTGTTTATGTTATAAATGCTTGAAAGTTTAATTATCTTCACTGTGCTTTCAGGTTCAGAAGTTGTTGGAGTCCCAGTGGTCAAAGGTTTTATTCCTACTGCATGCTAGGGATGATTCTGACATGAATCAGGATTATCTGTTCTACATTGATTTGTTGCTGTTTGTTGGTTAGGCCACGTTCAGGCCTGTTCTTATTCTTGTGTTCAATTGTTCTACAAACATTGATAAAGGCATTTATATCTCATCATTGAGGGTAAGTTCTTTTTTGCATGGTTTTTTTTTTTTTTTGATGCTATACTTTAAAGGTTTGGTATGTACCAAAATGCAGAAGTACAGCAAAAGTACAAATATGTATTACAGTAATGTAACATAATTTTACTTAATAAAATTTAAAACACATTTAACATATTTAACAAATATAATGCTCATCTATGACTAATGTCAAGCATGTCATCCTGCAGCCCTCCTCCCAGTGACCTCCGCAGAATCTATAGCCTCTATATCCTGATCCTGATCGATTGCTCCTGTCTGCCTAGCTGCCTGCTGTGTTTTGTTTGCTTCGAGGCTGTAAGCTCCGTCTAAGCCTCGTATTAGCTTTGTATTTCTTTCTGTTTTGAACCATCATTTACTACCATTTCTAGTTGTTTATACTACTAAATACAGCTTAGACAACATCTCAGATTAACCTGACATCGCTAGCTACCGTTATTGTTAGAACAACACGCTAGTAACTCGCTAGCCTGTTAACGCGCCACACGTGCGCTCAGTTATTTATTTATTTTTCTCTCACGCGCCTCTGAGTTCATAAAAAGCCCAGGTGAGTAAGAATCAGTCAACAAACACGGTGAGTAATGTCTTGTCCTTTTATTGTCACCTGCACTTCATGTTACATGTTTAGTATAGCCTTCCCCGTCGGCAATATAGGGTTTATATGTGATAAATGCAAGGAAACAGTCAGGCTGACGGAGAAGATTTCAGAATTAGAAACACGCATCCAAACTTTAATTGAACATAGTAAGTGTGCTAGAGCTTTAGATTCTATTTTGGATGCGCCTAGCATTGTGAACTCTTTACATGATTCGGTTCCGGCTGAATTATTGCCTGTGCAGCGAGGCAGATGGGTGACAGTGAGGGATCGCTCTAGTCACGGATCAAAAAAACACTCTTCTGTTCCGATTACCACAACAAATCGATTTGCCCCACTCAGTGAAACACCCACTGAGAATTCTGTTGATTGTGCCCTGGTAATTGGCGATTCTATCACACGGAACGTGAAAATAGGGACACCAGCCAACATAGTCACATGTTTGCCGGGAGCCAGAGCGCCTGATCTCGAAGCTAATTTCAAAGTGCTGGCTAATGCTAATTGTAAATTCTCTAAGATTGTTATTCACGTCGGCACTAATGATGTTCGACTCCGCCAGTCGGAGATCACCAAAATTAATATTAAAGAGGTGTTTGAACTCGCAAGTACGATGTCAGGCACTGTAATTTGCTTCTGTTTAGTAATTTGGCTCATAGTCTTAGAGACAAAACATGACAATCTGGGGCTCAGGTCAGGAAGCAGACAAACTGGCTAAACCGACCGTCTGCTAGCGGCCTCGCGTCACCAAGGTCAGATAAATCCCATCACATAGAGGCTCTTTCACCTAGATATCATCATATAGAGACTGTGTCTGTTCCCCGAATTTGGAAATCCAAAAAAACGTCCAAACCGATCTAAGGTTAAAAATGTAATTGATATTCAACAAATAAAAAATAGATATAATACAGATGAGCAAACGATAAAGCTTGGGTTGCTGAATATTCGATCCCTTCAAAAGCGCTCATAGTTAATTATATGATTTCAGATTATAACTTAGATGTGCTGTCTATGACAGAAACCTGGCTAAAACCAGACGATTACATTACTTTAAATGAGTCCACCCCTCATGATTACTGTTATAAACATGAACCTCGCCTGAAAGGCAAAGGGGGAGGTGTTGCTGTAATTTATAGTAATATTTTCAAAACCACTAAAAAATCTAGCTTAAAATATATTTCTTTTGAAGTGTTGGTGCTTAATGTAAAAATATATAATGTAAACGATAAATCAAGTTTGAGAATTCTGCTGGCAACTGTCTACAGGCCACCAGGGCACCATAAAGATTTTATCAAAGAATTTGCTGACCTTCTATCAGAATTAGTATTGACTGCAGATAAAGTCCTAATTGTTGGTGATTTTAATATACATGTAGATAATGGAAAAGATGCAATGGGATTGGCATTTAAAGACATTCTTAACTCTATTGGAGTTAGACAACACGTGTCATTACTACTCATTGTCGTAATCATACTCTAGATCTAATATTATCACATGGAATCAATGTTGATGCTGTTGAAATTCTGCAGCAGAGCGACGACATCTCAGATCATTATCTAGTCTCATGTAAATTACATTTAGCCAAGGCTGCAAAGCCAACTCCGTGTTACAAGTATGTTAGACCTATCACTTCTGCCACTAAAGATTGCTTTATCAATAATCTTCCTAATCAGTTTCATCATCTCAGCATCCCAGATAGCTTAGAAGAACTTGATATTGCAACAGAAACTTTTAACTCTCTCCTTTCCAGCACTTTCGATACAGTTGCTCCGTTGCGCTTAAAGAAGATTAAAGGAAATAGTCCAACACCGTGGTACAACGAGTACACCCGGGCCCTTAAGAGAGCAGCCAGAAAAATGGAGCGCAACTGGAAGAAAACAAAACTAGAGGTATTTCGGATTTCATGGAAGGAGAGCTCGATTGCTTACAGAGAGGCTTTAAAAGCTGCTAGATCTGCTTATTTTTCAACCCTATTAAAAGAAAATAAACATAATCCAAGGTATTTATTTGAAAAAGTGGCTACACTAACGAAAAAGAAAGCTTCAAGGCCAGAAGTTTCCAAGAAACACAGCAGTAATGACTTTATGAACTTCTTCACTTATAAGATTGATAATATTAGGGACAAAATTATAACTATGCAACCGTCTGCTACAGCATCACATCAGGGAGTGCATTATAGTCTCCCCGAGGTAAAATTTGATTCATTTGTTGCCATAGGAGAGGAAGAATTTTGCAAACTCGTTAATTCATCTAAATCGACAACATGTATGTTAGACCCTATACCGACTAAACTACTGATAGAGATGCTTCCAGAAGTCATAGATCCTCTTCTTAACATCATTAATTCATCTTTGTCTCTAGGATACATACCAAAAACTTAAAGCTGGTTATGATTAAACGGCTTGTTAAAAAAACGCAACTTGATCCTACAGATTTAGTCAATTACAGGCCGATTTCAAATCTACCTTTTCTGTCAAAGATACTAGAAAAGGCAGGAAAAGGTATCCTCACAACTGTGTTCCTTTCTTAAAAGAAATGGTATCTGCGAGGATTTCCAGTCAGTATTTAGACCGCACCATAGTACTGAGACTGCTCTCATTAGAGTCACAAATGATTTGCTCTTATCATCCGATCGTGGTTGTATCTCTCTATTAGTGTTACTTGATCTTAGTGCTGCATTTGACACCATTGACCACAACATTCTCTTAAATAGACTAGAAAACTATGTTGGCATTAGTGGAATTGCATTAGCATGGTTTAAATCATATTTATCTGACCGCTATCAGTTTGTAGCAGTAAATGAAGAGATGTCTTATCGATCACAAGTTCAGTATGGCGTACCACAAGGCTCAGTACTAGGACCGCTGCTGTTCACTCTGTACATGCTACCTTTAGGAGATATCATTAGGAAACATGGAATTAGCTTTCACTGTTATGCTGAAGATACTCAGCTCTATATTTATTCCAAACCTAACAAAACTCACCAATTCACAAAATTATCGGAATGCATAGTTGATATCAAAAATTGGATGACTAGTAATTTCCTACTACTAAATTCTGAAAAAACAGAGATTCTAATTATTGGACAAAAAACTTCCACACGTAAGATAATCCCTAGAATATATAAATCGATTGCTGGCGGTAGATCCTTTTCCTATTTAGCACCAAAACTTTGGAACAATCTTCCTAACATTGTCCGGGAAGCAGACACAGTCTGTCAGTTCAAAGCTAGACTAAAAACACATCTCTTTGACCTAGCATTCACATAACACTCTATAGACTTCTATAATTCAATATTAGGCTGCTTAGATTAGGTCAGCCGGAACTGGGAACACTTCCCTCAAATCCTGATGTACTCGTTGCATCATAAGAAGAATGTCACGGCACGAAAGAACAGTCGTGGATTCAATCGCGAGTGAATACAGGTGTTTATTAAACACAAGGTAGTGGCAAACAATGCAGTGGATGACAGACAGGCGACAGAACACAGGCTCGGTAACACAGGACTCCGTGGGCAGACGGCAAGGCAGGAAACAGAAGAATCCTCTCAGAAAAGGGGCAGATACCACAGATCAGGAACAGTCTCTGGAAGCGGCTGCTGCTTCCCAGAACGAGGCGGAAAACACCGGATCAGGAACAGACTGGAAACGGCTGACGCTCCTCAGAACAGGGCAGAGTCCAAAATACAGGAGAACAGACACTGGGCAAGGAGAAAGGACGGTGAGTAATCCGTGAACCTCAACAACCATCTGACAGAGACCAGACAACATGACAAACAATATATAGGACATTCTCATTCAAAACAGCTGGCGCTGATCAGCTCATCAGCGGAGATAACGAGCCGTGCTGATGAGCCGCGCCCATTCACACAACACGCACACACCTAGCGAGGGCGAGTCAATGAATCCATGAACCGTGACAGTACCCCCCCTCCTAGGAATGCCGCCTGGCATTCCCAGACACCCTTACCTGTCGATTGTAATCATCGATAAGGGAGTGGTCCAGGATGTCCCTGGCAGGAACCCAACTCCTCTCCTCCGGACCGTAACCCTCCCAGTCCACCAAATACTGGAATCCACGTCCCCTCCGTCTCGAATCCAGTATACTATTAACCGAATACGTTGGTTCCCCATCTACGAGTCGCGGCGGGGGGGGAACCGGGGCAGGCGGATTAATGTGTGAATGAAACACAGGTTTAATTTTAGATACATGGAAAACGGGATGAATCCTTCTGTACGCTGGAGGAAGGTTGAGGCGGACTGCCACCGGACTAATGATCTTGGTGACAGTAAATGGGCCAATAAATTTGGGAGCAAGTTTATTAGAAACGGAGCGGAGCGGAATGTTCCTGGTTGAAAGCCACACTTTTTGACCAACGACGTATACGGGAGGTTTAGACCGGTGGCGATCGGCCTTAGCCTTGGTGCGTGCACCCACCTGGAGCAGAGTCTCACGGGCTCTGATCCACGTGCGTTGACACCTCTGGATAAAGGCGTGGGCGGAGGGAACCGCGACTTCGGATTCCAGACTGGGAAAAATTGGTGGCTGGTAACCTACAGTACACTCAAACGGAGATAGGCCCGTTGACGACACCGGTAACGTATTGTGCGCGTACTCCACCATAGAGAGTTGCTGACTCCAGGAAGAAGGATTCTTGGAGACCAAACATCGTAACGCCCTTTCCAAATCTTGGTTGGCTCTCTCGGTTTGGCCATTGCTCTGGGGATGAAACCCTGAGGACAGACTGACAGTCGCTCCCAGCAATCTACAAAATTCTCGCCAAAATTTGGACACAAACTGGGGTCCCCTGTCGGAGACCACGTCCACCGGGAGGCCATGTAAACGGAAGACGTGGTCTACGACTGTCAACGCCGTCTCCTTGGCTGAAGGTAATTTGGGCAAGGGGATGAAATGAGCCGCCTTAGAGAACCGGTCCACCACGGTTAAAACGACCGTGTTACCTTGGGAGGGTGGGAGGGCGGTAATAAAATCTAGCGCTATGTGGGACCAGGGTCTCGAAGGGACAGGCAGCGGTTGAAGTAACCCATCTGGAGGTCGATTGGAAGTCTTACCAATGGCACAAATCGAGCAAGCCAAAACAAAACTGTGGATGTCACGAGCCATAAGTGGCCACCAGAATCGTTGCTTGACTAAATAACTAGTACGATTAACTCCTGGATGACAAGCCACGTTGGAACAATGCCCCCACTGGATAACGTCGGAATTTAATCCCTCCGGCACAAACAAGCGATTCGGTGGGCAACCGGGCGGAGGCGTTACCCCTTCTAAGGCCGACTTGACCTTCGACTCGACCTCCCATGTGAGTGTGGAGACAAATAGGGTCTCGGGTAAAATGCACTCGGGAGTAGACGGGCGTTCGGAACGGTCAAAAATACGAGATAAAGAGTCGGGTTTGATGTTCTTGGAACCCGGGCGATACGAGAGAACAAAATCAAAACGACCGAAAAAAAGTGCTCACCGAGCCTGCCTGGAGTTCAATCTTTTGGCAGTTCTGATATATTCCAAGTTCTTGTGATCGGTCCAGACGATAAAAGGTACCCCCGACCCCTCTAGCCAGTGACGCCATTCTTCCAACGCTAACTTGACTGCCAACAACTCTCTGTTACCGATGTCGTAGTTACGTTCGGCAGGCGATAAGCGGCGGGAAAAAAACGCGCAGGGATGCATCTTGTCGTCTGTGGGAGAACGCTGGGACAGCACTGCTCCTACCCCCACCTCTGACGCATCGACCTCCACCACGAACTGACATGATGAATCAGGGGCTATAAGGATGGGGGCTGAAACGAAGCGGCCCTTAAGTTTAGCAAACACAGCCTCAGCTGTGTCTGACCACCTGAACACCGTTCTGGGGGAGGTCAAGGCAGTCAGAGGCGCGGCTAGTTGGCTGAAGTTGCGAATAAAACGCCGGTAGAAGTTGGCGAACCCCAGAAACCTCTGTAGGGCCTTACGGGAATCTGGACTTGGCCACTCCACCACAGCCTTAACCTTCTCAGGATCCATTCGTATTCCCTCAGACGAGATGATGTACCCTAGAAAAGGAACAGACTGTGCATGAAACGCGCATTTCTCCGCCTTGACAAAAAGCCCATTCTCTAGCAACCTCTGAAGCACTCGTCTGACGTGTTGAACGTGCTCCTGGAGAGACGAAGAAAAAATCAATATGTCATCCAGGTAAACATATATGAACTGATCTACCATGTCTCTCAACACATCATTGACGAGTGCCTGGAAGACCGCTGGGGAGTTGGAAAGCCCAAACGGCATAACCAAATATTCAAAATGCCCCCTGGGGGTGTTGAACGCGGTCTTCCACTCATCCCCCTTCCTGATGCGAACCAAATGATATGCATTACGTAAATCCAGTTTTGTGAAAATTGATGCTCCCTGCAACCTCTCGAAAGCTGAAGACATCAACGGCAAAGGATAAGTATTCTTTACCGTGATGTTGTTCAACCCCCGGTAATCAATACAAGGTCGCAGAGAACCATCCCTCTTCCCTACAAAAAAGAATCCCGCCCCCGCTGGAGAAGAGGAGGGGCGAATGAACTTAGTTGCTAGAGAATCAGAAATATATTTCTCCATAGCCTCCCTTTCTGGAACAGAAAGCGAATATAACTTGCCCTTAGGCGGAGACGTACCTGGCAGTAAATCTATAGCACAGTCGTAAGGACGATGCGGAGGAAGAGAAGCAGCCCGGGACTTACTGAACACTTCCTTCAGGTCTAGATACTCCGGTGGCACGTTAGACAGGTTCACTGGCTCCTCCTGCAACACAGAACGAGAAACAGACGGAACAGCAGACAAAAGACATGAGGCATAACATTTCTCACTCCAACTGGACACAGAGTTCTGTCCCCACTCTATCCGGGGTCCGTGTCTCACCATCCACGGATGACCCAGGACAAGGGGAGCGTGAGGTGACCGAGTGAGATAGAGTGAAATCCTCTCAGTGTGGTTACCCGAAGTGATGAGTGTGACGAGCCCAGTAATGTGAGTGATGCCCGGGAGTTCCTGTCCATTTAGTGCGTGGATGGTGATAGGGTGGTCCAAGGCAGTGATGGGGAGGTGAAGCTTGTGGGCCAACGACGAGTCTCTCCAGGTTTCCCTCCGCTCCTGAATCCACCAGCGCCTGGCCGTTGAAGGAATGATCTGCCCACTGGAGTCTCACCGGGAGGAGGGTGGCGTTCGAGGGTCTGGTCAAGGAAAGTCCGCCCGACAGTAGCCTCCGTCCTACCGCCGGGCTTGGCCTTTTAAAGGACAGGTGGAAACGAAGTGGCCGGCCTCCCCGCAGTAAAGACACAGACCCCTCGAGCGGCGGTGTTCTCTCTCCTCCCGGGAGAGTCGAGCTCGACCTACCTGCATGGGCTCCGGATCGTTCGAGGAACTGACCGTGTTCGTTACTCTGAAACCGGGAAACTCCGCGACCTCCACCCTCGGAGTCTGGAACTGTCGATTCCCTCTCTGTTGTAGGCGTGCATCGACTCGGATAGCCAGTTCAATCAGTCCATCAAGAGTCTTGGGTAATTCCAGTGTGTAAATTTCCTTCTGAACACGGTCAGCCAGCCCATGCAGGAAAAGGTCCCACTGCGCCTCCTCGTTCCATTTGCACTCGGCGGCCAATGTCCGAAACTGGATGGAATAGTCGGAAACAGAGCTGTTATTCTGACGGAGATCGACAAGATGGCGGGCCGCCTCCCATCCGCTAACCGCGCGGTCGAACACGCGCCTCATCTCTTGCTCGAGTGCTTGGAACGAGGAGCAGCAAGCATGTCTATTCTGCCACACCGCTGTTCCCCACTGAGCCGCGCGTCCAGACAGCAGCGTCATAACGAGTGCCACCTTACTCTCCTCAGAGGAAAACGTCACAGGCTGGAGAGAGAAAAAAATAGAGCATTTTGTTAAAAACGCTCTGCACAGGTCTGGTTCCCCAGAATACCTCTCCGGAGTGGGAATGCGCGGCTCTGGTCGGTTGAAATTCGGAGACTCCGGGGGAACAGGCGGGGGCGGGGCTGGCGCAGCGGGACCTCTCAGACGTTGTATCTGAGAGGTGAGCTCCGACACCTGTGTTACCAGAGCCTGTATCGCCCGACCCGAGGATCCGATCTGTTCATCTTGTCGATCCATGCGGGCGTGGTTCTCGGCGACCATCTTCCCGACCTCGGCTGCACTCGCTGAATCCATGTAGGTGGTCAGATGGTTCTGTCACGGCACGAAAGAACAGTCGTGGATTCAATCGCGAGTGAATACAGGTGTTTATTAAACACAAGGTAGTGGCAAACAATGCAGTGGATGACAGACAGGCGACAGAACACAGGCTCGGTAACACAGGACTCCGTGGGCAGACGGCAAGGCAGGAAACAGAAGAATCCTCTCAGAAAAGGGGCAGATACCACAGATCAGGAACAGTCTCTGGAAGCGGCTGCTGCTTCCCAGAACGAGGCGGAAAACACCGGATCAGGAACAGACTGGAAACGGCTGACGCTCCTCAGAACAGGGCAGAGTCCAAAATACAGGAGAACAGACACTGGGCAAGGAGAAAGGACGGTGAGTAATCCGTGAACCTCAACAACCATCTGACAGAGACCAGACAACATGACAAACAATATATAGGACATTCTCATTCAAAACAGCTGGCGCTGATCAGCTCATCAGCGGAGATAACGAGCCGTGCTGATGAGCCGCGCCCATTCACACAACACGCACACACCTAGCGAGGGCGAGTCAATGAATCCATGAACCGTGACAAAGAATGGCATCTACGCTAATTTTAGTGTCTTTGTTTATCCCAAGGTTTTCCCGCAGCCTGCTGGATCCAGGCCGTTTCCAGATCAGACGAAGGACTTTCGCCTGGACATGATGACAATGCAGTGCTGAAGTGCCAACTAGCCTCTCCCTATGGAGGATCCCTATACCACTCTACAGATAAAGCGTTGTGGAATTTTTCGGTTCGCGTACCTACCCAAAGTGATAAGATAAAATAAAAATTCTGCATCAAAATTTATAGACAAGTAGTTTGTTTAGGCATGGTTTGTAAGGAATTACAAACCTGCGCACATATATTCAAACGCACATAACTATAGAATCAATTCTTAATGCGCATGTGAATGCCATCAGTGTCTATCACAGGTTCACGTTTAAAGTCTGTTTAGAGAGAACGGTGTCGTCTTAGCGGCCCCTAATTTAATAACAAATGATCATTTAGACGGAAGTGAATCAATCAAAACTAACTTTAGCTGGAAAAAACATTTTTCAAGAGCCACTATAAAACCAAACCAATCTCTGTTACCTTAAATAATATGTTTATCTCTGTAAAGCTGCTTTGAAACAATCTACATTGTTAAAAGCGCTATATAAATGAGGATGACTTGACTTGACTCTACTCCTCCCTCAGGCCCCCATGCAGCTGCTGTCCAGTCGGGACTCCTTGCAGCCTCTACTCTGCCCACAGCACTCCCTGCAGTCTCTGCTGGGCACCCCCCAACTCAGTTGGAGGAGAAGCCACCACTTCCACCACTGCCAGGCTATGAGCAGGATGTAAGCCAATGGAACTGCTCTCACCAGCCGAGAATCTGGATGAAAACAGAAATGGAAGGCTTGGGACTGTGGCCAGGCTCTAGACCGGTGAGACATCCAATGAACATGATCTCCTGTCGTGTTACCCACCTCAGCCTGAGCTTATTGATGCTGTCTATAAGCTGCCATCACCAAAATACTTTCAACTTCATCCATTCTTCATTTGGAAACCAGAGCACTCCATTATGGAAAGAGTCCGCAACAACTACACTCTGCCATGTCTGAACGGCTGTCCGAATCCTCACGTTGTATCATCAGGAGTTGGATGACCTCGTGTCATTATTGGTACAAGCAGCCAGTACTACATGCTGGCCTCTCGGCTCAGCTGTAAAGTCTGTAAAAAGTACTGGTTTGCAGACTAACCTCAATGGATGGACATGCTGCCAAGTCGATTCTGCAACATTTTTCCAGCTTTTCGTACGCACAAGAAGGCCATATGTAAGACTGTGATGGACGAGTTGCGGCGCACAGCAAAGTCTCCCAATGATATGGCCAATCAGTTGAACGAAGCTCTCAGCCTCAGGTATGAGCGTGCACACCTGGCTTACCTGTCCACTGTTAAGAATGTGCTGGATGGAGACAGTGGACTTTATGGTCAGCAGACCATCACAGGGGCACTAAGAGCAACAAATACTCCTGCTCCATTTGGTGAGTATGGTGATGTGGTCGGCTGGTGTGGAGTCACAGTTTCACCCACTACTTGGTTGACTGCCTCATTCAGGAGTACCATAGGCAGGAGAGCCCTGCAATCTGCTCCTTCAAGGCACATTTGGACAAATATTAAGGGCTGACCATACCCGCAAGGTGGCCCGGAAGGTTGTGCTTGCATCAGGTACTATGTTGTCATACGCTGTGATGAATGAAAACTGGATGATCTTGTCCTGGGTGATGCTACAGTCTGAAAGTGATAAATCCCTGCAGCCAATGTATGCAGGGCTGTCCCGTCATTACATTTTTGCAGAACTGCCAAAAGCAAACTACCAGTGTGTTGACCGGTAAGAACCAGCCATCACATTTTCCTTCCCACCTATATTATATTTGTAAAGTAAACAAAATATAGGTTAGCAAATACATGTATCCTATTTATTTGAATGTTTAATATTTTAAATATACTTCTCTTTGTGTGTGGAACAGAGATTGCTGTGCTGCCTTCAGGATCCCAAACCCTGATCCCCAGGAGCACCTCCTCTGGGATTCTTGGAAGACCACTGAGGCTATAGTGACCGAGGCAAACTCTGGGCATCTCATCAACACCTGTGCCTCACTTGTTCCACTGCATGCGGCGGTTCTCCAGAGAGTGTACTTCAGAGCACCATCCACTGCACAGTGCTTTCTGCAAGTTTCTGTCAGCAGCTTTTAGTGTTGTGGACCAGATGGACCTACAGAGACTGAAGCAGGCTTATGTCTTCTGTGGGATAGTGCCTGCAAATCCAACAAAGAAGCATATCAGGGAGCACTGTCGCACTAGGGTCCCACACCCCAAAGAGCTGCTGGAGAGAGTGGAGAGAGTTCTCCAAAGATTCTTTTTAGAATGAGATCCTGATGGTGGACCACTGTTCAAACCATCGATGTTGAAGGTATGGAGGATTCAGCGATACCACATCCTCAGAGGCTGCATGAGTGACCCAGAGATTGAAGAGGGGATCCTCTATAGGCATGCTGGAACGGTCCAGCTGAACAATGTGAAGGGGGAGGCGGCAGCTGTACCCGTGTGGATCCCTGTGAGAGGCACCTCTCAGCAGGAGGGATTCCATTTCCATCAGGCGAGATGGGTCACAGGCACTCAGGTATCCACAGAACTTTTCCAGGCGCTGGGCATCATTGGAGTGGCTCGCTGGAATTTCAAGCGCCTTGTGGACCTGAAGCAGCCTAGAGTGAAGCTGCCTGCAGTTTTTGATCCTGTGCTGATCATGGAACTGAACGAGCCCTCAGACGTGGTGACAGGCCAGGGCAAGTACCCTGCCTTAATTATCTCACACACAGACACCGGAGAAAGGTTTGGACTGCAGTATGTGGAGCCTGGTTGTCGTCCTGTCCCCCTGGACTGGGACAAGCACAAGTCCCAGAAGGTACCTGTTGCAGAGGAGGGAGAGCATCAGTCCTCACAGCCGTCTGCTCTCAGTGAGATATTCCCACCTGATGACACAACTGAGGAGGTGAGGGGGGAACACTTTGCTCAGCTAAACTTGACTGTTGTACTTACAAACATCCCCATTCACTATAATCCAAATCTAATATGTAATTACTGATTGTAACCCAAATTAATTACTCTATGCTCCAGGATGACATCTTTGGTGTGGCTTCTCCTGGCTCACAAACAATGATCCAGCTTGCACAACCCACCAGTGTAAAAGGTGATTCAGCTCACATCTTCATCCCTTAATTATTCCTTATTTATATGAATACTACATATATTTTAGATATAAAGGTGAAAATGATTTACTTATTCTGTCCCTTTTCCTCTCTTTTAGATGAGATGACACCACCACTGCCCTTTGCTCCCTCTCCACGAGCTGCTCGCACAGGTTCCATCAAGGCAGGGGGTATACTTTTTGTCCTGGACCATTTTCGGTGGACACAGCCCATGAGGGATTCCATTGTTGGCCTTCTGGCAAAGTACCATGGGCAGAAAGACCTTCTCACCCAGGTGGATGCGGAGTATGCTGCCCCTGTGCAGGCTGCCTCCAGGGATCCCAATAGCCTCTTACACCCCACCACGAAACAGCATATCTCACGTTATGTGAAACACATGGCCAAGATGACAAACACAAGTTTGTCACCAAACACCAGTCCAGAGAAACTCCTGGAGACCCAGCAGCTGTGGCATCACCTCACAAAAGGTAGTGAAACTGTAAGTGTTCCAGTGGTAACCCTCCCACCTGCCCCAGTGAAGACCCACCCAGAAATAAGCCCTAGGTGTCCCTGCTAACTAAGGGTGAGATTGAACAGATGGTGAAAGATATTGTGGAGAAGCAGCAGCAGCAGCAACAGCAACAGCAGCCTGTTACAAAGAGGACACGGAACTGTCTTGCTTGTGGCCAGCCAAAGTCACGTTACCTTGGTGATGGCTCCTCCATTAATTTATTTTATCAGTCTGGGAGCGTGAAGTACTTTTAATGCTCTACAAAGGTATACCAGATGTATGCAGCGGAAGGCCTCACCAATCCTCGAATGCCGTTTGCTGACTTTGCTGAAACACCTTTTTTAATCGAGAGCTACAGGCCTCTGCAGAGGCAAGACAGGTAATGGAGGAGCGGGGAAAGAGAAAGGCAATGGAGCAGCATCCCCCTGGTCGCCTCTGTAGGTTCTGCCACAAGCCCCTCAAACAAGGCCCAGAGAGTCCACACATACATACTGGGTTCCCTGGTGTGGCAGGGAAATATGTATATTGTCCTGCCAAAGTGTTTTCCCTATATCGGACAGATGGGATGACTCACGAGATGACTTGGGGAGAGTTCTGTCAGTCTTCCTTTTATGAGGCAGAAAAGAAGAGATGGGTAGCAGAAAAGGGAAAGTGACTGCCTTCATGTTTCCTGGTTTTGATTGTAAATATTGTATCATACAAAATATAACTCTGTATCTTGTTTGTTATGGATATCTGTTACATGTGTAAACCACTGAGGTTTGTTCTTGGCTAATTTGTCTTTCTGGTTTTTGTTTTTTTACTTTAGAAGGCCATGTTGGTACCTGAATGATTGTAAAATGTAAAAAAGTCTGCTTAACTTTTACTGTTATATATGCATAATTTATCAGTTAAAATGTTTTTACAATTCGTTCAAAACATTTTCAAAACTCTATGATTATTTAGATGATGGAAAGCACTACTTTTAATCTTTTGTAATTGTAAATACTTTGCATCTCACCTGTAAGAATTTTTTTGCAAATAATATTACTTAAACTGTATAATCTTTGTTTAACTGAAAAAGTACTGTGTAGCCTGTTTCAGCCTGTTTCTTTTTTATTCTTCCATAGATCTTTGTTCACTAGGTGTTTTTAAACTGTCACTTGATTTCATAGATTGATTATTTCTTTTGGTCATGTTGAGATATTCCCATTTTTTAACATTTGTTCATTCAGTCCAATTGCATTGGTTCACATTATTGTGTAATTACATGTACTGTGCATAGTGTTGTGGTAGGATGAGTCTTTTAAAATTAAAAATGTATTTTTTTTATGATTGTATATTTTATAAAGGTATACTTTTATTCTTTTGAATGTTTGTTTTTTATTAAAACATAATTTAACTGAAAATATCCAGAACATCCTTGACTGTTATTTTGGACAAGCACAAAAATGTACAGTATATATCACATTGCACCAATTCATTTATCAGAAAAATAAGGACTGAAAAAAAATTTGGATGAAAACAGAGATGGAGTCCATGGGGCTCTGGCCAGGATCACACCCAGTAAGACACCTCATGAATATGGTCTCCTTGTGGCGCTATTCTCCTCAGCCTGAGCTAATAGAGACAAACATGGGCCTTCCATCACCAAAGTACTTCCAGCTCCATCCCTTTTTCATTTGGAAACCTGAGCACAGTATACATGAAAGGCTTAGAAACAACTACATCAAATACTGTTTTATAGCACAGAGACATTCCTTGCACAAGGTTATGCATAAATGTGTATACATATTATTGCACTTTTAGTATATATATATATATATATATATATATATATATATATATATATATATATATATTAAATATTTCATTTATTTCCATTTGTTCATTAAAATACCAAAATTACTGTATTTTTTTTACTGTATTTTATTGGCCTTATGGGTCACACAAGTTTGACCCATGCGTTTTTGCTTAAAGGTGAAGACCCAACTTTATGTATGTTTTGTAAAATTCCCTTATTTGTCAAAAATATTTTATAAGATTGTCCTGGACTTAACA
Source organism: Siphateles boraxobius (assembly GCF_051911475.1). Lineage (NCBI taxonomy): Eukaryota > Metazoa > Chordata > Actinopteri > Cypriniformes > Leuciscidae > Siphateles > Siphateles boraxobius. The sequence goes on from NW_027509153.1 coordinate 2,626,670, forward strand.
CAAGCAGAATGCTCTTTTATGAAGTTACTTCATTGAAGGAGATATTTAATGAGATTATGCCTGAAAAGGTTTTGGATTTTTTATCAAATGTTAATTTAAACAAATATATTGTATAATATGACTTGTTGCTTATATTTTTTTTTGTTTTTATTGTATTTATATGATATTTGTATTTTTGTAATTGAATTTTTGCCATAAAAATAGCTTTGAATGCTGACATGGCATTAAATAAAATAATCTGAATCTGTATTTTATTGTTTTTTAAAGTTAATTTATTGACTTGCATTGTTATTTTATCTTTCTCAGACTTAAAAAACTCTAAATGTTAATTATTTTTTCAATTAAACTCTGTACATAATTATTTAATTTAAAATAAAAATCGTGTTTTTCCTGTGCTCTCCACAACTTTAAAATTTTTTTCATAACTTTCATTTTTATTAAATTTTCACATGTATATCAACAAAATAATACAGTAAATGATACATAAATCAAAATAACAATAGTAATAACACTAACAATCTAAAAATCTGTCTGGAGATGATGTGCTACACAGTCCACTGTTCTATTTGGCATTTGTTCAGTTTGTGCCGCGTGTCATATAAATGTTCCATTTTTCCCAATTCTTTTCAAAGACATTCTGTTCGACTCTCAAAAGGTATGTCAAATTTTCCATCTCAAAGATTTCCTGGACAATTTCCAACCACTGTTCCTGTTTTGGGATATTGTTATTGAGCCAATTTCTTGTGACCGCTTACTGGATGCAAGTAATACTTTAGTCAAATACAGATCTTCTTTCCTTACAACCTCCTCAATATTCCCTAGGTACATCACTAGACAAGTGTTTGGGATTTCATATCCCAAAACATTTTTAACAACTAGGTTAACATTTTGCCAGTATGTCCCCATTTTTGTACAGTTCCAGAAGATGTGTGCATGGTCTGATTCCACATTCCCGCACAATCTCCAGCATTTTTGTTGTTTAGCGAATTGCCTCGATTTTATTTTCGGTGTTATGGAATAGCGAACTAAGTTTTTCCAGCAGAACTCTCTCCATATTAAGGAACTTGTAGAAGTACATTGTGTCTCGCACATGCGATTCCATGCCTCCTCTTGTATCTGAATTTGTAGTTCTGCTTCCCATTTTGCTTTTATATAGAGCGTCGTATCCCCCCTACTCTCACCCAGGGCTTGATAGAAAGCAGAGTTGAGCCGAGACCCCTTCTGTTTGTACGAGTCCACAATGACTCTAATCACCTTATTTGTCATTTCAAGTGGCTTTATCTCTTTTGTGAAATAGTCTCTTAACTGCATGTATTGCTTGTTTTCTAGGTCGTATTTTGCCTTTAAGATCTTGGAAGGTTGGAAATTCTCTACCTGTCGAAACTGTACATATCGCTGTCATACCTTTTTGTGCCCATTCTTTGAATACTGGATCATACATCCCCAGCTTAAAATTTTAGTCATACGCAAACCACTGCAATATGCACGTATCCCTCTTAAGTTTGTATTTTCTTACTACAGCACTCCATATTTCTAGTTTAAATGCTATTATTGGGTTCATATCGTGCCTTAAAGCACCTATCAAATGTTCATCCCCGACCAGTATCTGGGTCGGATAGCCCTGTATGCCCTTTTCTATTTCTTTCCATTTAGACTCATAGTCAGGACTACACCAACAGGCCAGAGGTCTGAGCTGAGCTGCATAAAAACATTCTATAAGATTAGGTAAAGCCATTCCACCCTTACTTCTAGGTAGTCGGAGTGACTTAAGTTTTATCCTTGGTTTTTTACCATTCCAAATGAATCTATAGATCATCTTGTCCCAAGCAATACATTTGTTTTGGGGGATATTAATCGGAAGAGCTTGAAAGAAATATAACAGTTTAGGTAGAATATTCATTTTGACAGCTTGTATTCTAGCACTAAAGTCTAACGGAAGGGTAGACCACCTTTCAATATCTTTTTGGATGTTTTTCTCAATTTCACTATAGTTGTTTTCGTACATATCACTAAGGGTTTTAGTAAGAGTTACTCCAAGGTACTTCATTGTTTTAGAATTCCATTTCAAATTATATGCCTCTCTTATTTGTCGGGCTGAGTATAATTTAGAGAGAGAATCTGTGTTTTTGATATATTCAGTTTATATCCTGAATAGTATTCATACGTTTCCAGTTGATACATTAGGTGTGGGAAACATATATCTGGTTGTTGCAGGAAAATAATGACATCATCCGCGAAAAGGCCAATTACATGTTCTGTTCCCCCTATATTAACACCCTGCAGTTCCCCATTCTGCCGTATTGCCTGCGCTAAAGGCTCAACATATAAAGCAAAAAGAGTAGGAGACAGACAACAACCCTGTCTTGTCCCCCTCTCCAGCTGGATTGTATTGGACAGGCTTCCATTCACTCTGATCCTCGCTGTGGGCTCTTGATAAATAGTTTTGATACATTGAATTACGCCGTCGTTGAAGAGATCCAGTCCTTCTGGCAAGGGGCCCTGGACGACTGTTTTAAAGACACCGTTCCTGGAAGTGGGAAGGCTATTTGCAGCGAGCTGTAGTCGCGCTGATTGGGGGCGACTGCCTGTCTTTGCAAAAGACTGTTGGATGTAGGCTGGAAGCCCTGTTGTGCGGTCAGCAAGAATTTTCGCAATACATTAGCAGCTGGCAGGTGCAGATGAACTGAAACTCTCTTTTTTTGGACCTGACACTTAAAAAAATTGCATGAACTTATTGACCTGACCTACGAGGCACCATATTAAAAAAACAGGTCTCTAATTTAATATGAAACACGTTTTATAAAGACACTTCATATTTAAACGGACTTAGATTATTTTTTGGATTCACTGGCTTCTGTGAAGCGTTGAGCTAAAATGACGCATGACGCCGTTCCTGGAACTCGCGCTGATCAGGGACAACTACCTGTGTCCGCAACTCCTCGTTAGTATAGTGGAAAGTATATCCGCCTGTCACGCGGAGGACCGGGGTTCGATTCCCCGACTGGGAAATCCAGTCCTTTACTGCTGCCAAAAGACCTTAACAAAAGTTTTGCTCCAGCAAACAAGTTACAGGAGAAGTTGGCAAGGGGCCCCAGACGACTGTTTTAAAGACAGCTTGAGAAAAATACAATGCGTTGGCCGGGAGTCGAACCCATACAGCAAGAATGGACAGACCCAGGAATCGAACCCATAGCAAGAATGCTCATAATCAAGGTCTTTAATTTACAAATGTGATGCGTTGGCCAGGAATCAAACTCGGGTCAACTGCTTGGAAGGCAGCTATGCTCACCACTATACCACCAACGCAAGACTGTTAGATGTAGGCTGGAACCCATCTTGTGCGGTCAGCAAGAATTTTCGCAATACATTAGAATGAACTTATTGACCTGACCTACCAGGCACCATATAAAAAAAAAAAGGGTCTCTAATTTAATAATGTAACACGTTTTATACAGACACTTCATATTTAAACGGTATTAGATTATTTTTTGAATTCACTGGCTTCTGTGAAGCGTTGAGCTAAATGACGCATGAAGCCGTTCCTGGAAGTCGGGCTGATCGGGGACAACTACCTGTCTCTGCAACTCCTCGTTAGTATAGTGGAAAGTATCTCCGCCTGTCAAGCGGAAGACCGGGGTTCGATTCCCCGACGGGGAGATCCGGTTCTTTACTGCTGCCAAAAGACCTTAACAAATGTTTTGCTCCAGCAAACAAGTTACAGGAGAAGTTGGCAAGGGGCCTCGGACGACTGTTTTAAAGACAGCTTGAGAAAAATGCAATGCGTTGGCAGGGAATCGAACGCATACAGCAAGAATGGACAGACCCAGGAATCGAACCCATAGCAAGAATGCTCATAATCAAGGACTTTAATTTACAAATGTGATGCGATGGCCAGGAATCGAACCTGGGTCAACTGCTTGGAAGGCAGCTATGCTCACCACTATACCACCAACGCAAGACTGTTGGATGAAGACTGGAAGCCTTGTTGTGCGGTCAGCAATAATTTTCGCAGTACTTTAGCGGCTGGCAGGTGCAGATGAACTGAAACTCTCTTTGTTTGGACCTGGCACTTAAAAAAATTGCATGAACTTATTGACCTGACCTACCAGGCACCATATTAAAAAACAAGGTCTCTAATTTAATAATGTAACACGTTTTATACAGACCCTTCATATTTAAACGTTATTAGATTATTTTTTGCATTCACTGGATTCTGTGAAGCGTTGAGCTAAAATGACGCATGACGCCGTTCCTTCAAGCCGCGCTGATCGGATACAACTACCTGTCTCTGCAACTCCTTGTTAGTATAGTGGAATGTATCTCTGCCTGTCACGAGGAGAATGGGGTTTGATTCCCCGACGGGGAGATCCAGTCCTTTACTGCTGCCAAAAGACCTTAACAAAAGTTTTGCTCCAGCAAACAAGTTACAGGAGAAGTTGGCAAGGGCCTCCGGACGACTGTTTTAAAGACAGCTTGAGAAAAATGCAATGCGTTGGCAGGGAATTGAACGCATACAGCAAGAATGGACAGACCCAGGAATCGAACCCATAGCAAGAATGATCTTTGATCTATTTGATTTTGATGGTAATCATAATTGTTCTATAAGAGTGAAAGTGATGGATATTTTTTCAATGATGCTGTTCGAAAATCTCTGAATGTATAAACATGCCATTTTGAAATGAAACTACCTGCATTGAATATAGAGTGGCTTATCTGTTATATCAATCAAGGTCTTTAATTTACAAATGTGATGCGTTGGCCGGGAATCGAACCCGGATCAACTGCTTGGAAGGCAGCTATGCTCACCACTATACCACCAACGCAAGACTGTTGGATATAGACTGGAAGCCCTGTTGTGCGGTCAGCAAGAATTTCCGCAATACATTAGCAGCTGGCAGGTGCAGATGAATTGAAACTCTCTTTGTTTGGACCTGGCACTTAAAAAAATTGCATGAACTTATTGACCTGACCTACCAGGCACCATATTAAAAAAAAAGGTCTCTAATTTAATAATGCAACACGTTTTATACAGACACTTCATATTTAAACGGTATTAGATCATTTTTTGGATTCACTAGCTTCTGTGAAGCGTTGAGCTAAAATGACGCATGAAGCCGTTCCTGGAAGTCGGGCTGATCGGGGACAACTATCTGTCTCTGCAACTCCTCGTTAGTATAGTGGAAAGTATCTCCGCCTATCACGCGTAAGACCGGGGTTCAATTCCCCGACGGGGAGATCCGGTTCTTTACTGCTGCCAAAAGACCTTAACAAATGTTTTGCTCCAGCAAACAAGTTACAGGAGAAGTTGGCAAGGGGCCTCGGACGACTGTTTTAAAGACAGCTTGAGAAAAATGCAATGCGTTGGCAGGGAATCGAACGCATACAGCAAGAATGGACAGACCCAGGAATCGAACCCATAGCAAGAATGCTCATAATCAAGGACTTTAATTTACAAATGTAATGCGATGGCCAGGAATCGAACCTGGATCAACTGCTTGGAAGGCAGCTATGCTCACCACTATACCACCAACGCAAGACTGTTGGATGAAGACTGGAAGCCTTGTTGTGCGGTCAGCAAGAATTTTCGCAGTACTTTAGCGGCTGGCAGGTGCAGATGAACTGAAACTCTCTTTGTTTGGACCTGGCACTTAAAAAAATTGCATGAACTTATGGACCTGACCTACCAGGCACCATATTAAAAAAAGGGTCTCTAATTTAATAATGTAACACGTTTTATACAGACACTTCATATTTAAACGGTATTAGATTATTTTTTGGATTCACTAGCTTCTGTGAAGCGTTGAGCTAAAATGACGCATGAAGCCGTTCCTGGAAGTCGGGCTGATCGGGGACAACTATCTGTCTCTGCAACTCCTCGTTAGTATAGTGGAAAGTATCTCCGCCTGTCACGCGGAAGACCGGGGTTTGATTCCCCGACGGGGAGATCCGGTCCTTTACTGCTGCCAAAAGACCTTAACAAATGTTTTGCTCCAGCAAACAAGTTACAGGAGAAGTTGGCAAGGGGCCTCGGACGACTGTTTTAAAGACAGCTTGAGAAAAATGCAATGGGTTGGCAGGGAATCGAACGCATACAGCAAGAATGGACAGACCCAGGAATCGAACCCATAGCAAGAATGCTCATAATCAAGGTCTTTAATTTACAAATGTGATGCGTTGGCCGGGAATCGGACCCGGGTCAACTGCTTGGAAGGAAGCTATGCTCACCACTATACCACCAACGCAAGACTGTTGGATGTAGACTGGAAGCCCTTTTGTCCGGTCAGCAAGAATTTCCGCAATACATTAGCAGCTGGCAGGTGCAGATGAATTGAAACTCTCTTTGTTTGGACCTGGCACTTAAAAAAATTGCATGAACTTATTGACCTGACCTACCAGGCACCATATTAAAAAAAGGGTCTCTAATTTAATAATGTAACACGTTTTATACAGACACTTCATATTTAAACGGTATTAGATTATTTTTTGGATTCACTGGCTTCTTTGAAGCGTTGAGCTAAAATGACGCATGAAGCCGTTCCTGGAAGTCGGGCTGATCGGGGACAACTATCTGTCTCTGCAACTCCTCGTTAGTATAGTGGAAAGTATCTCCGCCTGTCCCGCGGAAGACCGGGGTTCGATTCCCCGACGGGGAGATCCGGTCCTTTACTGCTGCCAAAAGACCTTAACAAATGTTTTGCTCCAGCAAACAAGTTACAGGAGAAGTTGGCAAGGGGCCTCGGACGACTGTTTTAAAGACAGCTTGAGAAAAATGCAATGCGTTGGCAGGGAATCGAACGCATACAGCAAGAATGGACAGACCCAGGAATCGAACCCATAGCAAGAATGCTCATAATCAAGGTCTTAAATTTACAAATGTGATGCGTTGGCCGGGAATCGAACCCGGGTCAACTGCTTGGAAGGCAGCTATGCTCACCACTATACCACCAACGCAAGACTGTTGGATGCAGACTGGAAGCCCTGTTGTGCGGTCAGCAAAAATGTTCGCAATACTTTAGCAGCTGGCAGGTGCAGATGACCTGAAACTGTCTTTGTTTGGACCTGGCACTTAAAGAACTTCCGCAATACATTAGCAGCTGGCAGGTGCAGATGAATTGAAACTCTCTTTGTTTGGACCTGGCACTTAAAAAAATTGCATGAACTTATTGACCTGACCTACCAGGCACCATATTAAAAAACAAGGTCTCTAATTTAATAATGTAACACGTTTTATACAGACACTTCATATTTAAACGGTATTAGATTATTTTTTGCATTCACTGGCTTCTGTGAAGCGTTGAGCTAAAATGAAGCATGAAGCCGTTCCTGGAAGTCGCTCTGATCGGGGACAACTATTTGTCTCTGCAACTCCTCGTTAGTATAGTGTAAAGTATCTCCGCCTGTCACGCGGAAGACCGGGGTTCGATTCCCCGAAGGGGAGATCCAAGGCAAGGCAAGGCAAGTTTATTTATATAGCACATTTCATACACAATGGTAATTCAAAGTGCTTTATATAGAAGAAATTAAAAAAATCAGAATAATTAAAACAGTTTAGAATAAAAGATAAAATACAGAAATAATCACATGAAATCAGAGTAATTAAAACATAAAATAAAATACAGTGCAAACAGTCGGACGAAAAGTGGCACAGTGCTCATTCAGTAAATGCACAGCTAAACAGAAGTGTTTTGGGTCTGGATTTGAATGTGACTACTGTAGGAGCACATCTGATCTCTTCTGGAAGCTGGTTCCAGCTGCGGCTGGCAAAGTAGCTAAAAGCAGACTCGCCATGCTTAGAGTGAACCCTTGGTATTTCTAGCCGATGAGATCCTAATGATCTGAGTGATCTGTTGGGTTTATATTCAGTGAGCATATCAGCAACGTATTGAGGTCCTAGGCCATTGAATGATTTATATACCAGTAATAATACTTTAAAATCAATCCTAAATGTAACTGGCAGCCAGTGTAAAGACCTGAGGACTGGTGTGATGTGTTCATATTTTCTGGTTCTGCTCAGAATCCTAGCAGCAGCGTTCTGTATGAGCTGCAACTGTCTTATGGTCTTTTTGGGAAGGCAAGTGAGAAGTCCATTACAATAATCCACCCTACTGGTGATGAAAGCATGCACAAGTTTTTCTAAGTCTTGACTGGAAACAAAGCATCTAATTCTTGCAATATTTTTCAGGTGATAGTATGCTGATTTAGTTATTGCTTTGACATGACTACTGAAACTAAGGTCTGACTCTAGAGACACACCAAGATTCCTGACTTGATTTTTAGTTGTTTGACCCCTAGACTGAAGGTATGCGTTCACCTTGAGAACTTCATCTTTGTTTCCAAACGCAATGACTTCAGTTTTGTCTTTGTTTAACTGAAGAAAGTTTTGGCACATCCAATTGTTTACTTCATCAATGCATTGGCAAAGGGAGTCAATGGGGCTGTAATCGTTAGGCGATAGGTATAAGTAGAGCTGTGTGTCGTCTGCATAGCTATGGTAAGCGATTTGGTTCTTTCTCATTATTTGGCTCATTGGGAGCATGTACAGGTTGAATAGGAGTGGCGCAAGAATTGAGCCTTGAGGGACTCCGCATTTCATGGATGTCCACTCAGACTAATGGTCTCCTATACTCACATAATAACCTCTGCCTATGACTTGAACCATTTTAGGACTATCCCAGAAAGCCCGACCCAGTTTTCCAGCCTGTCAAGAAGTATGTTGTGATCGACAGTGTCAAATGCAGCACTGAGGTCGAGTAGTACCAGCACTGATAATTTGCCTGTATCAGTATTTAAGCGAATATTGTTTATTATCTTTATGAGCGCGGTCTCTGTACTGTGGTGCGGTCGGAAACCAGATTGAAAATGGTCAAAGTATCCATTCGAGCTTAAGAATTTGTTCAGCTGATTGAAGACAACTTTTTCAATGATCTTGCCTATGAAAGGAAGATTTGATATCGGTCTATAGTTGTTTAATATGGTCTGATCCAGATTGCTCTTTTTCAGGAGGGGCTTGACAACAGCAGTTTTCAGGGAGGTCGGAAAACTCCCAGAGAGAAGTGAGGCATTTAACACTTCTAGGAGATCTGCTTCTAAGCTGTGTAACACATTTTTGAAAAAAGATGTGGGAAGTGCGTCAAGGGCGCAGGTTGATGTTTTTAGGTGCTGTACGGTTTCTTCCAAAATTTTGCCGTCAATTTCTTCGAAATCAGACATAGTGGCTACTTTCTCGTGCTGTTGTCTGATCTGCCTGACCCCAGCGCAACTCAGGGATGAGCTGATCACCTTTCTGATATTATTGATTTTCTCAGAGAAGAAAGAAGCAAACTCACTGCACTTTCTCACTGAGAGCATTTCACTGGGAATCTGGCTTGGGGGGTTTGTCAGTCTCTCTACAGTAGCAAAAAGAGTGCGTGTGTTGTTTATATTGCTGTTTGTAATATTCGAGAAGAAAGTCTGTCTAGCTTTGCCTAGTTCCTTATTGAAAGCATGGATGCTGTCTTTGTAGATGTTATAATGGACTACAAGTTTTGTCTTCCCCCACATGCGCTCTGCTTTTCTGCATTGTCTTTTCAACACTGCTGTTGAGTTTCTCCAAGGTGCTTTTTGTCTGCCACTCTTCTTCCTGACTTTCACAGGAGCAATATCATCAATTACACTCTTAACTTTTGAGTTAAAAGAATCAAGGAGAAAATCAACAGAGTCAGCAGATATCCTTGGTGTTAAAGATATAGCCTTCATAAATAATACACTAGTGTTCTCATTTAAGCATCTCTTCTTGACAGACACAGATCTAGCTTCAATGGCAGGAGAGATCAATATATCAAAGAAAATACAAAAATGATCAGACAGTGCTACATCCTTAATAACAATTGATGAAATGTTTAGACCCTTACTGATAAGTAAATCTAGAGTGTGTCCACGATTATGTGTGGGTCCATGTACATGCTGAGTCAGATCAAAAGTTTTTAAAACAGTTTTGATATCTTTTGCCATTTTGTTTTCTTGATTATCTATGTGAATGTTAAAATCTCCAGCAATGGCAAAGCAGTCCAACTCTGGGGAAATTGTTGATAACAGTTCTGTTAAGTTCTTAGCAAAAGCTGGAGAGTATATTGGAGGCCTGTAAACAATGATAAGTAAAATGCGTGGAGCACCTTTTTACACAATACCCAGATATTCGAAAGACGGTTAATTCCCAAATGATATTTGCTTACATTTATAGACATCTTTATAAAGAGCAGCTAAACCTCCGCCTCTTCTGACAGCTCTGCAGACACTCACGAAAGTAAAGTTAGGAGGGGCTGTTTCATTGAGGACTGTTGCACTGCAGCTGTCTTCTAGCCAAGTTTAATTTAGCAACATAAAATCCAGGTTGTATGTGGTTATTAAGTCGTTGACTAAAAGTGATTTATTTTTAAGTGAGCGGATGTTTAAAAGTGCTAACTTAACAGTCTTACTTTTTGTCCCCACAGCAATCTTGGTATGTCGTGTAATAGGCACCAGATTAGATGGGTTTGCTGTACGGCTTTTGAAGGCCTTAGACTTTCTATCATGTAATCGAACAGCAATAGAAAAGGATACAGACACACTGGGTTCCCGCTTGTTCTGTAAACATTTGAGAAAGTTATTGTTATCATAGCGGGGACCCGACACATATCACTTAGAGCTGGTATCAGTTGTTTTTGGTTCACCTCGAGCCGCTGGAGGAGGGTGTGGGCCCTGGCGCTGTGGCAGAGGCCGAAGAGCTCTCACAGGAGGAGGGGGAGGGCGAGCTGGGCCCGCAGGCTTTGGTGGTTGTGGGGCCTGGCGTTTTTTGGTTGGTATCTGGGGGCTCGCAGCAAAAGAGTGGGATAGTCTAGTTCCAACATGCACCAGTTGTTCCATTTTCTCTGAGAAGCACAGAAGTGGAGATGCTGGAGAGAGTGATAACGTTTCCGGTGAGAGGGGTTGTTGCTCTGGTGTTATTGGAGGCTGTAATATGCTGTCCTGGTTTCCCTGGCTGTTTTCCAGAAAGTCGTCCTTGGGTGCTGTATCTTGGAGCAGTGCTAGTATGTCACAGTCTGTCTGTGGTGAGCTCTGTTGGCAGGGCTCAGCTGAGATTGTGTCCGTGAGCAGAGGTTGTTGTGGCTGAGTGGTGTTATCACTGTCCTTGTGTGATGTGTCAACCGCATGTCCATTCAGGTGCTGAAGTGAAATCCTGTGGTCATTCATACTGTATCCAGGTGTGTGTGTGCCATTCAGGTTGAGTGGATTGGCACACATTGCAGAAGGATGACGGAGGGAGAAGTAGATATTGTCCTTTAGCACTCTTGAACCAAGTTTGTTTGGGTGGTGGCCATCCTGTTGAAACAGTTGCCTCTGACTCCAGAAAAGATTGAAGTTGTCAATAAAGTTCACTCCTTTTATATTGCAGGTTTTTTGCAGCCATGTATTAAGCCCAAGCAACCGTGAAAACCTGTTTGTTCCTCTTGCTGGTAGTGGTCCACTGATGAATGTATGCACTTTCTGTCTTTTAAGTGTTTCAAAAAGATCATTGAAATCCTTTTTAAGAAGTTCCGACTGCTCTTTATGAATATCATTCTTCCCCACATGAACGATGAGTCGATTTGCAGTCTTATGTTTCATCAGAATGTTCTGAAGTTCCCTGTTTACATCAGATGTTGTTGCTTGTGGAAGGCAGCACGTTGTTGTATCCCTGCTATTAATGTTTCTGATTACGGAGTCGCCCACTATCAGAGTCCTGGGCCCGGCTGCGCTCTGAGCTGAGTGCCGCTGTCTGCTCGACCTTGAGCCCCAGTTAGCATCAGTGTTAGCTACTGGCTGATTCAGTCTGTGTTCGATCACATTCATCAAATTTGGGGATTCCTCATTCATTAATACTTCAAATCTGTTCTCAAGATGTATAGGCGGTGGTAGGAGACCAGTGTTTGCAGTCCTTGTCAGAGCCGTATCTGGGGTAGAGGATGCTACTGCAGTAATATGTGATGCTCGTGACAATCTGATGTCTCGAGTGCCTTTGGGTCTCGCACCCTGTTTGTGCCATCGATTAGTAAGTCGATCGGCTTGTTTCTCTACACTCAGTATGGCCTGTCGAGAAGCACTAGATTCATGGGACTCACCGGCTGTGTGCTGAGGGCGTCCATGACGAAGCTCCGTTGTGTGTTCCGTCTGGTTTTTGCAAAGAATTGCAATCCTTTGTAAAAGTCTGTGGCAGTTGGAGCAGCAAGTAGATTCCAGAGGAGGCATTTTCTTATGCTCATGAATGTAGGCAGTTGTGTTTTCTCTTCCCCGGAATGTAAGCTTTCAGTGGGAGGCTGGTCGAATAAAATAATTCAGCTTTTTTTTTGTAGTAATCCAAGCGTTTGAGCACTGTGCTGATTTGCTGAAGTTAAAATTAGGTGATAAAAGGAGATAAAATATAGAAATATAAAAGCGATGGAGCAAAGCGCGGAGCAGAAAGCGAGAGCGTCCGAACAGTAGCTGAGCAGGAAGTGCAAGTGCCAAACAAAGGGAGTTTCAGTTCATCTGCACCTGCCAGCTGCTAATGTATTGCGAAAATTCTTGCTGACCGCACAACAGGGCTTCCAGCCTACATCCAACAGTCTTTTGCAAAGACAGGCAGTCGCCCCCAATCAGCGCGACTACAGCTCGCTGCAAATAGCCTTCCCACTTCCAGGAACGGTGTCTTTAAAACAGTCGTCCAGGTCCCCTTGCCAACTTCTCCTGTAACTTGTTTGCTGGACCAAAACTTTTGTTAAGGTCTTTTGGCAGCAGTAAAGGACTGGATCTCCCCGTCAGGGAATCGAACCCCGGTCTCCCGCCGGCTGCCGTGGATTGTTCAGCTAAACGGCCCTAAACAGTTTCCCATTCATTTTCAATGGTAGGCTAGTGCTAAAACACTACGGATGTTATATAACTTTGGCCCCTACGCCCTTTTGGCGCTGTTCCGAGTTTTTACACAGCGTTTTTGCAAACTTTTATTCTGGACAAACTTCTGCGGAGACATCGACTCACTACCATCATTCTTCACACTGATTTTTCATCTATCAAAGGTAAGATATGTTTTTTGAGATTCATTTAAAACCAAAGGGTAAATTTAGTCATTGGTACAGTAGCTAGCATCGGTTGCATGATAAGAGATGACGTGTTATGAAATGAAGCTCCGAATAATTAATTAACATGATCTTTTTAATTATTCATGTGTATAGTTTTCATGTCATGACGTTAAATAAATAATCTTGTCAGTCCGTTTCTGACAAGGTTATGTTGATGAGTTAGCTCAGCATCGCTTGTTTTAGATGGTGGGGTGAATACGAGCTAAATAATGAATGAACATGATAGTTTTTTAGATTTATGTGAATGGATTTCATATTGTGACGTTGAATAGCATACATTTACTGTAATGTGTTGATAACTCGCCTACAGATAGGCCTATTGTCTTATTTATTATACATTGCACTAACCAAAATCTTGACTACCAAGTTATCAATACAATCTCAGACTGAACCATTATTTTTTTTATGCCATTAAAAACATTAAAATCATTAAAACTATTTTTTTGAACTACAGTATGTGACTGAAGTTTAGAGATCAAAGATTTAATTAAACCTTGATCAAACCTTGTGTTATCCATTTCTAAATATTTGTAATTTTTTCAAAACTCTACACAGTTCTCCAAACCAACTTTCATCTAGGCACATGCACAGCAATTAATTTCACATTCAAAATGCACTATATCTATCAAAACACTTTAGCCTATATCTCAAATCAGCTCATTCTTACAGAACACTAGTAAAGTTTTTCAACCAACAAACACACTTTGTCAATCATAAAACACAGACCAAAAAAAAAAAAACACTAACATCAGGAGCAGTATACAATGTTTTCTTTTTTACAATTTCTTTACAAAACAAAAAGAGTCTTTAATGTGTAATGTGTAATTCACTGCAGTTTATGTTATTGATGTTTACATTACAGTACAAAATTATCCTTAAGTTTTCCCTTTTGAATGGATAGTAATTAAATTGAAAGACTAACGGTTGTGTAGGTGTTCAGATTCATCTAATTGCTTTGGTAGTAGATTTTCATTACAATATTACTGTAGAAATGTAACATACTTCTGTCTTATTCAGTTTTGTCAGTTTCTCCTCCAGGAGCCGTCAAACGAAGCTAGGCAGATTAAGGACGACCCCACTCAGATGACCAGCTGGTTGGCTTTGGTTCCCGGGCCAAGAGCACCTGGAAGGAGATATGGGATGGCAGAGCTGATGGCTATGCAGACTTCATCTTGGGGAAGAGCTGCGTCCCAGGGACACGCATGTGCAAGTTGCAGCAGTACCTGCGGAAGAGGCAGGAATCTGCCACTGCTTCGACATCTGCTGAGCATGCCTCAAGGGCCCCAGATAAACCCCTTGGTAGGTTATCCTATTAACATTTTTGTTCAAATTTTTTTAGATTAAAATTACTATTCATGTATGACCAGATTTATTATTATTTCATCTATACATCCATGTTTAAATATACATGTGAAAAATGTGTATAATTCATCCTAAATTTGGAAAACAAATGATTGTCTGTGCCACAGTGATGGATGACGATGAAGAGCTGGAGAGGGCGATGTGGGCATCTCACCTTCTAAGCTACAAGTGCAGAGCTGTAAGTACACTGTTATTACACTGACCAAATGTCAGAATTAATGATGATCTATGGTCTATTTTGTATCTGCTGTCTTCCACATTTATTTATCTGTGTTTGTGTGTAACCAGTTGCTGTGCCAGTAGCTGCAGCTGTCAAACCCAGAGTGTCATCAGGAGCAAAGATAGGTGTTTAAATAAAAGGTTTCAGGGCTGGAGTAAAATTCTTTTACATAATGAAATGAACTCCAAAACTGAACCTTCACTTAACTGGTTATATTGTTTGTGTTCTGGCCATGTTCTGGCCATGTTCCTTTAACAATATGGTTGAATGCTGCCGTTATACTAACTGTCCTAAGGACTATGAATTGATCCTACCATGATGAACTGATTCCAACCGCAAGGAGGGTAAATATGCACTTTTTGTTTTCCATTCATGATGTATTAAAAACAAATTAAGTAGCGTTGGGTAGTAACACTTGAATGCATGCTTGTTCATTGAGTTCTTACTAACACCAACACTTGCATATATTGTGAATTCTGAAATGACTGATGATATTGTCTGTTATAGTTTTATCTGAGGCACTGTCCAAACCAAATCCTGATACAACTGCTGAACTGCAAGCATCACCAGTTGATGGTACACACACTGTAATCAGGTACATGTAGTCAAATGTTGAGTTAATTTTGGTTACATAAAAATAATAATTGGTATATTTACGTTCATGTAGCTCCAGCCTCTCCAGGCCTTAAGAAGAAAACACCTGTGCCCCTGCCAGCAGAGCTGGAGTTCCTAGTAAAGGAGACAACAGCAGAGATGCCTGAGTCAACTCTAGGTATGTTTCCATTTTAGTTTAGGACTGATACTCATTTACACACATGCTAAATGTGCAGATCTGCCCAGGATCTGCCTTCCTTCTCTTTACCTCTGTACTGATGAAACGTTGTCGGGATAATCCCGATTCATGTGGCTACGCGGAAGCGCTAAAATTCTCAGAGCCACCAGGCACTGTTTTATGCAAATGAGCGTCCGGATCGCATTTAAGGTTTTCTGTTAGAACGGTGCCGTGTTAGCGGCCCCTAAGTTAATAACTAATGATCGTTGCGACGGAAGTGAATCAATCAAAACTAACCTTAGCTGTACAATAACTTTATTCTAGAGCTGCTGTAAAACCAAAACAATCTCTGTTACTTTAATTTCCTATTATCACTGTAAAGCTGCTTTGAACCAGTCCATATTGTTTAAAGCTCTGTATAAATGAAGGTGACTTGACTTAACTAAATTCATAGCAGATCTAACTCTGTATCATTTTCACAAACACAACCACAATTAGTTCATCACATCATGATGCTAATAGCCGGTACAAATTGTAACGGTAAAGAGGCAAAGGATTCAAGTGCAAGTAAAAGTGGTTTATTTAAGGAACACAGAAGGATGATGGAAGTCTCTAGTAGAAGGCACAAGGTAGCACAGGGACGCTGTGGGTGAGTCCGCCACAAACGGTAGACGAGTTGAATTGAAGAGCGTGCAGTAAATCCAAGTGACAGGAAGAATGGAGGAATCGCTGAGACAACCAGGGTGCCAAGACGAGCGAAAAACCAACAGGACTGGAACAACCGGAAACACGGAGAACAAGGGACAGGCGGGACCACTGTTACATCCAACAACGAACTGACAAAGACAAGGTAAAAACACAGGGATTAAATAGGGGGCACTGATCGACTACAGCTGGCGTGCTGATCAGAGGTAGTGATCAGTGCTGCCGCCCACACTCATAAACACACACCCACAACATATACACGAGACAAGAAGGAAATAGCGATTTCATCAACCGTGACACAAATACAAAACATAAAGACTGCACTTCTTTTTAGGACCCCGCACAAGTGCTGCTGGCACCTCTGCGCGCAAAGCGCTTGCCTTTGAGGACAGTGGTAATGATGGTAAGAATGAACAGCATGTAAACAACCCCTCCATTTTGTTAAATCCTGACACTAAGATGTTGTCTTAACTCTGCTTTAATCATTTTGTTTTTCACACTATGCAATCTATAATAATAATCAGTGCAGTACATTTTTTTTGTCCTATCCATTTTTCTTTTTAAATCCTAGTACCCTCAGCTCAGCCACCCATTCCTGTTCCTGTTCTCCTGCCTGGGCATGACCACGACATGAGCAACTGGAGCTGTTCTCAACACCAGAAGCTGTGGATGAGGATAGAGCTTCAGGATCTCGGGCTGTGGCCTGGGTCTGGTTCAGTACGTAACCCAGGGAACACAATTTCACTGTGGCGTCTTCCTCCACAACCTGAGCTTGTCGATACTGTGGCTGCGCTCCCATCTCCCAACTTCTTCTAGCTTCACCCATTTTTCATCTGGAAGCCAGAGAGTCACATCATGGTCAGGTTGAGGAACAATTACCTCCTGCCATGTCTGCATCGATGTCCTCATCCACAGGTGGTCTCTGCAAGTGTGGGCAGGCCCCGAGTGATAGTTGGCACCAGTGGCCAGTATTACATCTTGTCCTCACGTCTCTGCTGCAAGGCCTGTCGGAGGAACTGGTTTGCTGACAATCCACGATGGCTTGAGAAGCTGCCCAAGCGGTTTACCAACCTTCTGCCCGCATTCCTGACCTACAAGAAAGCCATTTGCAAGTCTGTGATGGATGAGCTGAGGCGCAGTGGCAAGTCACCAACTGATATGGCAAACCAGGTGAATGAGCTCATGCACCTCAAGTATGAGCGAGCTCACCGGGCATACCTGCATGCCATAGAAAGTGTCAGGGATGCTGAGGCCGGCATACATGGACAGAGGACCATTGGGCAGTTTCTGAGGAAGGAGAACACGCACAATATACCTCAGCTGATAATAAACAAACAATTGAATAATTGACACACAGCTAATTTATGTTGGGTAAATTGGGTCAACCATAGCTGATTCCAGTCTGGCTTAGACTCAGTGGCAGGGGTTATTTTTTTCTATTACATTGGCACTTATACAGTAAAAGGAGGACTTTGAGGAGTGATGTTTTTGGAAACAGAAACAGAAAAAGACAAACACTGTAATGTCTGGACGAGGAAGAGTAAGAGCAAGGGGCCCAGGGAGAAGAGCAGGCCCAGTGAGAGGTGCATTGAGAGGTGCACTGAGAGGTGCAGTGAGAGGTGCAGTGAGAGATGCAGTGAGAGGTGCAGTGAGAGGTGCAGTGAGTGATGCAGTGAGAGATGCAGTGAGAGATGCAGTGAGAGGTGCAGTGAGAGATGCAGTGAGAGATGCAGGTGCAGTGAGAGGTGCAGGTGCAGTGAGAGGTGCAGTGAGAAATGCAGTGAGAGGAGCAGGGCCAGGGAGAAGAGCAGGCCCAAGGACAGGGCAAGGTAGAGGTGTAAGAATGCGTGGTGGTGGCATTCCAAGGGTTGCAAGAACAGCAGTCAGTGATGAAATTCGTGATGAAATTCGTGCCCTATCATTGACCATGTAATCAACCACGGTCTTTCACTAAGAGAGGCTGGTAAACAGTAAATTTAAAAAAACGATTTGATTTTTACTGGAATGCTTTTGAATGTGAACATTACTGTACATGTGGACATACAGTTCCCAATCCCAAACAAGAAATTTAGCGTAAGATTGAAAAAAAACTATAACTATATGCATTCAGCGTTACAGTATAATTGAAAGCTATAACTTTAAACTATTATTATAAGGATTTAAATAATATAACAACTTCTAATTTAAGTGAACTTAAAACAATCTTCACATAAACCCATTATATTAAATGACACATTTACCTGTGCCTTCAATACACTTTCAATATATATTAATTTCTTTTCTATTGGCCCAGTCAGACCAGGGGCCTCATTTATAAACGTTGCGTACGCACAAAAGAAGGCGTACGCCGCTCTCTACGCAATAATTGGTATTTATAAAAAGCAAACTTGACGGTAAAATGTGCGGTCCTTCACGCAAGCTCTGACCCATGCGTACGCACAAAAACGAGTGAAATGAGAAATGGCGACACCGTCGGCAGATGGAAGAAACACGTGAAAGTGTGTGAAACTGTAGACCGTTGTGTAAAATAAATGGCAATACTCTCATAAATAACACGAAGACTTCACAAAGTCTTACAATTAACAGCCTACACGAACACCCGTTTGATCGATCTGCAACAGAAATGCAAATTAACACATATTTGCAAAAAAGAAAAGTGAAATATGTTCTGCAATAATATTGGCATGTTATACAATTCATCCTCATAAATAAGATGGTAAACAGAACGAAATAATGTACAAAACTGATATTCTCGCCAATGTGTCCGTCTGGCGGATCAGATATAGATGCAATTAGATAGTCAGTCAGATAGTCAATCAGATAGATAGATAGATAGATAGATAGATAGATAGATAGATAGATAGATAGATAGATAGATAGATAGATAGATTTGTCCACTATTTGTCCACTGGGGAAAGTTGTTTTCATAGTAAAAATGTCTTCATCAGCTACGGAATCATGATATTCATGCATATGCCTTTAGTTTGTTTTATTGTAGATAAAATAACGTATGACGTATGTCTCACCCATTCAGAAAGCTGCTAGAAATTACATTTGCGCTGAACTAATTCCCATTTCCAAGTAGATTATAACCGACATCTGTAGCTTGTCAGATGCAATTAAATGGATGGAAATAAAATGCCCCGTCACAATGCGTAATGACGCACAATGGCTGATCTTGCGCTCTTAGAAGATGTGGAAAATGGAAGGATTCGGAGTGAACGCATCTTCAGATGGCAAGAAAACTTGCTGGCAAATGAGGCAAATGTCCGACCATTTCTTTTTTATTTCGGCCACAGTCCGAGGTTGTGAGGCTACAGCATTTACGGCGTCTGCAACCTTTTGCCACTCAAGTGGCTTTTTGGCATTAGTAATGCCCACACTGTACCCTCCAAACAACATTTTTCTCCTCTTTTCCACCTCGCCAACAATAACTTCTACTTCACATTAAGTGAAGTTACGTTTTTTTGATTTCCTCTCTGTGTTTGCCATGATTTCGCAATCGATGAATATTAACTTGTGGGCGTTTCATGGACTATTTATGGGAAACTATGGGCGTGAAATGAAGCCGCAAAAGCTGCGCTACATTTAGAATTGATTGTGATTTATTAAGGGAAAAATGCGTAGGATGTGCGTGCGCACGGTTTTATAAATCCGAATATTTCTGTGCGTACGCACGTCCTATGTTTCATCCGTACGCCACTTCTGACGCAAATCCTACGCAAAGTTTTATAAATGAGGCCCCAGGTCAGATTTTTATTTGCCCTGTCAAAAAGCACAAAAAGTTATTGTTTTCATAGTTTATGACTCATCTAACCTTGTAAACAGTGCTTTATGATGTTTAGGTAGGTAAATCAGGTAGGATATATACAGAAATTTAATAAAGTCAAAAAACTATCAAAAACTTCACAGCCTTCACTGAATAAATTATAAATTAAATATACATTAATCCTTCATAATAATTAATTAATCCTCTAAAGCTAGAAACATTGTTCAGTCAAGAGCAGTGAGTGATTTACTTTTTGTTTTGTTCTTTGATTAAAATGTACACCTATCCGCGGCTGGCCCGTGTTAGGCGAACGCGATTACCACTACACTACAGAAACCTATTGATGAGGCACATGTGCTTTTTAGAAGATGGCTCCTTCCCGTAATATGCCCTGCAAGCAGTGTGACAGTCTTGAAATTCCACAAACAACAGAACAGAGGTCATTCGGCATGGCAGTCTGCCTACAGCTCCTTGGTACGATGGCCTTCACCTGTCTCAAAAGTAAGGGTTTTGTAGCAAATTGCAGCATTTATATTTAAAGTGCCACCACTTGTTTCCGCCCAGTTTTGAACTGAGAACCTTTCGTGTGTAAAGCGAACGTGATAACCACTACACTACGGAAACTTGAGTGGAACGTCAGTCCCACCTCTTCTAGGGTACGCTTGTTCAAAAGCGACTGAAACTATAGACTGCCTAGTGTTTTTAACCTGGCAAAAAGTTGCTAATTTTGTTGTGTTACGACCAGTGGTGTAGTCTAGTTTTTTGTAGTGAGTATACTGTGATATACCAGCCCAAGCCCCCCGTACCCCCTCGCCCCCTCTCCATATGTGAGTGTGTATATGATACGAATGAATGACGATAGTTTTATTAAATGAAATGGAAAAATTCTTGTTAAGTGACTCTCATAAAAGCTCTGCAATGAAGTTCAAATGTGTGCATGTCCTCCTCATAGACGCTGAAAGCACCACGAGTGTCACGCGCGCGTCAGTGTGTAGTAGAGCACACATTGAGCACTCATTCACAGAAACACGCAGAACATTCAGAGTTTATTTCAATAGCAGTCTTTTTGAGCTTTAATATTCATGGACACTTAGTACATATCGAGATTTGATTCATTGTATCATTACTTTTGATTTATTCATTCAAAAATGGCCAAATTGCGTGACGTTCCGCTTTACAGTAGGCTAAGTTACATTTGTTGCTGGATTCCACGATTCGATCCGTGTCGCTGCGCAAACACAGACGTCACCGCGGGGTGAATTTATGAATGAAAGTTCTTTCACAAAACGATGTTGTTACGTTTACGAATCCTCACGCTTTTTAAAGTGGGTATACGGAGATCTTTGACATTTCCTAGTGGGCATACGGAAATCCTTGACATTTTCTAGTGGGTATACGACGTATACCTGCGTATCACGTAGACTACACCACTGGTTACGACCCTGCGTTCCGCTTGCTCGCCTGTTGGTGGCGGTTTTGCTCAGAGAGAGCTTGGGAGATCGCACACCCCTGCTTCCTCATTATCCTTAATTATGAAGAGGATAAAACAGTGGATTGAACATCTTCTCTTCACTTTCGTCCAGAGGAGTGACAGCCTCTGGCGAAGTCATTCGAACCTTTGATTTACAGCCCATACTAGCCTTCTTTTACTCCCCAACTGGATTATGATTTTTCCACTTTTGATTTGAAACCCTAGACTTTGTTATATTTAGTTAATTGTGATTTTTGAGGACAAATAAAATCTTGCAAGTCATTTTGGTGTACTTGCTTACTTTATGTACGGCCAAAACGAGCTGGCCGTAACATAAATTGGGAGTCTCGTCCGCGATCCTATCGGGGTAGGAAACGGTGGTGAGTATGGGTTGTATGTGTGTATGTTTTTGTGAATGGTTACCTTTATAAATGAGAACTCTGGTGAATTAGTGTGTTTCCCGCTGGATTGTTAATACAATCCTTCCGACGGAGCACTGTTTGTTGTTTTGTTTTGTTATTTTGCCTTTCTTGTTTTTGGAGGTTATCCTGGGTGGAGATTAAATCTCTGTAGGGGATACGCTTCCGGACTTTCAGTTTGACTGATAGTTGCGGAGTTCAGCGTTTAATGTCGCCTTGAGCCCGGTACATCTCTGAAGACTAGGTAAGATTTAGTTAGTGTTTTTCTGATTTAGGAGCTGGAGTTCTCTTATATTATAAATGGTAAATCCATTCTACAAAAATAAAAAAAGGTAAATCGTTGCGTTTGCGCGTATAGTGCAGTTTATTTTGCACTTACACTGTGTTTTGACTTGTGGGAAGTCTTTGGATATTTTTGTGAATGAATTGTGTAATACGGTGACGTAGTTCCTTTTTGAAGCAGTGGCTTATGGGAATCGTATTTCGAGTGAACAGCGTCTCACGTGTGTTAGCTAATAGTTTCGTTTGTCTTATTGTGTATAAAACATACGAACAAAATGTCTTCGGTGGTCGAGGATTTCTTTGCGTGTCCATCAGAAGCTTTGCTTGAGAGTTGTACAAACGAGCAGTTGGTGCAAATCGCCGAACGCTTCAGTGTTGATTTTACTTCTCAAGAGAAGAGGCTGAAGGAGACTATGGTGACCACTCTGAAGCGGTCACTTGTTGATAGAGGAGTTGTAGAGGTAAACACTGAGTTAATCACTCCGAGTGAATCGTTTGTGTCTACTCCTGATGAGGTTTATAGTGAAAGTGAGACAAAATTTCCAGAGTTGTCTTTGCAAGAGAAGCAACTGTGTTTAGATGCCGCGAAAGTTCGTGCAGAACGTGATGATCGCGCTATCAAAGAGCGAGCGGTAGAGAGAGAATTTGAAGAGAGAAAATTAAATCATCAGTTAGCTATGCGGAAAATGGAGCTTGAGTTAGAGAGGGAACGTGAAGAGAGAACATTTCAGTTAGAGAGGGAACGTGACGAGAGAGCGTTTCAGATAAAAAAGTTGGAGTTAGAATTAGCAGCACAGACAGCTGAAGGTTCACAATCGAATGTGCCTCCTGTTCCACAACGGCATGCGAATGCAGGTGAAGCTGTATTTGACGTTCACAGGAATATAAGATTTGTGCCGCCATTTTCTGAAAAGGAAGAGGATAAATATTTCTATCATTTTTAACGTGTTGCTTTGTCCATGAAATGGCCAAAAAGCTTTTGGACTTTATTGTTGCACTGTGTGTTTACAGGTAAAGCTCAAGAAGTTTATTCTGCACTCTCACTGGAACAGAGTGGTGAGTATGATGTGGTGAAATTTGCTGTGTTGCATGCATATGAACTCGTGCCTGAGGCATATCGTCAAAAATGCAGGAATTTGAGTAAAGCTGATGAATGTTGAATTTGCAAGAGGGAAAGAGGACCTATTTGATCGTTGGAGCATTTCAATGAAAGTTACAACTAAGGAGCAATTAAGAGAATTCGTGCTCTTAGAGGAGTTTAAACATTGTGTTCCTCATGCTGTAGCTAGGCATCTCACTGAACACAAGGTGAATACACTTTCAGAAGCTGCTATCATGGCTGATGAATTTGTGTTAACCCATGGGTCATTCAGTGCAGTAGGTCTTAAAACCAACAATATGAGTAACTCTAAGTTTTGCTTTCAACCTAAGACAAAGTCTTATGTGATGAGTAGGAATAGTAAGACAACAGTGGCTGAACATTCTAGTAAACCTGCACTCTCACGGGACATGGTTTGCTTTTATTGTAAGAAGCCTGGTCATAAAATATCGGAACTGTCTTACTCTCGAGAAGAAAGAGAGATTGTCGAAATCTGTTGCTTTGGTTTCTGCTTCATCATTGATTATTGACACTTGTGATGAGAAAGATCGTCATTCATCTAGTTCTAGTGATAAATCTGTTGATCAGTGTATAACTTCTGTTGATTATGCACCCTTTATCACTGAGGGAAATGTGTCATTGCCTGGTTCAAACGAAACGGTGCCAGTACGTCTTCTTCGAGATACGGGAGCTGCGCAGTCGTTTCTTTTAGAGGGAATTTTGCCTTTGACTTCTGAAACCGCTACTGGAACTCATGTATTAGTGCGAGGGTTTGAGATGAGGTTTACTGAAGTGCCTTTGCTTCGAATCCATCTTTCCTCTGCCATTGTATCTGGTGAAGTAGTAGTTGGTGTTCGTCCTGCACTTCCAGTTCCTGGGATTACATTCATTTTGGGAAATGATTTAGCTGGTGAGAATGTTTGGGGAAGGAGTGATGTGGCAGCTCCACCCATAATAGCATCTACACCTAGGAAATCTGATGTTGGAAATTGTAGAGAATTTCGTGATTTGTTTCCAGCTTGTGCAGTTACTCGATCAATTGCTTAACCATTAATTGAAAATGAAGTTGAAGTTCCACTGCATGACACCTTCTTTTATACTGTTCATACAGGTGACTCAGGATCTGATGTGTCCAAATGTTCTGAGCATAGAGACCTGAAATCCTGTTCTTCGTTGTCTTCTGATCAGAAAGATTCGACAGTGTTGCGACATGAATCTACCGATACATCAGAGGTTCTGTCCTGAGAAAACCAATGTTGATCTCTCTGATGTTGATTGTTCTCTGACTTCTTTGTTACAGATTTCTCGAGAGGATTTGATTAGAGCTCAACAGAGCAACGACAGTCTTAAAACCTTATTCTCTGAAGTAGGGTCTAAGAAATGTTCTGATCCTCAGTCTTCTTCGTACTTTCTTGATGATGGTCTGCTTTGTCGGAAAGTGGTGCTGCATGAAGATGTTTCTCTAGAACCTAAAACTCAGATTGTGAGTCTCAGATCTTTTCGATAATAACTATCTGTTGAATACTCCTGATCAGAGTAAGAAAGTACAAGTATGTCACAGTAATCTGTTGAAATTGTACATAGCTCCTGTTCGTTCCGTTACTGTTAATGTGGTAAACTCTTGTGATTCTTTTCCCCAATTGTCATCTTCCTTTCGTAGCCCGAGTAAGGATTCTTTGGAGAATGCTGATGAGGATGAGAGTTTTCTTTCTCGAGAAAAAGTCGACGGACGACTTAAAAACTCTGAGATTCTTCTTAATCTGTCCTCCCATCTTTCTTATCTGACAGAGGAGGAGAGGAGTGATGTCACTGAGTTGGTGATGTCATTTCCCTCTCTTTTCCATGATGTTCCTGGTCGTACTTCTATCATAGAACATGATATCGACGTAGGAGCCTCGTGTCCGATTAAACAGAACGCATATCGAGTCAATTCTTTTAAAAGAGATTTGCTGAAACAAGAGGTGAACTATCTACTTGCTCATGATCTGGCTGAATCTAGTTTCAGTTCATGGAGTTCCCCTTGTGTACTAGTAAATAAATCTGATGGATCATATCGATTCTGCACAGATTATCGAAAACTTAATCCGGATTGCTTCCCTTTGCCTCGAGTAGATGACTGCGTCGATCATGTTGGCTCTGCCCGATATGTTAGTAAGTTCGATCTCTTAAAGGGATATTGGCAGTTGCCTTTGACTAGTCGAGCGAAGGAATTATCCACCTTCGTCACACCTGATGTTTTCCTGCAGTATACGGTTATGCCTTTCGGAGTGCGAAATGCACCCGCAACGTTCCAGCGTCTCGTAAATCGTATACTGTATGGAATGTCAGGATGTGAGACATATCTTGACGACGTGGTGTTGTATAATTCCTCCTGGTCTGAACATCTTAACCAGATTAAAGAATTGTTTTCTCGTTTAGCAAAGGCTAATCTTACCGTTACCTATTTAGGTAAAGTCGTGGGAAACGGTTGTGTAAAGCCTATTGAGACCAAGGTCGAAGCCATTTGTGACTTTCCCGTACCCACCACTCATCGTGAATTGCGGCGGTTTCTCGGTATGGTGGGATATTACCGGAGCTTCTGCGAAAATTTTGCCAGTGTAGTCTCACCTCTTACCGATTTATTGAGTCCAAAGTTGACTTTTCGGTGGTCTGAGCTCTGTCAACAGGCTTTTGAAAATTGTAAAGCATTGATGGCGTGTGCCCCTGTTTTAACAGCCCCTGATTTTGAGAAATCTTTTAGCCTTGCAATCGATGCAAGTGCTTGTGGTGCGGGCGCCGTTCTCTTACAGGAGGGTTCGAACAAGGTTCTACATCCTGTTAGTTACTTTTCAAAAAAGTTTAATCGACATCAACAGGTATACTCTACCATTGAGACGGAAGCTCTCGCCCTAGTTTTGGCCGTGCAACATTTTGAGGTATACCTAGGGTCAATCGCTGCACCGATTATCATCTATACGGATCATAATCCGTTGGTTTTCTTGAATCGAATGAGAAATCGAAATCAGCGACTTATGCGATGGAGTCTGATCTTACAACCTTTCCATCTTGAGATTCAACACATCCGAGGAAAAAATAATGTCATAGCTGACACACTTTCTAGAGACTAACCTAATCTCTGCGTTGTTCATTTCTTTTCTTTGGATCTCTAGGGCACAGAGGTGCTGAAGAATGAAGACTGCCCAGTGTTTTTAACATGGCAAAAAGCTGCTAATTTTTTTGGCAGACCAAACATTTTTTATTACTGTACAGGAAACCTCAATGGCCATTTGTTTTATTTTTTGTCCTTTTCTAAAGAGATTAAACCACAAACATCCCTGCAAGTGTACTGACCTGCTCATAAGAAAATCACATACAAAATATTTGCAAAAACCACCCACAGTTTCCGCCCAGTTTCAAACTGATGACCACTACACTACAGAAACCTATTGATGAGATGCATGTGCTTTTTAGAAGATGGCTCCTTCCCATAATCTGCCCTGCAAGCAGTGTGACAGTCTGTAAATTCCACAAACAACAGAACAGAGGTCATTCGGCATGGCAGTCTGCCTACAGCTCCTTGGTACGATGGCCTTCACCTGTCTCAAAAGTAAGGATTTTGTAGCGAATTGCAGCATTTATATTTAAAATGCCTCCGCTTGTTTCTGCCCAGTTTTGAACTGAGGACATTTTGCGTGTAAAGCCAGCGTGATAACCACTACACTACGGAAGCTTGATTTGGACGTCAGTCCCACCTCTTCTAGCGTACGCTTGATCAAAAGCGACTGAAACTATAGACTGCCTAGTGTTTTTAACATGGCAAAAAGCTGCTAATTTTGTTGGCAGACCAAACATTTTGAACTGAGGATCTTTCGCATGTAAAGCGAACGTGATAACCACTACACTACGGAAACTAGATTTGGACGTCAGTCCCACCTCTTCTAGGGTACGCTTGTTCAAAAGCGATTGAAGCTATAGACTGCCCAGAGTTTTTAACATGGCAAAAAGCTGCTAATTTTGTTGGCAGACCAAACATTTTTTATTACTATACAGGAAAGCTCAATGGCCATTTGTTTTATTTTTGTCCTTTTCTAAAGAGATTAGACCACAATCATCCCTGCAATTGTACTGACCTGCTCAACAGAAAATTGCATACGAAATTTTTGCAAAAAACCCCCACAGTTTCCCCCCAGTTTCGAATTGGGGACCTTTCGCGTGTGAGGAGAACATGATAACCACTACACTACGGAAACACGTCTTCAGGTTGCAGACAAAAACCTCTACACTACGGAAACTTGATTTGCACGTCAGTCCCACCTCTTCTAGCGTACGCTTGTTCAAAAGCGACTGAAGCTATAGACTGCCCAGTGTTTTTAACATGGCAAAAAGCTGCTAATTTTTGTCGGCAGACCAAACATTTTTTTATTACTGTACAGGAAACCTCAATGGCCATTTGTTTTATTTTTGTCCTTTTCTAAAGAGATTAAACCACAAACATCCGTGCAAGTGTACTGACCTGCTCAACAGAAAATCGCATACGAAATGTTTGCAAAAACCACCCACAGTTTCCGCCCAGTTTCGAACTTGGGACCTTTCGCGTGTGAGGCGAACGTGATAACCACTTCACTACGGAAACACGTCTTCTGGTTGCAGACATAAATCTTTAGGTGCACGCTTGTTAAAAAGCATATGAAGGAAATGAGCGCTACACCCACCTAGCGTGGCAAACAGTTTAAATTTTCTGTCAGAATCCAACCGCTGTTTCGGCTCGGTTTTGGACCGAGGACCTTTCAAGTGTTAGGCGAACGTGATGACCACTACACTACAGAAACCTATTGATGAGACACAGGGTTTTTTGCTGCCCTGCAAGCAGTGTGACAGTCTGTAAATTCCACAAACAACAGAACAGAGGTCATTCGGCATGGCAGTCTGCCTACAGCTCCTTGGTACGATGGCCTTCACCTGTCTCAAAAGTTAGTGTTTTTTATGTGATTTTCACCGTAATTAAGCAGCTGTATTGAGTTTGGTGTTTTGGAGCCCCCCTTTGGAGAAATGGTGTAATGCAGCTCTGCTGCATTTTGTTCTTGTGTTGTTGCTGTACCCAATCAGAAGTGGTATGCTTTACATTGGGTAGGTTGACTGTATAAAGCTCTTCCCACTCTGTTTTAATGATGTAACCAGGGTTCCAGACTGCGACCAAATTGGTCGCATATGCAACCATTTTTTGAGAATGTGCGAGTTAAAATGTTATGTGGTCGCATTTGTGCGAGTGGACGCTTGAGCAACAGAACGCCGTTTTATCAGCTGCTGCAGTCCGTAACTTATGTTCAAAATGAACGAGTAGGCTACATCATGAATCCATTTTCCAAACCGTGTTTTTGACTTATTCTGAATCACTACGGTACGCCTATAATAAGTGTTTATATTCGGACTATTTTATCCCGGGGTCGTCTCGGCTGCGGAGTAGCCCAGTGCCTGCTTGACTCGCCATAGACATTAACGGAGAGAAGTTCCATCTACAATGTTATTCCGCAAGACACGTGCAGTTTATTTATTGACGAACGTAGACATCACGCGCATTGCACACTGATGGTGAAACGCGCCCATTACGAATTCACGAATTAAGGGATATAAAAATGGTCTCACGAAACACAGAGCCCCTTTCGTCCTACGTCTTTTCAGCGGTTATATTTTCCTCTGTCGAACGATTACTCTCATGATCGCTCGACAGAGGAAAAGGAAATTATTATAAAATTCAGAAGGTAAGGAGTGTGAGATTTCTGCTTTTTGTTACAACTATAAACTTTGATAACGAAAAATCTGTATCAGTTTATACTCTAATCTTTTAAAATGTAATGCATACATTTGAATGTTTAATGATTTTTAAAAGATAGAAAGATAGATAGATAGATAGATCGATAGATAGATAGCTAGCTAGATAGATAGATAGATAGAATATTATTCAAATGTAAATAGATAGATTGTATATAATTCAAATGTAAAATGCTTAAAATTACAGATTAAAATTACTGTTCAAAATCCATGAAAATCCTGAAATTTGGCAATGATAATTAATATATTACAGGTATTTCTGCTGCAACCCAGAAAGCCTTTGCTAGCCTTGGTCCATTAAAACCACTATTCATCAGCATGCATTGATTAATCCCATGGCATCTAGCAAAAAAAAAAGAAAAAAAAAAGGTGCGACCAAATCATATGCTGGTGCGACCAACTGAGAAAGTTGCAACAGGTCGAAATCCAGGGAGGCAGTCCAAACAAACAAACACACAAGGTTTAGAACAAGGCAAACGGGTAATCCAGAGGCAGGCAAAGAGTCCAAGAAACCAAAATACAAGGAACCAAAGGAATGCTCAGAGATGCAGTGCAACAACATACAAAACTACGCCGTGATTGAATGTGAAAACCAGACTTATAAGGGGTGAGCTAAGACAGTAATAACGGACCAGACAGTTCAGGCGACCATGGCGGCGCGGCCTCCATATGAGTGAAGGGTCCCATCAGGGGACCCATCAGGTTCCCATCAGAGGACCTACTCCCCTAACCCCCCCCGCCCCCCCCCCCCCCCCCCCCAAAAAAAAGTTCTTCGGGGCAGCCATGGGTTATGGACTGGAACAGACATCAAGGTGGACATCTTGTCCGAGGGGTAATGCGAGGTGGCGGCGGCCATCTTGTCCAGAGACACTGGCTCGGCTGCAGCCATCTTGTCTGGAGACGTTGGCTCGGCGACGGCCATCTTGTCCAGAGACACTGGCTTGGCAGACGTGACGTGAACAGTCTCTGGCTCGGCAGACGTGACGCCAACAGTCTCTGGCTTGGCAGACGTGACGTGAACAGTCTCTGGCTCAGCAGACGAGACACCAACAGTCTCTGGCTCGGCAGATGTGACGGGAACAGTCTCTGGCTCGGCAGACGTGATGTGAACAGTTTCTGGCTCGGCAGACGTGACGTGAACAGTCTCTTGCTCGGCAGACATGACGCCAACAGTCTCTGGCTCGGCAGATGTGACGTGAAAGAACACATATTGAAGGAGTAAACCAGCCCAAAATCTCAAAACTGACCACTGCATGGAAAATCGATGTTTTTGCCTGCCGTGTCTCGCCTTAACTCACTATTCTAGACATTAGCATTATTGAAGTGTTGATAATGAAGGAAGTAAAATATTTAGGCAGCATTTAGTAATATTTCTGTCGTAAAAAAGTTGATTAACTAAATATTTAATTATTTCAATAGGCTAATTGAAGAATTAAAACGCTACTTCGGTTTAGGCCAGCTTTTTCCAAGAAAAACGAAATACAAACTTCAAACACATTTTAATTTGTTGTCATGAACAACATGTTCAATTCCATATTAAATTCCACAGGGATCTTTGGATCCTTAATATTGATTTAAGGCGAGGCACTACAGGTGAATAGGGTAATTTTTTTTTAACTATCAGATATCACCATGAGACTTTGCCAGTTGATTACCTACATTAAGATGAGAAAAAATGTATTACAAGTTTTCTGTAATTTAATGTTTAAATATGCAAATGAGGCATTGTCTAATTAAATATGCACTATTTTGCATATATTTAAAAAAACAAAATCTGAGTATTGGACAAAGCCAGGTTCAAAACTATTTTTTCATTGTGTTCACATATTAGATGGGGAAAAAATTACAGAGGGATTTATGGATATCTACTTTTGTTATCCTGTAAATCAGAATATACTGCCAATAGCCTTAAAAAAGGATTATCGCCATGTTTTTTGGAATAAAATGTTATATAAATCAGGCTAGGAATAATATATTTACAAATCCCTCTGTAAATGTCTTCATAAAATAACTAGGTACAAGACTGGAAAGTTTGGTGTATATAGATGCCACTGAACTGGAGATAACGGACTTGGAGTGAGAGAGAACAGTCATTTTGAGAAAACGGGCTTTAAAGATTTAGCATCAGCCAATGAGATTGCGCATTTAGAGTAAAATCCCCCCTTTTACTTTCACTATTGGTTGCTGATAAAAAGGAAATGACCATATTTGGATCCGGCAGTATTGTACAGGAGAGAGAGAGCTTTCTAACGGTGTGTGTGATGACAGGGTGCCGATCACGATCGAGGAGCAGAGGGATGATTTATAACGACAACTTTTGATGAATTTATGAGAAATCTACAGACACAAACAGACAAAGTGTAGTAAAATAAAGACCTAAATGTGTATTTTGGACTTTTTTCTTCACCACAAGTCTGAAAGAAGACATGTTATTAAAGACAAATATCCCAAAATCTCAAAATCGACCAGTAAAAAAAAAAAGATGTTTTTGCCTGCCGTGGCTCCCCTTAAAATTTGTAAGACATGTTTTGTGTAAAAAAGCTCTATGCAAGGAAGCGTGAATCATCATGAATATTGATGTGTTTCACACCTGAGAAAGACAAAGACCCTCCCATAATGACCCTGAAGGGGCTATCAGGCCCTATCATTATGAGGAACCTTGCACAAAGAATGAGGAGAGATTTAAAAAATAATGGCTTTTTGATTGATAGGATTTATTTACAACACAACATAATACAAAGATCGACAACAAAGGACAAAAAAGCACATTATCGAACACAGTGATCTAAAGACAGAGACTTGAACAGTCACACACCTTTGTGCCATTCCTGAAACATAGTACATACCTGTCATTTCCAAGGTGTTTGATTTTTAATTTTACCATGTTCTTGTACAGAGTCTCATGTGAATGTTGAAGTCAGCAGGACTCATCAGTGGCATCTGGTCCCTGTAAAAAAATTTGGGGGGGGCCGTGGCTTGGCCGCAATGGAGTAAGCTGTGTTCGACATGTGCTCCTCGAGTAAGCTGTGTTCGACAATACCTCCTCGAACCAGAGTACTGCCAAGAGCCCAGCTAAAGTGACCTCGCCCTCACCTGCTTCGGGAGAGATGGACGTTGAAATCTTGAAATCAGAAATCCTTCTTTCTTTGAAAGGGGACATCTCAACGGTGATATAGTCAGAGGTGAAAAATGCCCTCGCTGATGACTTCGAAATGCTCAAGAATGAGCTGAAGGCCGTGAAAACTGAGATAATAAAAAAAACACTGCGCTGAAGTCTGAGATCGACCAGGTGAAAGTTAACATCAAGGAGGTAGAGGGGGGGCTATCAGCATGGTCAGATGAAGTGGCTACTTTAAAAAAAACTGTGAGTGAGATGAAGGCAGAAATGGCAGAACTGAAAACGAAGTGTGAGGATATGGAAGGGCGGATGAGGAGATGCAACATAAGAATCATTGGAGTACCCGAAACTCCCGACTCCAGCACTACAACCTCTGTATCAAAGTTGCTAACTGAGGTGCTACAGTTGGAAAAAGAGCCGTTGATCAACCACTCGCACCGGAGCCTAGGGCCGAAGAAGCCGGGTGGAAAACCTTGCACCATCTTTGCTAAGCTTCATTATTACCAAGATGGTGTCCAGATACTGCGACGCGCTCACACTCGGGGTATGCTCCGTTTCAATGGGGAACCAATTACCATCTTCCCGGACAACAAGGCAACTGTGGCTAAAGCTCGGGCTGCATTCACAGAGGTGAGGAAGCTGCTTCGTGACTGACAGGGAGTCCGGTACGGGATTCTGTTTCCAGCGCGATTTCAGGTCACGTACAGAGGAGAGGACAGGGAGTTCACTGACCCGGACAAAGCTATGACCTATGTCAAGAAGAATATTCTCTCATCCACGGAGGCCGCAGAATGTACATGAGACCGATCATCTCAACTGAACATAACACCCATGTCGACCTTCGGGTATGGTGAACGTGTATATCAATGTGCCAGATGCCATCAGGTACAAATTCATAGCACGTTTACATTTTCTATACTGCCCCACTTTCTTATTGGTCAGGATGACCAGCTTGAACTGTATGCTCATAGGCTGACATACTATTTCATGTTCAGCCTAGTGTTACTACTAAATTATTGGTTTGCTGTTTTTGCTTAAAGGATATCCCAAGTTAAAATGAAAGACATGCTGTTTCAGTTCCTGATTATTATTATGGGATAATTGGATCAGTCATAGTTGGCAATTTGTAAGAGTCATTAAACTTGATGCAATGTTATTTAAGGAAGTCAATGCTGTATAGTCTTGATACTCAGCATGTTTAATATATTCTCTCCCAAGAATTATGAATTAAGTTTACTGTGCATTATACCTAGAATTTAATTACTCTATTCCCTACTAATCCTTATTTTCTTTTCGTTGGAGGCTCGACGGGAGCCTGAGTGTTTACCTTTATAGTTCCGAACCACAAACACTTAATGTGTGGATTTTTTTTCTGAGGGTTGTTGTAATCACCTTGTTTATATGGGTGACAGGGAGTGGGTAACTACTGGACCTATATACGAACTGATACTACTCTGACTTTTATTTTATTTTTATTTATGTTTTTTGTGTGTATTTGGGTTTCATTTAGAATCAGAATCAGAATCAGAATCAGAATCAGAAAGAGCTTTATTGCCAAGTGTGCTTGCACACACAAGGAATTTGTTTTGGTACTGAGGCTTCCAGTGGACATATACAAATACAAATACAACATGAAACATAATACTATAAATTATAAGAATAAAAAATAAAAATATAAATATATGAGAATAAATTTATGGTGCTAACCTCTCTGTATACACAATATGGCCAATATAATTAATACAAGAGGTAATGATGGTTGCCCTGTTAACTTCATAAGTTGGAATGTTAAATCAATTAATCATCCAGTGAAATTTAAAAAAGGATTCTCAAACCTAAAACAGCTCAGTGCACATATTGCATTCTTAAAAGAGACCCATATACGTTCTGGTGATAGTTCTCGTCTGGTTAGGCCGGGGATGGCCTGGACTGGTGTATAAATCCAATTTCTGCTCAAAGGCTAGGGGTGTTGCTATTATGATAAGCAAAAATTTACAGTTCACAGCATCTCATGTGCAAACTGACTCTACAGGGCGTTATGTCATTGTGGTAGGGAAATTATAAACTCCCAGTTATTTTAGCCTGTATTTATGCCCCGAACTGGGATGACTCTACATTCTTCACCATTTTTTTTTCTCGCTTACCAGACTTGTCATCACATCATCTTATACTTGGCGGTGACATTAACTGTGCACTTTCTCCTCTTTTAGATAGGAATATTTCTAAGAGGGCATCCCTGACTAAGCCAGCTTACTCTATCCAGCTCTTCCTGAAGACCTATGGTGTAGCAGATGTGTGGCAGTTTCGTAACCCCACCTCTAGGGTGTGCTCTTACTTTTCCCCGGTGCATAAGATGTATTCACGTATTGATTACTTTTTCCTGGATAAAAGAGTTCTGCTTCTCACGACAGAATGTGATTACGGGGGTATGGTCATCTCGGATCATGGTCCCTTAATCATGAAAATGTACATTCCTAATACACAATCTACATATCGTTCATGGCGTTTTAACCCTCTGCTTCTGTCAGAAGATGAGTTTACTAAGTTCATATCATCTGAAATTAAAATGTTTCTCGACATCAATCAAACCCCAGGGATGTCGCCATCTATTGCTGGGGAGGCATATCTAAGGGGTAAAATTATTTCATACTGTGCAAATAAAAAAAGGGCTAACACTGAGCGTGTTAAAAAAATAACAGATGAGTTATTAGAATTAGACAGGCTGCATGGCCATTCCCCATCAGCAGATGTAATTAAGAAACGCTTGTCATTACAGACAGAGTTTGATCTCCTGTCCACCCGACATGCTGAATACCTTATTTCCAAATCAAGACATGGTCATTATGAACATGGGGAAAAGTCTGGCCAAGCAGTTGCTCATCAGCTGCGCCAAAGAACTGCTAATCAAACCATTCCTGAAAGTAATGATGAATGTGGACTGACAATGCACTGACAATGAGAAAATCAATTCCTGTTTCAGACAATTCTACCAGTTATTATATACTTCAGATGTGTCCACCAACCCTGCTGTCCTGGAAGACTTTTTTAAATCCCTGAAAATGCCTTCTGTAGGTGTAGAACTCGTGGCTGAACTGGAAAGGGATTTCTCAGTTAAGGAGAAAGTGTCAGCAATCTGTGCCATGAATTTTTAATTTTTATATTTATGTCAATGTCTTCCTATCTATATAAAGTGTTATGTGAAAGGTATTTTGTTCATTACGGATTACCTGCACGTATACATTCGGATCAGGGACGCGACTTCGAAAGCAAGTTAATCCATGAATTGCTGAATATGTTGGGGATTCAAAAGTCAAGAACAACTCCATATCATCCTCAGGGGGATCCGCAGACAGAACGATTCAACAGAACTTTGCTGTCGATGCTTGGGACTCTTGACAAGTGACAGAAGCAAAAGTGGAGTCAGCATGTCAGTCAACTAGAACATGCTTATAATTGTACAAGAAATGACGCAACCGGATATCCCCCCTATGTCTTCATGTTTGGACGAGAAGCAAGACTCCCAATTGATCTCTGTTTCTCTGTCTCATCTGAAGGCGAAGCAGAAAATTACCAGCAATATGTATCTAAGCTAAGAACAGACCTAAAAAGGGCCTACCAAGTAGCTTCAGATGCTGCAGACAAGAGCCACCAGAAGAACAAAAGATTACATGATAAGAGAGTTCAAGATCAAATACTTGAAGAAGGAGATCGAGTTCTAATGAGAAATCTAGGAGTCGCAGGAAAGAACAAACTGGGAAACAAATGGAGCTCCTTACCGTATGTGGTTGTCAGTAAGATGCAGAACTTACCTGTCTACCGTGTAAAACCTGAGAAAGGTAAGGGAACTGTCAAGACATTGCATAGAAATCATCTTCTGCCTATCGGATACCTGGTGAGAATACCAAAAGAAACAGAGGAAAAGAAAGTACCTCAGAGACAAGTGACGAGGTCCCAGACTCTTCGACAAACTCCTCTCCATGAAGCAGGAACAGTTGATGTACCTGTGGAAGGAAGTTATGAAGAGGATGAGTTATCTTCAGATTGCGAGGATGTTGCTGCATACATTTACTTTTACATTTACATTTAGTCATTTAGCAGACGCTTTTATCCAAAGCGACTTACATCTGAGGATGTTACATACCTCTAGAAACCAAGGAAGAACTTCATAGCCTACCAGAATCCCAGAATCTGAGATCTGTTCTACAGAAAAAATGAGTGTCTGTCCCTGTAGTGAGTGAACCATCCAGGAGCTGTGACAACAGTGAGGGAAAAGTAAGACCATCTATTGAAGATTCTGAGCCAAAGATGATGAGTGATACTCTGGAAAGGGAAAGACATGATGATGAAACAACGGAAGAAGTTGAAAGACCTAACACTCCAGTGGTAGAAGGGAATAACTTACCTTTTCCTGAAGAACCTGACTGTGAAGAGAGTCCCAATGGTCTGGAGTCCGCTAGAGAAATTAGGTCTAAAAGAGAAATAAAGCCTGTAGTAAAACTCAGTTATGATGAGTTGGGTAAATCTACAAACCGCCCAATATATACCATTACTCATGGTATGCCAGTGCACTGCAGTTTTGTTTCAGAGGGTAGACGTAATTGTAACACTATTTGGTGCCACCCTCTGGCTACTTGCCGTAAATGCAGTAGAGTACCTGAGAGAAAAAGATTTAAACACTTGTAAAGTCCCAAAAGTTTGATGAGGACCTCAAACATTTAGAAGGGGGAGGGTGTAGCCCAGTGAGTCGAAATACACTAAATTACTGTTTGAAAGTAATATGTTTATTTACATTATAATGTGTGCATTTTATTTATTCTGTGCCTTTACAGTGTTTTCATTTGTATGTATATAGTTATATATATACATAATATTATTTAATGTTAAATGTCTTACGTACTCACGTATCACGCAATGGACGTAAAGGAGGGGCGTGGTGAAGAGTGAGAGAGAAAAAAACAGAAAAACGGGTCGGGAAAGAAATAAGATTGTAGAGTGTAGAGGCTGAATAATAGGATTTTCACACGATAATCCCGTATATACAGGGTGAATCTGTCCTTAGTATTTCTATTCTGTTAATAAGAACTTTATTTATGAATAGCCTACGTGCACGTAACTAAGGAGTTCTACTTCCGCCGGCTTGAGTGTGCGGTCAACCATTTCCGGTTCGCAGCATTGCTATAGCAGCGAGACGGCAGGTTTTGATTGAGAAAGATGGCATATTTCACCCGTTGTCTACAAGGCCTCCCGAAAATTGACGTGAACGACGTCCACAGTATTGTCGACCACTGTTCACCTTTCACCCGTCACCTTGCAAGCGTGAAAAAGGATTTAGATTGTACATATCAAGTTACATCCACAACTTTGAAGGTGAGTAGCGATACCTCAGCTGTTGCAGCCAGATCAGCTGTTAACGTTATACATTGACTAGCTAGCAGCCAAGTATTTTTACTCACATTAAATCGTGTCAATATTACAACATACTTTATTAGTGTTATTAAATACCTTGTAGTGTTGATATGATTATCAACTGGTTGTGTGTATTTTTAATTTGGGTTTTATATTTCCTCTCAGTGTCCAAGAAAGATCCAGTGACAGGAGTAGTGTGTGTGAGGGCGTTTCGTCATCCGTCAATGGACAGATCTAAACCACCTCACAGTTTAAGTGTAGGATGAGGATAGCGTTAAGATGGTTACCCATGTTCCTGGGTTAATCGTTTTCTTTTGGTTCTTTGCTCTAAGTTAACCATGTTCATTTGGTTGACCCATGTCCCCCATTCACATTAAAAACGACCAGTGTACGCTTAGTGCTATTAGACTGCGCCACTGACCACATTAAAAGAAACAGATTATTAATCCCTAAACAGTGTTTACAAGAAAAAAAGTTAAGTTTTTACTAGCTAATTTAACTAACAGTGTACAAAAATAAATAGCTTACTTGAGTAGTCCATATAAATATATGACAAATCAGTTATGCTACTCTCTTTTCATCTTTTTTTTAACATCTTGTTTTAGGTGGGGCTGAAGGACTCAATCCCTGTTGAGCTGGCCCATCACACATCACAGCTGTACATGTGTAGCTGGATCAGTGCTCTGTAACCATTGTGTGGCTCTACTTTTCCAGTCTGCAAATTATTCTCAGCTAGACATTCCAGTTGTTCCACCAGTGCTGAGCTGTACGGAGAGTGAACAACAGTGGCACAAGCCAAGAACCCTGGCAAGTCTTAGAATAATAATTCTAATAATTCTTGGCCGAAGTCGAATAATAATGAAACGCTTGGCCGAGGGCCGAATACCGAATGCGGTGTTTCGCATTTTTTCCATTTATTTTGCCAATTTTTTCACCATTGCATTTAATTAAATAGTAAAAAAATCCTTTTTACTATTTTGTCTTGCTTTTCAGAGAAAAAAATAAAATAGCAAAAATACAATTTATTTAACACAGAATTTTTTTAACATTCCAGCAGATATTATTTAAACAAAGCACAATATAACTTAAAATAAATTAGTAAAATAAAAAAATCTATTTTTATTTGGCCATCTTTGAAGCCCCCCTTCTTGAATAGCCTATGTTAGGCCTATAACTGACTGCTGAAAGAATGTAACTAAAAAAGTGCATTGAAAAGTGCAAAAAAAATGTGGGTTAACCCACAACAAATGAATAACTGTCCTAGACATAAGCCTACTTTTGCGGTTTACATATACTTTAACGTAATTAGAACAAAGCACTTAAGAATAAAGAATTTACTATTCACAATCCTCAGCTGGATCCGTTGCTCCTCGAAATGAAACCGAAACCAGCTCTTCTGAGGTACATTCTTCCAGGATTATATTACTATTACGCTATTATTATTCCTCACAGTGTTCCAAGACAACGTAAAATACACAAATCTGATTAAACTTAGTGTTTTATCGAGTTGATGTGGGCGTTGACAGGTTTGCATGGATTGCCTCAGATCATTTGGGTTTCAGTAGCGCACTCTCTCTGTGGCAATTAGCAGATAAGGAGTTGCCACGAGAACGACTGACATCTCTCTCTTTTCATACAGATTACATAAACAGAGAATATTTGTTTTCGTTTTGAATTAGAGACACTTAGATTATTATAAAGATATATTGCCTTTGCCTGTGTGACTAGTATTCGCTGAGTTTTGATAAAATTTAGTCGTGCTCCAGAAAAAAACTTCACAGAGACGAATAATTTCGGTTGCCGAACATTCGGTGCATCCCTAATTTCAATGCTACATCTACACACACACATCACATACGCTCATCACTGCTTATGGCCTATATTCACAGGGTGTTAAACCTGGTCGCATCGAGAAGATGGCTGTGATGGCTGTGATGGGAGTAAGGTGAGAATTTGGCTAGTAGTTAGTAATCTATTAATTAATTTGTTAGGCCTACTTTTCTCAATCAAATCAAGAAAACGTCTCGGTTACGTATGTAACCCTCGTTCCCTGAGTAGGGAACGGAGACGTTACGTCGGATGACGACGAATGGGGTTTCGCTTAGAAAGCCTATCAACTTCGAGTATTACAAAACGAGCCAATGGCAAAGAAATGCCATGGGTCTGTGGAATTTGCATGAATTAACTCCGCCCCACCTCGTGGGTATAAAAGGAGGACGCCGGCAACAGGCAGATATGTTTCTTCGCTGAGGAGCCAAGACTGAGCTCAGGCGATCCCCGCGGTACAGCGGAAAGTGGCAGGCAGACGTAACGTCTCCATTCCCTACTCAGGGAACGAGGGTTACATACGTAACCGAGAGGTTCCTTTCGTCGTCACTCCGAGTTACGTCGGATGACGACGAATGGGGTTACCAGTCTAATCACGCCACCTTCTCAGCTGTCTTCCAGTGCCCTGCGTAAATCTGAGATCCCTGTCGTGAGACTGGCACGGACGAAGGACTCCTATTTAGCACAGGAATACCAAGGTACACTGGGGAGCATATCCCAAAGTTCAGGGGAAATATGCAATTACTGCCAACCCAGAGGGGGGGACTTAGAGAATACACATGTGACCCGAAAGAGACATGGAGAACACTGGGGTGTCCAGCCGCAGGTGGAATATTTCAACCCCAGGGGTGGCAAGGTGGCTTGCCAGGGGAAAGACACATGCTCAAGAGGCTTACAGTGGAAATACACATGTGGGGGTCGCTCAGGGGAGGGACCATGCACACGGGAGGCACCTAGCCGACGCACAGGCAATAGACACTGGCGCCAACGTCAGGAGTGCTGGAGGAACTCAGGGCTTTCGGGGAAGCTCACCTGAGGAGAATATCGCACGTATCCAGTCCGTGGAGTGGAATGGCGAGCAAGCGAAGACACCTGAGCGGGTCCAGTACTAGCTGGTTGAAGCGAGTACATGAGAGGACACCGGCTCCACTCGGAGATTGTAGAATCTGGCGAATGTGTTAGGTATCGCCCAGCCTGCAGCTCTGCAGATGTCTGTTAGCGAGGCGCCATGCACTAGAGCCCAAGAGGATGCCACACTCCGGGTGGAGTGGGCAGTCACACCAAGGGGGCACGGTCGACCTTGCTGCTGGTATGCCAAAGCAATGGCGTCCACTATCCAGTGAGACAACCTTTGCTTGGAGAGAGCCTTTCCCTTCAGCTTCCCACCATAACAGACAAAGAGCTGGTCTGAGGTCCTGAAACACTGCGTCCTGTCTACATAGGCGCGGAGGGCGCGTACTGGACAGAGCAGTGCCAATGCTGGGTCTGCCTCCTCCGGGGGCAGCGCTTGCAGGTTCACCACCTGGTCCTGGAAGGGAGTGGTAGGAACCATGGGCACATATCCAGGCCGGGGTCTCAGGATCACGTGAGAGTAAGCCGGCCCAAATTCCAGGCACGCTTCTTCAACGGAGAATGCGTGCAGGTCCCCCACCCTCTTGATGGAGGCCAATGCAACCAGGAGCGCTGTCTTCATAGACAGGAACTTAAGCTCCACTGATTGCAACGGCTCAAAGGGAGCACTCTGCAGGGCAGTTAGAACCACTTCAGGTTCCACTTCAACGCATAGACGTGTCTCGTGGACGACGCTCTAGCGGAAGTGATGGTAGCCGCCACCGCTGGTGGTAGGGTACTCAAACCAGCCTCGTCCCGTCCAGGAGCCACACGTGGAGGTTCCAAAGATCGGGACGAGGGTGCCATAGGGTGCCCCGTCCCTGAGAAAGGAGGTCCTTCCTCAGGGGAATCGGCCAAGGAGGTGCTGTCGCGAGGAGTACTAGTTCGGAGAACCAGGTCCGGGCGGGCCAGTACGGCGCGACCAGAATGACCTGCTCCTCGTCCTCCCTGACCTTGCGCAGGGTCTGCGCAAGAAGGCTCACTGGGGGAAATGCATATTGGCGGCCCCGCGGCCAGCTATGCGCCAGTGCATCCGTGCCGAGCGTGCCCTCGGTCAGGGAATAATACAGGTTGCAATGGGTCGAGTCGTGAGAGGCAAACAGATCTATCTGTGCGTGCCCGAACTGGTCCCAAATCAGCTGAACCGACTGGGGATGGAGTCGCCAATCTCCCGGGAGGGGCTGAAGCCGTGAGAGCTCGTCGGCTGCACAGTTCAGGGCTCCGGGGATATAAATGGCATGAAGCAACCTCAGATGCTTCTGACTCCATATGAGGGGGTGGCGGGCGACTTGCGACATACTGCGGGAGCGTTGACCACCTTGATGGATGATGTACGCTACAGTGGCGGTATTGTCTGAACGGACTAGTACGTGTTG
Organism: Siphateles boraxobius; assembly: GCF_051911475.1. Classification (NCBI taxonomy): domain Eukaryota; kingdom Metazoa; phylum Chordata; class Actinopteri; order Cypriniformes; family Leuciscidae; genus Siphateles; species Siphateles boraxobius. The sequence continues at coordinate 2,668,526 of NW_027509153.1, forward strand.
GTTCTTGAGCACGCCCCGGAAGCGGCGCAAAGCAAGACGTACGGCCAGCAACTCGAGGCAATTGACGTGCCAGAGGCGGCGGGGTCCTGTCCAGGAGCCCGCGGCAGCACGTCCATTGCACATGGCACCCCAGCCCGTGGAGGAGGCATCTGTCGTTACAAGGAGCAGGAGCACTCCAGGAGCACTCCGGCCCGTAGAAAACTGAGGTCCGACCACGGGGTGAAGGTCTGACGGCAGGACGGAGTAACTGTTACTCGGAAGGTGCCGTGTTGCCATGCCCACCTCGGGACTCGGTCGCGAAGCCAAAGCTGAAGCGGTCTCATATGAAGCAATCCGAGCGGCGTTGCCGCGGCTGCAGATGCCATATGCCCCAGGAGCCTCTGAAAGAGTTTCAGTGGAACCGTACTCTTGCCCTCGAACTGTCTCAGGCAAGTCAGCAGTGACTGCGCGCGCTCGCTCGTAAGCTGCGCTGACATGGCGACCGAGTCGATATCCATACCGAGAAAAGAGATCCTCTGCACGGGGCAAAGTTTGCTCTTTTCCCAGTTGACCCGAAGGCCCAGACGAGCTAGGTGCCGGAGCACTAGGTCCCTGTGTTCGCATACCTGGTCTCGAGAGTGAGCTAGGATCAGCCAGTCGTCGATGTAGTTCAGGATGCGAACCCCGTGTTCCCGAAGGGGAACAAGGGCAGCCTTGACGACCTTCGTGAAGACGCGAGGAGACAGGGCTAGCCCGAAAGGGAGAACCGCGTACTGGTATGCCTGCCCCTCGAAGGCAAACCGAAGGAACGGTCTGTGTCGAGGGAAAATGCATTTGGCAGTGAGCATCTTGAACGGCAGCCTGTGAAGGGAACGGTTCAGCACGCGCAGGTCCAGGATTTGCCGTAACCCACCGGTTTTCTTGGGGACAATGAAGTACGGGCTGAAGAAGCCGGTCCTCATCTCGGCCGGACGGACAGTCTCGATCGCACCCTTCGCCAGCAGGGTGGCGATCTCTGCTCTCATGATAGGGGCGTTGCCACCGACCAAAGTGGAGCGGACTCCCCTGAAGCGGGGAGGAGACCGCGCGAACTGAATCGCGTAGCCGAGCCTGATCGTCCGTGCGACCTAGCGGGACAGGAGGGGAAGCTCTAGCCAGGCTCCCAAGAACTGTACCAGCGGGGTCATACGGACCACAGACTTCCCACCGATGGTGCAGCAGGGCGGAATGACTGGCCCGGACGTGGACGGCATAGCGGCCCGGTGTGGGGGCACAGTCATTAACCGCGCCCTGACAGAGGAGACCAGGGAAGGAAGAACGTTCCACGGGGGTCTGCTCTGCCAGGGGGCTGGCGACAGAGGCGGAAGAGAGCGGCACGGTCCGGGGACGGCGCGCACTGTCAACCGGCTCTGGGACAAAGGGGGACGATGGGTGCACGGCTTGGGGGCGGCGCACCGTGTCGTCCGAGAACTCTGTGTGCTCAGGGATGGAAATGTTACTTCTTTCTTTAACCACATTAGGGTGCTGCCCCCCCCCCCGTGGGTGAGCAGCGGGGAGTGGAGAACAAAAGATTGTCCCCCGGCCCTCCACCGGGGGAAGGAGTGGTCCTGCTACCATCTCCTGCGAAGTAACCTTCAACGTCCCTGAGCAGCCCGTCTCAGGAGCGCCGCTTGGCCCGGCGTTTAGCGGGGGGCGGGGCTGGAGAGGGCTGGGGCGCCTTCTTACGGCTTCCTCCGCGACCGGGCCTGGGTGGAGGCTGCTGCTTGGGCCGGGCGGGAGGGGCGGGAGCCGCAGGAGGGCGCCCTCGGCGGCGAACAGACTGAGGGATCTGCCCGGGTCGGCTGGGTGGAGGCAGCAGCGGGCCGTCGGGGCACAATGTGCTTGATGGCCTCAGTCTGTGTCTGGGCAGTGGAGAACTGTTGGGCGAAGTCCTCCACCGCACCGCCGAATAGGCCGGCCTGGGACATGGGGGAGTCGAGCAGGCGAGAGCGCTCAGCATCCCGCATGTCAGCCAGGTTCAGCCATAAGTGTCTCTCCTGGACCCCAGCTGTGGACATCACCAGACCCAGGGAGCGTGCGGTCACCTTCGTCGCCCGGAGGGCGAGGTCGGAGGCGGCGCGCAGCTCATCGAAGAGCCCTGGGTCCATCCTACCCTCCCTTACCCTACTCGTCCCTTAGCATCTGGGCCTGATAGACCTGCAGAGTGGCCATGGCATGCAAAGAGGCAGCCGCCTGTCCCGCCGCTCTGTAGGACTTCGCCACTAGGGTAACCGAGAACCTACAGGCCTTGGATGGGTGCTTAGGCTCGCCGCGAGAAGAAGCACTCTGAGGACACAGCTGCATCGCAACAGAGCGCTCAACCGGGGGGAGCCCAGTGTACCCACGGGCGGCTGCCCCATCGAGGGGAGGAAAGGCGGATGAGAACACACTCGCTGGCAAACCACGCTCAGATAAGCAGGAAGTGTGCACTCGCCGGGAGATCGCCGTCACACCACTGGAGAGTTGCTCGTCTCGTAAGAAGCTGACAATCAGAGATAGCTTAAGGAGTGAAGAATTACACTTGGCTCCGAAGCGAAAACATATCTGCCTGTTGCCGGTGTCCTCGTTTTATACCCACGAGGTGGGGCGGAGTTACGTCATGCAAATTCCGCAGACCCATGGCATTTCTTTGCCATTGGCTCGTTTTGTAATACTCGAAGTTGATAGGCTTTCTAAGCGAACGTAACTCGGAGTGACAACGAAAGGGAACTGTAGTTTTGTTACTTGTAGTTATGAAGTGATGTATCTTACTGGTGTTTCTCAATTTGTTTCAAATAGGTCCACACTGTACAAAGCCATCAGTGGAGAGTTGCTGGACCTGTCCATTCTCAGAGTGTCAGAGATCTACAAAGAGTTCACCCCTGTTTTTGCACCAACCATTTGTACAATGGGTATCACCTGTGAGGTGCCACTAGTGGACTCTGCACTCGGTTTGGTACAAGCAGGCAGTCCCTTATCATACCAACAACCCAAGGCAAGAAGTCGCCCTGTTGCTCACCATGACGCTCCACCACGCCCAGATTTGCCATTGGCTGGCTGCAGAATTACAATTCAAAACAAATTCTAAGAAATTCATATAGATATTTTAAGTGAAGTGTTTAACAATGAAGATTTACAGTATATGTCAGATATGATTGCATTACATATTCTATAAATGACATTAACAGGAAATATTTTCCCCCAGCAATGAATGTTAAAAGCTCTAGTCACAGAACAAATAATTAAGTTTGATTTATTGTAATTGTAATTTTGTGGAACATGATAGAACATGACTCCCAGAATTACTTTAGTAAATCTTTAGAAGAAAAAAAAAACAATTTTAGGTGGACATTTGTTATATATATATATATACAGGGCCTGAAGTTAACTTTTTTGACCACTGGCCACTGTGGGTTTTTTTTTTGCCTCATAAAGGTGAAACCACACCACAGAACACCGTTTACATAGTTTTACATTAAATGTACATTTATTTGTCTCAAATCGTCGTTAATGTATATACTGACTTCACCCTGTGCTGCAATATACATTTAGTTTTACATGCATTTACAGAAATCACCTGCTTGAATGAAAATTGCTGATGTTATCGGACAGACGCAAAAAAAACAACAACTAATGAATCACTCAATTCTCATTGGCTACCCGCCAACGTGGCAGGTAGATTGACAGTTTTACCCGCCAATTGCAAAATTCACCCGCATTAGACGCGTGGTCAGGTGTTAATTTCAGGCCCTGTATATATATATATATATATATATATATAAGATCAAAATGTATGCAGGGTTGAGGAGTGAGTTATCTGTAATGAAATTATGTTATTGAATTACAAAATGAATGTAATTGTATTTAGTTGTATCACTGAGGTAAAATGTGTAGTTTAATTAGTTACTAATCAAATTTAAAGGAAATTGATTTACATTGATAAAGTAATCCAAATAAAATAATCCAAACCACATTTATAATGGGTAACTTATAACAGTAAGCAATTACATTTCCAAAGTAACCTTCCTAACGCTGAATGTATGTGAGATTCAATATTCTCTCTGTTGTGTGAGTAGGGTGAGCACCCGTCACGCTTTGTGTTGCACCGCACAGCCTTTTCACCCCTTGTCCCCCACGTCGCATATTGAGAAAATGTCCCACATTTTTATCAGTCTGTTTGTTTTTAATTATCATATTAAGAAAATGTGCATGCGTTCTTTTGCCTTTTTAGGAAAGCATTTTATTTATTCTTTTTGCGCCGTAGTTTTTCACCTATATTTAACAGTGCTTCGTCAGAAGTACAAATACAACAGCCGTTTTTAATATCATATCCAATGGTTGAAAAGAAAGGAGTAAACACGGTCACTAGTAGGTTGTCAATCAAAATGTTGAGCGGTGATTCGTTCATGTGTTCCCTGTCAGAAAACAAATGGATAATTCGGTAAATTAAAATTTTAATTTAACAGAATTTATCAACTTATTGCCTGCTGTAGTTGTTTTAATTCACATCCTTTCTAAAAATATGAAAGTGTTTGGTGTAATATATTCTTAATATATATAAGGCTGTCAATAAACTAATTTCATGTTGTTTTATATTTTATTTGTTCATTATTTATTTTGTTAGATTTTAGTTGGACTTACCGTAGTCAGAACTGTTTCAAAAATAGTGATCTGCATGATGCCTGTTGCCTTGCTCAGTGATGTTGAATTTAAATGGCAAGTAAAATAAATACATGTTATTTTACATTGTGATGTAATTGTGTTGTCTGGAAGGGACTAAATAACAAAGTATTTTTATCAGCTGAAATGCAGAATACAAATGTTTTTATTAAGTTAAATGGACATTATATAACAGTTTCAGGTTATGTTTTAGTGTTGGTAACATGTCCCACACAAACTTAGTAATCGTCCCACATTTGGTTTGTTTGATGGTGGTCACCCTATGTGTGACTGTGTGGAATTTCTTTGAATTGCCATGAATTTAATTCCACTTCCTTTCATTCCAATTCAAATTCCAATTCAACTTCATGTGGGGCGGAGTCAATTCAATTCAAATTCCAATTCATGAATTGAATGGAGGCCAATTCTGAAATTCTGAATTTTGCACAAGCTTGCTAGGTACATCCCCAGATGGGGTTGTCTTTGACCCAACAGAAAATACTGAATTCGGTCTTGTGGAAATAAAATGTCCAAACGTTAAAAGCTATGTGGATTATCCACATCTGAAAAGGAAAGACGGCAACCTGAAATTGAAGCAGGGTCATGGCTACTACTGGCAGGTGCAGGGTCAGCTGCTCCTAACCGGGATGGAGTGGTGCGATTTTGTGGTGTTTGCGGAGGAAGACACCCTGATTCAAAGAATATACCGGGACAGTGGTGTGATGCAAAAAATAAGAGAGACATAGCAGACTTCTTTTTTCTCTACACATACCTACATAAATATCTGCTGTAATAAAGTGAATTATCAGTAAACAATAACTTCTAACAATTGTCTTGTTCTTGTTGATATCTCATTATAGTGTGAGGCCTTCAAGTGGGTTGTTTTAAGTTAATTTAAATTTGTCAAGTTACTAATCAGAAAATATATGCTAAACAGAGTTGTAACACTTTTAGGATTGACCACTTGATCAGTGTTCAAAAAGGATAACAATTTTAGTATTTGGGGTCTGATAGACCCCAAACTTTTATGGCTCGTTTCCACTGAGCAGTACGGTATGGTACAGTACGGTTCGGGTCGGGTCAGTAAACCATGATCCAGCTAGCATTTCCACCGCCAACAGTACCCTACTTGATAGGCGTGGTGTTTGCCGGAAAGAAGCCATCAACGTCATTTTCGCGCGAAGAAGAAAGCGACAAAGTAAACACCAATGGATGGCATACAGCAGATCTTGTCCTTGCTTCTCGTCATGTTTGTCACAAGAAGACAAGTGCCGACATTAGGCATTTCTCAATACCAAGTATGTAAAGTTCTCAGCAGAATGACTCCTGAGGACGCGAGTCCGGTAATCTTGAAAGCGTCACTCAGCTCGCTCTGCATGTACATTTTAGGCAACAATAAAACGAAATATGTAATAAAACACCACTCTGCCTCTTTTCGTTTTCATTTAAATAAATTTTAAACATTATAGGCACACAAATGTGGTTCAGGCAATGTATAGACCTGATTATATTATTCACAGGATGTTTAACGGTAGCCTATTTATAACAAAACTAAATATAAAACACAACCCTGCATTTCGTTTAAATTAAACAAAATATTAAACATATTCCAGGCAATATGTGCATTTGTACAAATGTTGCAATAAACAACATTACAGTGATAATCTTGTAATAAAAAACGACAAAACTCAACCCTATCTCTTTTTGTTAAATTTCAGTTTTATCAATAATAGCCATTATAAAAGTATAAGTAAAAGGTAACGTTACAAGAAGCTATACAATAAGAAATAAAGCAAAAAATTCTGTCAAATATACAAATTCAGCGCTGGTCTAACATTAACGTAACAACGGAAAAGTTAAATAGCCTAAATATATGAAACTTCACTTAGACCTCAGCCAAAACGATTGGCCAGGGAACGAATTATCGATTCACGAGACCAAAGGTCACCCGTTAGATATACACAAGACGAATTACCACTACAGAGTCAGCGGCAAACGTCAGAACGACTAGCCGAGGAAAGGCTGTTCCAGGCGGGGAACATGAGCGCCGAGCGCCCGGTGATCGCCTGGAATGGATCAATTTATCATAAATCATTATAAATAAACTGCAGATTTGAGCTTTAAACAACTACATTCTCGCCTCAAAAACTCTTAAAACTACATTTCGTGAAAGAATAACCGTAGTATTATATTCCAACTGTATATTAAAAAATGGCGCTTCTTATGTTGTCATTCCCCTTGTAGCACGCGTAAGTGACGATCTCTGTCAACCAATCAGCGTTCTGCAGTGAGTCTAGCTCCTCCCTTTAGTACCGTACCACTGTGCTAGGTACCCCAACGGAAGGGTACCCAAAAAGTGGTACGGTACGGTTCGGCTTTTTGGTACCATTCACAACTTTTGACAGTGGAAACGCAAATAATTGCGTACCGTACCAAACTGTACCGTACCGTACCGCTCAGTGGAAACGAGCCATTAAAGAGCGATTGCATAAGAAATATACATTTTTATATGGAAAACTATATATCTTTTTTTTCTTTTGCTTCTCAACTATACATTTATGCTGTGTTTTTCTGTAAATTTGGAAGTTGTTTACCTATTTACTGCACAATTACGTAACTAGGCCATAAATTGGCTCATGAAAAAATATTTTTTAAAGAAAAAAACACTTAAATGACGATCTTAATTAAATCTAAATTGTTTTTGGACATTGCTCTGTGTTAGGGATAGAATACTGCCATCTGCAGGTTTGTTGAAAAACTTTATAAACTATAATTAAAGTGAGAAAGTCCAATGATCACATATTCCCAATAGAGGTCCATATAGGACCATATATGACTTTTCCACTTCATTTTTCTTGATGCTTCAGCTTCTCAAACAGCACAAAGGGAGACCAAGTTAATATAGATTTCAAATAAATAATTTATTTATTAAAACAGTCAGTAAATGTAAACTAAAACTAAATTGTGGTGTGAATCAGTATATTGTTTGTAAAAAAGAAAAGAAAAAAAACAGGAAAATGAGGAAAAGGAGCAGCCATCCATGCAGCAAACAGTCAGATTTCTACCTGGCCCTTCTGTTCTCTCCAGTCTTTGACCAGAGGTCCATTTTGGTAGTTGCACAAGATACAAGCTACAGTGAAAAGTTGGCTAATGCTACCTGAAATAGACAAAGGGATTACAGTGTCAAAAAGTTTGTTCTCCTTAACCCGCCTGATTAGCCTTTCAACATGAACTCGCAGCCGCGCGATTGACTGGGTCTCCAGGACGTCCTGTGCTGCCATCTGTTCCTTGTTGGAGCGGAATGCAGGCCTGTGAAGTTTTCCTGGCACAAGGTTGTCCACCCTAAAGCCCTTGTCCACCATCACAGCCATGTCAGGGGACAGGAGAGGTATGATGCCCGACAATCTGAAGAGCTCACGGTCACTGATAAAGCCCCCATAGAGTGCAGAAACAAATGTCAGAGGACCATGTGGTGCCATGCCAATCATGGCCTTGAAGGTACAGTGTGATTTGTAGTGCGAGTACACCTCACTCTGTAGCACAAGTGAGGATAGAGTTTGGCATCGCAGTTCTATGCAGTCAACAATGACCTGAGTGTCAGCATATTCCTTGAACTCAGGAGGTAGGTTAGCAGTGATTTCTTCAGGTGTCATCCAGATACACCAAGCTCCCAGTACACAGTAAAGAAAGTTGGCCCAGGTTGTGATGATCCTGCTGGCTGTTGTCCGATAGATGTTAAATCGGTGGCCAAGCTCTCTCTGTGCGCATCCGGTTGATAGATAATTTAGAAAAATAAATAACTCATCTATGGGCGGCAACTTAGTTGATATTTTCGACATTGTCTTCTCTGCCACAGAGGCCGATGCTTCTCTTGCCACACTTGTCCCACGGATCATCCTTGATGTTGCTGGTTCGATGAGCCTCCAGAATGCCATCAGGTGGTCATAAGAATGGAATCTTTTAAACAAAATACACAAAAATAACATTGTTGTTAGTCATGGTAGACTAATTTAGTTACACTTAAATTTTACTCTACTTACTACATTTGTTTTACATGAAGAAAAGACAATGAAAGGTTGTGTCTACATATCTGACTGAGTGCTGTAGGTAGCACAAGTTTGGGCATGAACATATCATTACATATCATGTTAGTCATAAATTACATTACTTTTACTTTTGATATTTGATGTATACTTGAAGGAAAATACTCTTCCTCTTGTAAGGTGGACCTTTAGTGAAGCAACATTTTATATGTGTAGTAGCCCATCTGTACTTTCACTAAAGTACATGACTTGCGTGATTTTTTGTCCATCACTGTTAATATGGTACAAGACATCAGCTTCCTGCAATTCAAAACACCTTTATTATGACTTACCTGGTATAAAATCGGATGTCCTCATCCGATCCTGCAAAGCGCTTCAGTCCAAAACAACTCCACAGCTGGAGAGCCTGAATTTGTAGTTCAAGCTCCTTTACTTTCTGGCGAAGTGTATCGTTTTCCTCAACGAACCGATCCGAGAGAATTGCAGTAGTCAAGCTTAGATGTAATAAAAGAATGAACTACAATTTCTAAATCCTCACTAGATAAAAAATGCTTTATTTTAGCAATTGATCTCAGGTTAAAAAAGCTTCCTTTGACAACAGCACCAATCTGTTTCTTAAAGTTAAGTGATGAGTCCATGATTACCCCTAAACTCTTTACATGATTCTCAGTCTTTAGGGATAAAGAACCCAAATGATCAGGAAAGCAAGATGAAACGGGAGAGCCTACAATCAGAACCTCAGTTTTACTCTCATTTAATTGGAGAAAGCTGCTAGATAGCCAGAGTTTAATGTCACTGTAACATTCCTGTGCTTTGTCCAACGAACAGGTTTTATCTAGCCTCACAGGAAAGTAAAATTGGAGATCATCTGCATAGCAATGATATGAAATGCTATACTTTCGAAAAACACTGCTTAAAGGAAGCATGTAGAGCGAAAACAGCAACGGTCCCAAAATCGACCCCTGAGGGACACCACAAACTAAAGGGGCCAATGTGGAAGAGAAGTCTCCCAGATTCACAGCAACTGTACTGACTTTTAAATACAAAGCAAACCACTGAAGAGCTATACCCTGCACACCAACCCAACACTCCAGGCGATTGAGAAGAATTTCATGATCTATTGTATCGAAGGCAGCGCTCAGATCCAATAAAACCAGAACAACATGTGATCCAGAGTCCAGCGATAATAATACATCATTAGTGACCTTGAGCAGTTCCGATTCTGTACTATGACAGGTCCTAAAGCCTGACTGGAATGTATCTAAAATATTATAAGTATTCAGATATTAATATAAATGTGAATAGACCACTTTCTCTAAAATTTTCGAAATAAAAGGCAATTTAGAAATTGGCCTATAGTTGTGATGTACTGTATGATCCAAGTCAGGTTTTTTTAACAAGGGATGAAGAATTGCATGTTTAAAACTATTGGGTACCACTCCGTTCATTGGAGAACTGTTAATTATAGCTGTCAGGTTAGAACTCACAGTAGGAAAAACATCTTTAAAAAGATGAGTAGGTAGAACATCCAATCTGCAGCTACCTCCGTTCATTTTAGAGACAATATCTGCCAGCTGCGCTGGTGAAACTGGTTCAAAGTTAGAAAAAATATTAGACAGCGCAGGATTAATTAATGAACAGGAATGTACAGGTACTATTTCACTTCTGATCTTCTAAACTTTTTGAGTAAAAAACAATAAAAAATCTTCACAACTCTCTTTTGTGGCATCTCTCATAACATTCCTTGAGGGGTTTAAAATAGAATCAATTGTGTCAAATAGTACTTTTGGCCGATTTGCATTATCTGAAATTACCTTAGAGTAAAATTTATTTTTTTCCTCTTTTACTACTTTCTGATAGTTAGCCAAAGAGTTTTTTTATATCTCAGAGGAAACTTGAAGTTTATCTCTCTTACACTTCCGTTCAGCTTTTCTACATTCTTGTCTAAGAGTGCGAGTTACATTATTTAGCCAAGGTTGAGAGGTTCCCTTGTGTTTCTTTAGTTAAAGAGGGGCAACACAATCTAAAACAGAAGTACATGACTTCGTAAAAACCTCAACCTGCACTTCAGTGTCTTCTCCAAAGGCTTTGTCTGTAACATGCGATAAATACAATTGTGAAAAAAGGTTTGCAGTTGTAGAATTAATGGACCTAGCATAGTGTAAAGGCTTAGCAGAGATTGGATGGATATAAGAACAAACAGCATCAAAGACCACTGAATAATGGTCAGAAATGCCTACATCTGAAACTTCCAGGTTTGATACAGAAATACCAAATGATTACGTCCTGGTTGCGTATGCAACCCATCCGTTCCCTGAAGGAGGGAACAGAGGACGTAGGCGACGGTCGACTGAAATGGGATCACACCAGGGAGCCTATTGTCTTCGACTATTATTGAACGAGCCAATACACATTGGCGTGCGAGATCTGCCTCTCACACTCCGCCCCGCAGCGCGGGTATAAATACGGAAGTAGATGCACGCACCATTTGCTTTTCGCTGAGGAGCCGAGCGTAACTCGGAGTCAGCGGTGGTCCAGCAGTAGTGGCAAGGGGACTACGTCCTCCGTTCCCTCCTTCAGGGAACGGTGGGTTGCATACGCAACCAGGACGTTCCCTTTCAGTCGATAACGTCAGACGTAGTCGACGGTCGACTGAAATGGGATCACCCTTTGAACACGCCACTAACGCTGCCACCTTCCAGTGCCTAGACAAAAGCCCTCTGATCCTCCCGACGTTTTAGAAGAAAAGGACAGGGCTTAGGCCAGGAAGTCGCTGCTGTTCCACAAGACCCACTCAGTTAGACTTGGTTACACTGGGAAAGCGTGCCCAACATCGGAAGGAAGGGACGCTGCGGAAGCCCAACCAACCCGAAAAAGGGGGGAGGGGGGGAATACGCATATGAACTGGGCGGAGAACCGGGCAGTATAACATATGGAATATCACTGGGGTGGCTCCAGCCTAGAGAGGGGGGAGACAACACCGATTTACAGTGACGGCAGGACTCTGCCAAGGGAAAGACACGGGCTCACATTAGGGAGCCGTATCGTGGAAGAATACACATATGGGGTCGCCGTAGGGACCGCAACATATGGACCCAGCCTAACACGAGTTCCACACTGCATACGAGTGGTAGGCGTAACACCGGACGTTCCGCCACGTCCGACGTTGGAGGGGTGCGGAGGAGCTCAAAAGGTTCCGGATAAGGGAATTCATCTAGAGCAAAATGGCGCACGTATTCGGTCCGTAGGAGGGGAATGGCGCAGCAAGCCGACACTGAACCGGGGCTCACGGTGTTACTGGCTTCTATGAGAAGAGAGCACACGGGAAGCAACCGGTTCGACACGTAGGCTATAGAATCTAGCAAACGTATTAGGTGTCGCCCAGCCCGCAGCTCTACAGACATCTGTCAGCGAGGCACCCTGCGCCAACGCCCAAGAAGCGGCAACACTCCTTGTGGAGTGAGCTCGCAGTCCGGGGGGACAGGGTTCACCTTGGGACTCATACGCCAAGATGATGGCATCCACTATCCAGTGGGCCAACCTCTGCTTGGAGACAGCCTTTCCCTTCCGCTGATCTCCGTAACAGACGAAGAGCTGCTCTGAGGTCCTAAAGCTTTGCGTTCTGTCCACGTATAAGCGCAGAGCGCAAACGGGGCAGAGAAAAGCCAGGGTCCTGCGGGGGCAGCGCTTGCAGGTTCACCACCTGGTCCCGAAAGGGGGTGGTAGGAACCTTGGGCACATATCCAGGCCGGGGTCTCAGGATAACGTGAGAGTTAGCCTGCCCGAATTCCAGGCCCGATTCGCTGACCGAAAATGCGTGCAGGTCCCCTACCCTCTTGATGGAGGCCAAAGCAAGCAGGAGAACTGTCTTTTGGGACAGAATTTTTAACTCTGCTACCTGCAAAGGCTCAAAGGGCGGTCTCTGCAGTGCGGTTAGCACCAGAGATAAGTCCCAAGAGGGTATAGAGGGGGGGCGAGGCGGATTCAATCTCCTCGCTCCCCTCAGGAACCTGACGATCAGATCATGCTTCCCCAGGGATTTCCCGTCTACTGCATCGTGATGTGCGGCAATAGCGGCAACATACACTTTGAGGGTGGAGGGGGACAGCCGACGCTCCAAAGCCTCTTGCAGGAAAGAAAGCACGGAAATGATCGAACACCTTCGGGGGTCTTCTCTGTGAGAAGCACACCACTCAACGAACAGGTTCCACTTCAGGGAGTAAGCAAGCCTCGTAGAGGGAGCTCTTGCTGAAGTGATGGTATCTACGACTGCCTGTGGTAGATTACCTAGAACCTCCGCGTCCCGTCCAGGGACCACACATGGAGTCTCCAACAGTCTGGACGCGGGTGCCATACATACTGTCGAGAGGAGAAAAAGTTTGGGGAACCAGGTTCGGTTGGTCCAATAAGGGGCAACTAGCAAAACCTGCTCCTCTTCCTCCCTGATTTTGCACAGTAGTTGTGCCATCAGGCTCACTGGGGGAAACGCATACTTGCAGAGGCCCCGGGGCCAGCTGTGAGCCAGTGCATCCGTTCCGAGAGTCCCCTCGGTGCGGGAATAAAACAACTGGCATTGGGACGAGTCTGGAGAGGCAAACAGATCTATCTGTGCGGCCCCGAAGTGGTCCCATATCAGCTGGACCGGCTGGGGATGGAGTCACCATTCCCCGGAGGCCACAATCTGTCGTGAGAGCTCGTCGGCGGCATGATTGAGCAGGCCAGGGATGTGAACGGCACTAAACGACCTCAGATGCTTCTGACTCCATAGGAGGAGGTGGCGGGCGAGTTGTGACATGCGACGGGAACGTAGACCACCTTGGCGGTTGATGTACGCAACGGTCGCCGTGTTGTCCGTACGGACAGTACATGCTTGCCGAGCAGCGTCGTCTTGAGGCGTCTCAAAGCAAGGAGCACTGCTAACAACTCGAGGCAGTTGATGTGCCAATGCAGGTGGGACCCCGTCCAGGTGCCAGCTACTGCATGCCCGTTGTACGTCGCCCCCCAGCCGGTGTTGGAGGCGTCTGTGGAAACCACAGCATGCCTGGACATTTGTTCTAGGGACACACCGAACCGGAGAAACGAAAGGTCTGACCACGGGCTGAGGGTTTGGAGGCAGGCCGGGGTGATTTTCACACGGAGCATGCCTCTCTGCCACGCCCACCTCGGGACTCGGTCGCGAAGCCAGTGCTGGAGTGATCTCATATGAAGCAGGCTGCGGCGTAACTGTGGCTGCGGCTGCCATATGCCCCAGGAGCCTCTGAAATTGTTTCAGAAAAACCACTGTACTGCTTTCGATAAGATTCAGGCAGTTCAGCACCGACCGGGCGCGATTCTCTGTGAGGTATGCCGTGTGTTGGACCGAGTCCAGCTCCAAACCGAGAAAAGAGATCCTCTGCACAGGGGCGAGTTTGCTCTTCTCCCAGTTGACCTGAAGACCCAACTGGCTGATGTGCTGGAGCAGCAAATCCCTACGTTTGCATAACTGCTCCCGAGACTGCGCTAGTATCAGCCAGTCGTCGAGATAGTTGAGAATGCGAATGCCACGCTCTCTCATGGGAGCGAGGGCTGCCTCCGCGACCTTCGTAAAGACACGGGGTGACAGGGCCAGCCCGAAGGGTAGGACTTTGTACTGATACGCCTGACCCTCGAACGCGAAACGCAGGAATGGCCTGTGTCGCGGCAGGATGGAGACATGAAAGTACGCGTCCTTCAGGTCTATCGCTGCAAACCAATCTTGGGGACGGACACATTGGAAGATGCGTTTCTGCGTTAGCATTCTGAACGGGAGCTTGTGGAGGGCCTGGTTCAGGACTCGCAGGTCCAAGATTGGTCGTAACCCACCACCTTCCTTGGGTAAAGTGTCTCGGAAAACAGAGGCAAGCCCATCTCCTCATTCTGAGGTCCGTGGAGAGTTCAAAAAGTCACAGCCTGGTGGTGTCAGCTCACCCAGAGCCATCTGATCGCCAGGATTCAACCAGGTCTCAGTAATAAACAGAAAGTCCAACGAACGTGACATTATAAAATCATTCAAAACAACAAGGAAGTAGTCGACCGCACACTCAACACACGGAAGTTAACCGGAAGTTCTATTGCGCACGTAGCGTATAATTGGTGATATTCGTCTTGGATTACACTCACTACGGTCACTCCATGCTCTCGTGTGGTGAGTAGCACGAGCGACTAGCCGGATAACATTCGGAGAGGAGGCAAACCAGATAGCGCTCCGGGTGACCAGAAAACCCGGGGTTCCTTTGGCAACGAGGGATAGACCGTTACAACAGATAGCGCTCTGGGTGACTGGAAAAGCCCGGAGTTCCTCTGTTGCATCGCGGGAGAGCGAAACAGCCGGTCGTGCGAGCTGAAGCCGACATCATCGTATCGCGGGACACATCGTTCTGGAAAACATCAGGCCTGCAACGTAGTGTGAATGAGAGCGTGAATGTGGGCCCAATTAAGTGAGTTTTGATTTAAATTACTGAGTATTTCATCAATTGGAAGACTGTGTTATTGAGTTGTACATTAATATGTTTCAGGGTGTTTAACACTTGTGAAGATAAGTTTTTGGTTTATTTCAAATAATTGTAAACCATTTAAAAGGATTTAATTTGACATTTTATTTTTTTTCAAAAGAGTGTATTTTCACATTTTATTACTTGTCACATTTCTTTACTCAATTCATTGGATTATTTAAATATATAAAAGACCCATAAGACCAGTATTGGATTCAATAGTCTTTATTGCTGCTGAAGGGAATGGATAATACGTGATTATTATAGGTAATCATAGGCGTGAAACAAATACTTACCCAGGCCCCAGCTTTAACATAGCAGGTATCATTACTGGGGTTACATATTCCATGTTCATTTTCTCAAGTTCAGTGTTGCAGTTATAATAAGTCTTGAAATCAGGAAGAATATACCTGTGTTTATTTTATTAATTCAGTGTAAAAGTATTGCAGTGGTGTGTGTAGTTGTGAGTTTATGTCAAGTGCAAGCTTATTGTCTTTAAGAGACAGAGATCGTCGAGATTTCCACGGATGCATCTAACTAGTTCGAGGAGGGAGGAGTTTATCCGGATTTACTCAACGTCGTCATAGGATGCGTCATGGATGTGTTTTTTTATCTCGTCGGGGAGTGAGAATTACAGATTGCTATTCTGCAATTGTAATCTTATTTTTTTGTGAGTATACTGATTTTGTATCAAAAGAGCTCCAACTAGCCCACCATCTGTGTACTGAAAATCCTAGCTGTATAATTTGGAATATTGACATGTGGGGTGGGCTGGGGGGAATACACAAATATATTATAATATAATTATTGAAAAAATATATTATAAAATATATATTGAG
Source organism: Siphateles boraxobius (assembly GCF_051911475.1). Lineage (NCBI taxonomy): Eukaryota > Metazoa > Chordata > Actinopteri > Cypriniformes > Leuciscidae > Siphateles > Siphateles boraxobius. Next base: position 2,684,573 of record NW_027509153.1, read on the forward strand.
AAAAATACACAAAGACAAAAGAGCTCTGAGCTCTATACTATTGTGTGTGAATTCCTGTGGAAAGAACTGATTATTGTTGACTTGGCATTCATTTTCCCCCTGTAAGGGATTTCTATTTTTCCAATTTAAGGGCAAAACACAGTAGTATATTTTTATTTCCAAGTAGAAAACTTAAATCTGAAACTCTTAGGTGGTATCTGAAGATCTGGGTTTTGTGATCTATGGAAATTAAGTATATTTAGAAATGTGCCTTCGGTTTTTGTTAATTAGGAAGTTCACCTAGACATAAATCTTACATTTGAGTCATATTTATTGTTGAGAGGGCTATTGTAAGGGGATTTACATTCAAAGAACCTGAACCAGATATGATGAATGAAGACCCAGATTCAGAATCATAATGAATTAAAGAAAAGTTTTACTGAAGATAGTTTGCAGTTTCATCAGCAGAAGACAGCTTCAAGACTCACACAGGAGTTCGTAGGCCGCCCCCCTTACAGTTACAAAGATCACAGCAATTATACCATTCACCAAGGTCTAAGCCACGTCCTAGCTTCAGATTAAATGATTCTCATTGGCTAAGAAATAGATAAACATAGCAATTTTCCACACATATACAGATAGACTGAAGCATATTTCCATGGATTATGCGGCTGACACTCGGACCCTGAAGTTAGGCACGTCATGATCTTCCAGGTCGCAGATTTGGGTTGCTGGGCGCCAGCATGTCCAGAACAACAACTCAGTCAATCTCCAATAATGCCAGTGGTTCCTTAACCTGTAACTAAGAAGACTAACACACACAACAGCTTTTTCAAGGTTGGATTTGGCCAGGCTCTAACTATAAACAGGAGAGTCAGCTCAAAACATAAAAATAGATGTTCTTTCTCTCAAGGAGAGGACACTTTTAATCTAACTGGAATGTAAGGCTTTAACAAAGAAATGGTTCCCTTTCAAGGGAACTCGAGCTGCGTTTGAGACGCGGTGGGAACGCTCTGCGTGATACGTCGTGAAGCACGTGTAAAATCAGTCCAATGGAAGCCCGCTACGACATAGGTGACGTCATTGACCAGGAAACTATAAAGCACCCTTGAAATCAGACCGCGACAGCATCTGCACCTTCAGCAAGCGCTCTCTGTATATCTGTCCTTGTCTATTTATTGTTGTCTGTCAAGCCCAATATATCTATCATTATTATGGCGAGCAAGCAAGATTATAGACGGTGTGTTGTTCCCTGCCCTCGTTATATACGGGTGGGGACACACATCAGCTTTGTGTTGCTTGTTTGGGAGTGGAGCATGCTCAGTCAGTCCTCGAGGGGGCTGATTGTGAGCATTGTATGAGTCTATCTATGAAGACGCTCCGCTCTCGCCGATCGTTCTTTGAGGAGGACGGTACGGTTCGCGCTCCCCGCGCGGGTCCCGCTGTTGCCTAGACACGGCGGCGACTCGCATTTTGGGGTTCGAAAACGGATCTGACAGCGTGGGTTGGGACGGGCCCCGCCCTATCTCAGCTTTCACCTGCAGATCCAGTGTGCTGCGATTTCCAGTTCTGAGGAATAGGTATCGTTAGTGTTTTGTTAAGAAAAAGTGAACAAAACAAATAAAAATATTAAGAAAAAGGCAGATGTTTGATTTTTCAATAAATAGGCAGCTCATAACTCTGTTGAATAAAGAGGAGCTTTTAAAAGGAGGTTTTTCTAATGCTGTTGCTAGTTAAATATTTACTGGACAGCTGAACATTATGAGAGTGAAAATAAAAAGAGTTTATTAGATGAAATATATCTAAAAAAACAGGAAAACTCTGTATCTCAGCCTCCTCGTCGGGGACTACTGGTTTTTCCCTATCTCCACACTGAGGTGTCGAGATCGTGGAATAAACCGGTTTCTATTTTATGTGTTTAATACCCAAACGTCTAACTAGAGTAATGTTATGGGTATTAAGTATCATGGTATGACAGTGCCTTGGATTATAGAGACGCTTGCGAGCTTTCTCTTTCCCGAGTCGGCGTCATCATTTTTAACCCCGACGTTACCCACCAGCCATCTTTAATAATAAATAAATTTTATTAGGCAGTACTGGTGGGTAAAGTATTTAAGGACATAGATGAATGTGAGGATGTCAGCATTGACTCTATTCGAGAATATATATATATATATATATATATATATATGTTTATATGTATACGTTTTTCTGATATAAAAAGAAAGAAAAAGAAAGATAAAAATGTCTGTTCTTCTGGACGCTCCGCTTTCAAGAAAACTAAACCTTTCAGCGGCGTTCCAGAGGTTTCTTCCTCACCAATCTATGTTCCTGAAACTGGCATAGAGTACAAAGAAGAAGACCTGATGCCGAGGCTATCAGGCTTCTAAGGGTGGTCCCCTCCGGGGTAGGGACGGTTTTGAGAAATCGTTTCTCCTCGGCGCCCACTGGGGTGCGACTCTCTGAGGAGGGTCGCAGCGCTGCCAGTTCGGTTGTTCCCTGCCGGTTCGCCGTTCAGGGCACCGAGGTGTCAGCGTCCCCATACGATCCTCCGAGGAGGGTCGTAGAGCAGTCAGTTCGGTCTCCCTGCCGGTTCGCCCTTTCAGGGTGCCGAGGTGCCTGCTTTTTCCTAGGATCCTCCGAGGAGGGTCGTAGGAACTAGGCTAGTTAGAGGTAGGCAAGATCTGAAGACTGTCGTCATCTCTAATAAAGCTTAGACAAGAAGTCCTGTCGAATGAAAAAAAAAAAAAAGAGGGACAGTTTTGAGAAATCGTTTCTCCTAACGGCGCCCTCTGGGGAGGGTCGCAGCGCTTCCAGTTCGGTTGTTCCCTGCCGGTTCGCCGCTTCAGGGCGCCGAGGTGTCAGCGTCCCCGTGCAATCCTCTGAGGAGGGTTGTAGAATGGTCAGTTCGGTTGTTCCCTGCCGGTTCGCCGCTTCAGGGCACCGAAATGTTCTTTCAGAATACATGAAAAGAACATTTTAGTAATCATGCTGGTAACTTCTATAACAAAGTAACATTTCATAAGCCTAAAGAAGTCATTCAACTCATGTGATGTTTAGAAGGAAAAATATTGATTAATACCTTGATTATAATCACTCATTAGATATACATTGAAGTAGCAGTGGATTCCAGAATCCACACCCTTCAGCTACACCAGTAAGACCCTTAATTATACCCTTAAGTAACCCTTATCTCCTACCAAGGGGCTTCTTTCTTTCCCTTGGCTGCCCTCACGCAAGAGCACTCCTAATCTACACTACGCAAGCCCATCTTTTGAAACAAGGAACTCTATTCTATTATTAGTTTTTTGTAGAATTTGGTGGGGTCCTTTCTCCGATCACCGCTACAGGTTTGACTCAGCAGACCACGCAAATAAGAAAATATTGCTCTTACCTCATAGGTGACTTTGTTTGTGTGATCTGCCAAGTCCCCCAGCCACGGCTCTCATCGACATCGGCCTCAGACCACTCCTGGCTGTCACTTGCCAATTTTATGTTGTGGGGAAAAGTAATCTCTTTCTTGCAAATGAAGCTCAAGAGTTCCGGAGTTTCCAGAATCAGAAAAACCATAAATCTGTAATTTCGCAATAACCAAGTGACATAATGTCTTGTAAGATTCACCCCCATCCCTCCTGTTTTCCCTCCATTAAGTCCTACATATTCTGTCTTTCTCGCTAATTGTGTCATTCTGCCAGTTGATGATCAAGTTTCTCATAGGCAAAATGTAACTTTCTAGAAGGAATCTCCAATCAACTCTTCCCAGAGGCAAGAAACTTCAACGTGACACTTCTTCACAATGGTCTTTTATTCTTTCACCATCACTTGTCGTTTACTTGAAAATCCCTGACTAAGCAAAAACTGCTCAGTGGCTGCACAAAATCCTCCTCTTGACCTTTGACATCACAGTCACATAAGGCCTTAAAACACATCTGGCTTTTATAGTATTTAAACTAGTTCTACAATTGTTTTCTATAGAATGGATAAAATAGTTCAACACATTTTGCTTAACATCTCCTCAAATAAGTTTTGAATAACAAGGGTAACTAAGTGATTGTCATTTTTTAATAACAAATAAATCACAATTGCCTCACTATTGGCCGACGCTGGTCACGTGATCACCACAACATATGCGTGTGATTCTGACCCAAGAGCTGGGCAATAGTGAGGCGATGTTCTGGTGTAGAACCAGGAAGTGTTGCACTGTTTACACACATCAATAGTGAAGGAGATTGATGTGGAAGAGAAGAGATTGTTGAATAAAGTTGTTTTTTGGGGTTAGGGATGACGGTGTTTGCAAGACATGAGGGGGGAGTAGTTAATGACAGAATTTTTGAATGATCTAATCCTTTAACTCTTTCTAACAGAATATTCTGTTGTATGAATATCTGAGTATGTCAAAAAACTAACAAACAGAGCCTCTGCTTTTAAACAAAAAAAACGTACTCGGTTACTAACGTAACCTCGGTTCTCTCTAGAGAGGGAACGAGTACTGCTTAATATCTTACGCTATGGGGAAAACCTCTTTTCCACGAGTTATTGAAGCCAAAAATTATCCTTAATTTTGAATTAATGTAAAACGCTGTGCAGCAGCATGCAGACATAGGCAAGACGGCTTGCGCGCCTACTGGCTGCCCTGCAGCAACAGCAGCAGCCTATCGAGAGTGGCCCTGCGTGACCACTGCGTGATCCAATGGGGGCATTTCGCGCCCATTTCGTCACATCCCGCCAGAAAAGGCGTGGTCTCGCCCCATAAATATAGCTCGATTAGGCTGGTACAACTGGTTTTCATCGCCGAAGCGAACCAGAGCTGTGTATGCAGGGCAAGATACGCAGTACTCGTTCCCTCTCTAGAGAGAACCGAGGTTACATTAGTAACGGAGTACGTTCCCTTACGAGAGTATCTCTCGTACTGCGTAATATCTTACGCTATGGGGAACACAATGCAAAACGCTGTGCGTACTGGGATCCGACACCAAAGTCCCAAGGGCAGTAGCCCGGGGCTCATATAGTGCATAATCACCATAGACTCACAGAGAGTCGGAGAAGAGAGGCTGCAAGCATGATTCCCCATGAAATAGCATCCTACAGGAGCTAGTTATGTTAACAGTGTTTCACACAGACAGGGTGAACGTGTTCAGCCTGAACTGGGTAATAGTACGGGTTATTCAACACCCATGGAGCTGTTTTATCGCTCAGTGAGCGATGCACAAGCAAAACTCAGCATCTGGGCCGGCACAGCGGGGCAGATAGCACTGAATTCTACACCGACAGATGCTTGGCTTGTAAGGCGGGAACCTCTAGGTTATAAAACCTTATAAATGTAGACGGCGAGGCCCAACCCGCGGCCGTACAGATATCTTGCAGGGTAACCCCACTATACCACGCCCACGACGAGGCCACGCCTCTTGTGGAGTGCGCTCTGATACCCAAAGGACACTGCAGGCCCTTAGAAGTGTAAGCCAGTGCTATGGCGTCGACTATCCATCTGGATAGGCTCTGTTTTGATGCAGCCAGTCCCTTGGAGCGTCCGCCAAACAAAACGAAGAGCTGCTCGGTCTGTCTGAAGACAGATGATCGGGACACATAAGCTCTCAGTGCCCTGACAGGTCAAAGGAGACTCGCATCCTCCTCCTCATCATGAACCGAGAGAGCGCACAGGGAAATAACCTGGGCCCTGAACGGTGTGTTGAGGGATTTGGGCACCTACCCGTGCCTTGGTTTGAGTATGACTTTTGAGTCATTAGGCCCAAACTCCATACATGACGCGCTTACTGAAAGAGCTTGTAAGTCCCCTATGCGCTTCACTGAAGCGAGAGCCAAAAGAAACACCGTTTTGAAAGACAGATGCTTCATGTCTGACAAATGGATTGGCTCGAACGGGGCACCTTTCATGGCTTCCAAAACCGTAGAAAGGACCCACACCGGGACTGAAGGAGGTCTGGGAGGGTTCAGCCTCCGAGCTCCCTTGAGGAATCGCACGACTAGGTCGTTTTCCCCAGTGACTGGCCAGACACAGGTTTTGTAAACGTTGCTATGGCCGCCACGTACACTTTGAGCGTGGATGGGGTCCTGCCCTTATCCAGCAGCTCTTGAAGGAAGGAGAGTACTTCCGTGACCCCGCAGTCAACGGGTGAAAAGCCCTGAGCTTGACACCAGGCAGAGAACACAGACCATTTCGAGGAATAGAGCCGTCTAGTAGACGGGCCCGCGCCTGCGTGATCGTGTTTAACACTCCCTCCGGGAGGTTAGCGGGTACCCGTTGATGGCCCATGCATAGGGACCATAGTTGTGGGCGAGGATGCCAAATCGAGCCCTTTGCCTGAGAGAGGAGGTCTCTCCTCACCTGTATCGGCCACGGGGAAGTGCTGGTCAGCCGCATCAGAACTGGGAACCAATTCTGGTTCGTTCAGAGCGGAGCCACGAGCAGCACTGGGCATCCATTTTCCCTGATTCGTTCTAGCACTTGAGGCAGGAGCGAGACGGGGGGAAAAGCATAGAGGGGGCAGCGGGGCCATACGTGGGCAGCGCATCCCTGCTCTTGGAGAAAAAGTTCGGACAGTGAGCGTTTTCTTGGGACGCGAAAAAAGTCCACCTGCGCTCTGCCGAATGTCTCCCACAGCAGTTGGATCGTCTGCAGGTGCAGCGACCATTCCCCTGCTGGGACATTGTTTCTGGACAGACAGTCTGGTCCCAGATTCAGGCGACCAGGCACATGCGCTGCTTTCAGTGGAAGCAGGTTGTGCTGAGCCCAGATCAGGAGGCGTTCCGTCAGCCTGTAAAGGTTTCGTGACCTGACGCCACCCTGACGATTTATGTATGCCACCACTAACATGTTGTCCGACCGGACTAAGAAGTGGCGGCCTTTTATCTGGGGACAAACGCGCCGTAGCGCGTTGTCAACTGCCAGCATTTCCAGACAGTGTATGTGTAAGAGCTTTTCCCGTTCTGACCACTGGCCAAAGAACGGTCTGCCCTCGGGCAGCGCTCCCCATCCCGATGTGGAGGCATCCGTGGACACCACCGTCACACTCGAGGGAGTCCCCAGACTCACGCCTGACTGACACCAGTCGGCTATTATCCAAGGTTCCAGAGCCGAAACGCATTTCATGTCGACCCTGAGGCGGAACAGACCAGAGGTCCATGCCCGGGGTGGAACTCGCGCTTTCAGCCATTACTGCAGTGGGCGTATGCGAAGCAGGCCCAGCTGAAGTACCGAAGATGCCGAGGCCATGACGCCCAGCATTTTCTGAAACCTTTTGAGCCGGACTATAGAGCCGCGGCAAAAGGATTTCGCGGCGTGCTGAATGTCCAGTTCGCGGTCCGGCGACAGACGTGCTGTCATAGACAGCGAGTCCTGCACTGTTCCCAGACAAGAGATTTTTGGGCTGGGAAACAGCGAACTCTTCACCCAATTGACTGTGAGACCCAGATTCTTGAGATGCTCGAGTAATGTGGTTCTGTGTTCTATGAGCTCTGAATGTGATCGAGCTAGAATTAGCCAATCATCCAAGTAGTTCAAAACTGAAGTCTCAGGGGTGCGAGGGCTGCGTCCATGCACTTCGTAAATGTACGGGGTGCTAGGGATAGGCCGAATGGTAGGACTGTGTATTGATATGCCTGGCCCTCGAAGGCGAATTTCAAGAATCGCCTGTGACGTGACGCTATTTGATTTTGGAAAAAGGCGTCTTTCAGATCTATTGACATAAACCAGTCTCCCTGGCGCACTTGCGCGAGGATCTTACTGGTTGGCGCTTCATAAGCACTCTGTTCAGCTGTCGCAGATCTAGAATGGGTCTGAGACCCCCGTCTTTTTTCGGTACCAGAAAATATCTGCTGTATATCCCCCCTTCGCTCTGAGCCTGAGATAAAGGTTCTATGGCCCCTTTGCTCAGCAGTTTCGCTATTTCGGCTTGAAGTAGATGAGATACTTCATTGTTTACCGTGGTTTCGACTCGCGCCGTGTAACGGCGGGGATGTCGAGTGAACTGTAGCGTATAGCCTCTTTTTATAGTGTTCAACACCCATTCTGATACCCAGGGAAGCTTTGCCCACGCCTCTGTGTGAATAGCTAGAGGTAGAATGAAATCCGGGCTCTGGCCGCGGCATAGCAGCGGCCACAGAGCTTCGGTGTGCTGAGAAATAAACACTGTGTTTACAGTGTGCGAGGCGGGAGGCGCGCCGATCACGGCGGGCAGCCTGGTCGCGCTCGAATTCTCTATGACAGATTGTGGAGAGAGAGTGAGCGGGACAATCCCCATGGGGTTGAGCGTGTCTGTGAGGGAATGTGGGCACGGGACAGCGGGCACACTCACTGCACTGAAAACACCGTCGGCTTGTGCTGACTGAATGTGTGTCGGTTTCGTTTTTACAGATACCGAGGGACACGTATCGTGTAGTGTTTGTGGGCACTGTGTCGTGGGCACATTCACTACATTTTTTTTTTTTTTTTCACAATCGACATGAGTCGATTTTATTTGTGCTAGCCCTGAACTGTGGCGGGCTGTGTCTGTGTGTGGGAATGGGCACTGAGATGTGGGCATTCTTACAACACTCATAACACCATCGGCCGTGGCTGGAATACCAGAAAATACACTCTTTTTTGGGGATTTATCTGGGTCGCCATAAAAATGGCGTTTGTGTGCAGGCAAGCGGGCTGTGGTGCCGGCTTGTTTACTGTGAAATACACTGGAACAGTCACATTGTTTGGAACTGAACGAGCGAGAAGTTTCGGTGGAGTCTGGCCGCGGCGAGACTTAAACACCGTGGGTCTTAGCTGACTGTATGTGTGTTGGTTTCGTTTTACAGAAACCGTGGTACATGCAGTGTGTAGTGTTTGTGGGCACTGGGTTGAGGGCACATTCACTACATTTAATGCACAATTGACATGAGTCGACCTCATTTGTGCGAGCCCTGCACTTTGGCGGGCTGTGTTTGTGTGTAGAAATGAACACTGGGCTGTGGGCATTTTTATTACACTCATAACACCATCGGCTGTGGCCGAAATACCAGAAAATACACTGCTTATATGATTTTTCTGGGTCGCCGTGGAAACGGCATTTGTGTGCAGGCAAGCGGGCCATGGTACCGGCTTGTTTACTGAAAAATACACTGGAACAGTCGCATTTTCTGGAACTGAACGAGCGAAAGTTCGGTGGAAGTCTGGCCGCGGCGAGACTTTTTAAAAAAAAAAATTGTATCTGCTGCGAGAGCTGGTATCGAACATGGGTCTCTCGTGCAGATAAGAGAGCGTCATCACAGTTTTGTGTGTGTGTTGGCGTTTGTTTGCAGGCGTGCGTGTTATACAATAGGCTCATTACTGCAATATTGACATTTTCAGCCGCTCAGACTACGAGGAGCTGAGAAGTGTTTGAGAAATGGAGATTGGTCCGGCCTCGGCGGGACAAAAACACACTCTTTCCTCATTTCGCCGGTGACGCGTGCCCACGGGTTGAGAGCGTCATCACAGTTTTGTGTGTTTCGGCGTTTGTTTGCAGGTGTGCGTGTTGTAACGTAAAGAAAGCTAGCCGCGCCGCGGTTTTGATGCTGGCCCGTTCCCCTGACGACTCGCGGGTAGAGGGGGGAGGTCCACAGAGCTCGCCCAGTCCTCACTGTCGTTGTCCGTCAGCGAGCGACTCGAGTGAAGCTGGTGAAGCTGGCGGGCGAATCGGCGAGCTTTCACGGGCTAGAGAAGGCTCGGGGACCCGCTGAGTACAGCGCTTTTACGGCGCGGCACTACAGCAGGCGGAAGAGCAGGCTCTGAGAAGGATGCCAGGCGAGTCCTCAGAGTCAACATGGGCATCAGCTCGTAATGAGGGCATTCACCGTCAGCGAGCGCGAGAGCCGCGTTATCCTCACCCAGGCAGGAAGTGCAGATGACGGTCCCCGTCGCTGAGTGTGGCTCGGCACAAGCCGCAGGATCTTTGCATCTTTAAAAAGACGCAGTTCTTTTAGGAGAGAGAGAGAGATATATAGTGAGTGTGTGAGTCGCAGCGGCGAACACACACTCTTAGCATTGAAAGGATATAGACGCCGGAAAGCGTAGCAGGTACGGCGGCTGAAGGCGTCAAGGTGAAGGCCAGCGGCTTCAGGCTCGAAGGCTCGTCCCGCAGAAGGCTTTCTGTCAACGGCGCGGCTTCTCACTCCGGATCCAGCGACGCAGTAGTGCTTCGCTGAAGAGATGAAAATCAGTTGTACCAGCCTAATCGAGCTATATTTATAAGGCGAGACCACTCCTTTTCTGGCGGGACGTGACGAAACGGGCGCGAAATGCCCCCATTGGATATGTGTCACGTAGGGATCTGTGTCTCGATAGGCCGCTGCTGTTGCCGCAGGGCAGCCAATAGGCACGCAAGCCGTCTTGCCTATGTCTGCATGCTGCCGCACAGCGTTTTACATTTATTCAAAATTAAGGATAATTTTTGGCTTCAATATCTCGTGGAAAAGAGGTTTTCCCCATAGCGTAAGATATTACGCAGTACGAGAGATACTCTCGTAAGAGAACATTTTATTCTAGCTTAATGCACTGTTGTTGTTGTTGTTTTTTTTATCAACACTTGAATGTGGGTTCAATTTAATACAAATTAAAAAAGCAGCACATTTTTGTAACAAAAAGCTGAGAATTGTTTTTTTCACAAAGACTACAATGTGCATTAGGGGTGGGCGGATCAATTTAAATATCGATAGTATCGATGCCAACACTGGTATTGGTATCAGATTTTAATTTAAATATCTCTCCTCTACGTTCATTATACTTTGCTCGTGTCTTCTACCTCTACAATCCTGAGCAAACGCTGCTTTCACATCCATTTGCTCCTCCTCCCCCTCCTGCTGCTCTTCTGTGATTTGTTGTTGTGTCGTCACGTGACTCACTGACACAACGCGCCGAGGAGCACCGAAGGCTGATAATAGCACATTGAATGAGAGATCAGGATGGCCGAGAGGAACATATAAGGGGGATCAGGGAATGTAATTGCACAGGTATATTTGTTCTTTGTTTGTTCTTCAGTAATAATTGTGTGCACTTTATTTCACTTTATTTAATTTGCTTTTAAAACCAGAAAAAAGGGAGAGATTTTTGTTATTCTTTATTTCTATTTATTTTTTTAAAAAGGCTGTAAAACATTCATTCTACAGTGCCTAATAACTAATAATTGTGTACACTTCAATACATTAATAAAAAAATATTGCCTAAAGAATTGATCATTCATTCACCTCATTCATAATGACATACTGCTCTCCCCTACACAAAATATTTTTTTTTAAGTAAAAAGTATCGTATCGGTATCGGTATCTGCAATACTGACCCTATATGTATTTGGTATCGGATCGATACCAAATTTTGCAGTATCGCCCACCACTAATGTGCATAAGCAATGCTTCTATCACTAATGCTTCTTCACCTGTGTTTTTATCAGGAGGTTCTGAACTAGAAGATGCATAACAGCACCCCCTACCATAAATAGATAGATAGATAGATAGATCGATCGATAGATCGATAGATAGATAGATAGATAGATAGATAGATAGATAGATAGATAGATAGATAGATAGATAGATAGATAGATTTAAATTCACAACCATAATTTGAGAGGGAGCCAGCTTTTCAATTCTTCAGAATTTTACTCTGTTATGCATGGAATCAGCAGACAAAGCATCGCTCCCAGATTCTGTTCCTCTTCTTGAACCCTCTTCTTTGTTGGTTGTTGTGTGGAAGGTGGTCGATTAGCTCATACAGTGTGAAGATGCAGAAGGAAATCTCATCATAAGCCGTCCTTGTGCCGCTCTCAAACAGGCAGGCAAAGATAGCAACCGCCGGGGCATCAGCAGACATCAGCTCAACATAAGCCAAGTCTGAGTATGCACTAGGGCCATCGTATATGATCCACGGTCCTGACCAACTGTCTGGGTCTCGTGGCAGAAGACTGAGGTAAACTCCCAGGTCTCGGCGGGCGTTCGAGCACGTGGGGTGAGAATAAACCACCCATGTTGGAGGGAGGAAGTTCTGTGGAGAGCTCAGAGCCGGGGATATGCTGACAGCTAGTGGGCTGTAGATGGACCTCAACTGTCTCAGATAGTGTTGGGATTGCCCAAGCTGGTAGACTGGGGCTGGAAATCCAATCACACTGCCATGACACCCATTTTTCTGCTCCACTAGTTTCTGCACCAGCTGGCCGTCGTTAAAAACAGCTCCATTATCAAAACTAACGGCCTGCACCCGGCAACCTGATACACTCCGGGCATTGCAGTACAAAATGTTGAGTCCGTCTTCCTCATCTACCGACACCATCTGACACTCCACACTCTCTGGCGCGGACAGCGCCTCTCCAAAATGCCACACATTTCCATGCGTGTCACTATAGAAACAAAACGAGTGTGACGAAGTCTTGCACTTCCTGCCGAAGCAATTTCTGCAGTCAATATGGTAGGCATAGGCTGGGATTATCAGCCTTCCAAATTTTAATTGTGTTCCGTGACCTGGACCCACAGCAAAAGTGGCCCACTCTGCCAGCAATAAAACACACACAAGGGTTTCTTAATTATTTAAAAAACCTGTGACATCATGTTCGTGCAAAATATCCAACAAAGCAGTGTACATGTGGAAATTAAAGGCCAATTCACACCGTACCGACAGACACTTTGGTGAGTTTTGTCGGAGCTTGTTTTCGCCGATTGAACATACTGAATGTGCGTTAGGATGTCTAGGAAGTGACGTGGTGTAATCCATTGGTCTGTGTTAGGGTTGGGAATCGAAATGACTTGAGGTCAGGAATCGGATACTTGTTATAAAATTAATATTTTGATTCCTCTTATCGATTCCTTTGTAGGGCTGTGCGATTAATCGAAATTGTACTAAAATCGCGATTTGAGCATGCGTGTTTTTTAAATCGCTTCAAGTAGTTCCCTCCGCTGCTGCTGTCAGTCATTCTCCATTCAGCGTTCAAACAGCCCGTCGCGTTCGGTTACGACAGTCAACGATGAAACTCTCTCCAAGATGATTCAATGTTAATATTATTATACTTGATCTGTAGATAAAGCTCTATGGTTTCGCATGAAATGACTATCTTGCTGGACCTTAATCATGTTCGTTTCTACCGTGTGTCTGTTAGATCACAACACTGGAGAGCACTGTCTATAACTGTTCTTCACGCGCACAGTAACTGAAATGTAATACTGTTAAAAGAAAAGGCTCAATAAACTATTGCATAGATAGATACTATATAATACACTATGCATCGATATGTCTTTCCTTTGTGCTTTGAACTTTTCAATGCGGACTCTGCGCGCTGTGACTCCATGTTGCTTCAAGCGCATCATTCTGCGCTCTGGATGCACATAAGAGCTGTGTGCTGCACTGTATTGGAGTCTTTCATAATCATATCATAATACTCTTGCGCAATGAAAGATTATTAATAGCCTTTTTTGTTCTGTCCTATCTATCATTTCACGAGTTCACACTTACATATAATTTTAGGAAATAAGATTTAATGCGTATTTGGCGTGCTGTCCGGAGGGAGGGCTCCGAGCTCGAACCCAGAGTACTCCCCCCGTATGTAAGTGATTTTTGAACTAGGAGTGTGGAGAACTAGGAGTGTGGAGAAGGGGTGGTGGGGGTCTATATGTACCCTTTATCATTGATTGCTGATTGCTGTCCACTCGTGTTAATTATCTGAACGTGCTCCTCCCGAACTTAGTTAATAAAACTTCATTTGTTGTTGCCTCATTAAACAGCTGTGCTATACTTAATATATGTCTTAATTTTATAGTAGACTATATATAAAATAATTTATCTTTTTGATTTTTGTTATCTTGTTTTTCATGAATGTATTTTACAACAATACAAAGAGCAATGTGTAACGTTTGGAAATATGTTTCAAATTCACACAGAATGCATTAAAATGTAAAGCATGTCTGTGTCAAAATCGTGATTATTATCGAAATCGGAAAAAAAATCAAGAAATCGTGAAAGTTTTTTTTTGTCCATATCTTCTTTGTGTGCATTTTAATATGACTTTAAACCATTTAAGCGTGAGACGCTCCCCACGTGTAAGTATATTGTGCAGTTCTTAAAGTGAGAGCAGCCTAATATTCCTGCTGCGTCTCCATAATAATGTCACCGGGTCGGGGGAGGAGTGGACGCCAGATGACCGGCCGTCCCAGCCCCCGACTCACGTACCACCGCGAGGAGCCAACACCACAGAGGACACAGAGGCAAAGTAATGTAGAAAAACACAGAATCTTTATTGAATAAATTAAGTAAAAACAACCTCAAGCCAACTGGAGGAAGGTGAGGTTTCAGCCGTATAACTGGTCCTTCTCAGGACTCTGGCAGGCAAGGAACAGGTAAGAATTATCAGCGGAACTGCTTCTCTCGGATTCACAGCAGAACTGTCTTTCTCTTCACAGGATTCGGGTGGACGGAGAGGAGTACGGAATCAGCACAGAGTTGGCTCTTTTCTCGGGGCACAGGCAGGCAGAGAACCGGTAAGAGTTATCAGCGAAACTGTTTCTCTCGGATTCACAGCAGAACTGTCTCTCTCTTCCCAGGATTCGGCTAGACGGAGAGGAGTACGGAATCAGCCACAAGACTGGCTCTCTTCTCGGGGCTCAGACAGGTAGAGGACAGGTAAGAATTATCAGCAGAACTGTCTCTCTCGGATTCACAGCAGAACTGTCTCTCTTCACAGGATTCGGGTGGACGGAGAGGAATACGGAATCAGCCACAGGACTGGCTCTCCTCTCGGGGCTCAGACAGGTAGAGGACAGGTAAGAATTACCCGCAGAACTGTTTCTCTCGGATTCACAGCAGAACTGTCTTTCTCTTCACAGGGCTCAGACAGAGAGAAGATGAGGTTTCCACAGCAAAGCTAGTTCCATTCACAGGGCTCGGACAGAGAGAAGATGAGGATTCCACAGTGAAGCTGGTTCTACTCACAAGGCTCCGGCAGACAGAGAGAGAAGATGAGGATTCCACAGCAAAGCTAGCTCCATTCACAGGGCTCAGACAGAGAGAAGATGAGGATTCCACAGCAAAGCTAGTTCCATTCACAGGGCTCAGACAGAGAGAAGATGAGGATTCCACAGCAAAGCTAGTTCCATTCACAGGGCTCAGACAGAGAGAAGATGAGGTTTCCACAGCAAAGCTAGTTCCATTCACAGGGCTCAGACAGAAAGAAGATGAGGATTCCACAGTGAAGCTGGTTCTACTCACAAGGCTCCGGCAGACAGAGAGAGAAGAGGAGGATTCCACAGCAAAGCTAGCTCCATTCACAGGGCTCAGACAGAGAGAAGATGAGGATTCCACAGCAAAGCTAGCTCCATTCACAGGGCTCAGACAGAGAGAAGATGAGGATTCCACAGCAAAGCTAGTTCCATTCACAGGGCTCAGACAGAGAGAAGATGAGGACTCCACAGCAAAGCTAGTTCCATTCACAGGGCTCAGACAGAGAGAAGATGAGGTTTCCACAGCAAAGCTAGTTCCATTCACAGGGCTCAGACAGAGGGAAGATGAGGATTCCCCAGTGAAGCTGGTTCTACTCACAAAGCTCCGGCAGACAGAGAGAGAGAAGATGAGGATTCCACAGCAAAGCTATCTCCATTCACAGGGCTCAGACAGAGAGAAGATGAGGTTTCCACAGCAAAGCTAGTTCCATTCACAGGGCTCGGACAGAGAGAAGATGAGGATTCCACAGTGAAGCTGGTTCTACTCACAAGGCTCCGGCAGACAGAGAGAGAAGATGAGGATTCCACAGCAAAGCTAGTTCCATTCACAATGCCCCGTAACGATTAAAGAGGAGAAAAGGAGAATTTCACCACAAGATGACTTCTTCCAACGGTCTCCATCCAATGAGTCGCGGACGATGTCTCCACAGCCAGGACCGCTTCCCCAATGTCACTGCATTACACCTCCACTCGTGCTCAACTGCAACTCGCACAAATCTGCACACGTGTTTACATTAATGAACAACACTGCAAAGTCTCGTCACTCACAAACTAGGGCGGAGACAGGGGGTCTGGTCCACTGCACCTCTCACAATCTCTTGGACTTTTTCCAATGGAGCGTGGGACATTCAACTTCCTCCAAAAAGACAAAATTACACTTCATGCAGCCTCATCACATCCTCCAAACAGATTTCTCATATCACAGTCCAAACATCAACAGCACTTATCTTCTCATCACGTCCTCCACCAGATTTCTCATTTCTCACTCCAAACATCAACAGCACTTATCTCTTATCCGCCACAGTTCTCCTCTCCACATCTCCAGATTCACCCGAATATCTCCCGCCGCTATTCCTCTCTCCTTCCTGCCTTCGTTGAAGATGAAATGTCCTTTTATCCTTCCCAACTGACAACGCGTCCCAATCGCGATCGCAATCATCCTCTCCCGCACCTGTTTTGTATCAACTAATCATCCTCCGTCTCTGCTCGGAGTTTTCCGGAACTGGAGTCTTCCGGGTCCCACACCGGAAATCCCTCCCCTCGGAAACCCGGCCGTGATTAAAAGGTTCCGCCTGCCTTTGTCACCCCGGTGACATCCCGCCCTGCCATTCGGGACTAGTCCCTAGGACCGGGAAACTTCGGCCCACTCGCCGTATCGCTGGGGTGGCCTCCCCTGGTTGTCCCTCTGGGAACGTCGAGGTGGGGATAAGGGGACTGCTCTTGCCGCCTCGATTTCGGGGCCCCTTGGGACCACGGCCCATCCCACTGATGGAGCTACTGGGGTCATAGACCGTTCAGGGGCCTCTTCCATCGGGGCCAAATAATTTGGGCAAGGACGAAGCAAATTCCGGTGGAGTACCCGCTCAGGGCCTAGCCTTCCTTCAGGGCGAACGGTATACACAGGTAGATCAGGCCTTTGTTGGCGTTCCACCACATACGGTACAGTCTCCCAACGGTCGCTAAGTTTGCCCTTCCCTGGGCGTCGATTGTCTCGCACCAATACTCGCTCTCCGGGCAGTAGGGGGGCTTCTCGAGCTGTCCGATCATACAACCGTTTATTTTTGGCTGCTGCTGCGCTCAGATGGTCCGTAACCCGACGGTAGGCGTAATGGAGCTGCCGATGATGACGACCCACCCACTCCGTCGTACTCTGAACTCCCTCCGTAGGCTTAGTCCCCAGCAACAGATCAACCGGTAACCGCATGTGTCTCCCAAACATCAAGAATGCCGGGGCATAACCTGTGGTGCTGTGTACACTGTTATTATAGGCTTGTACTAGTGCAGGGAGGCATTCCTCCCACTGACTCTGTTGGTCGGCTTCCAAGGTCCCGAGTAACCCCAACAGGGTCTGGTTGAACCTCTCGCACCCCCCGTTACCTTGGGGGTGATACGAGGTAGTGCGAGTCTTCCGGCACCCATAAAGGCGGCTCAGTTCTTGTACGACCCTAGCTTCAAAGTTCGGGCCCTGATCCGAGTGAAGAGTCTCGGGGCACCCGAAGGGCTGGATAATAGCTCGCCAGAGTACACCGGCAGTGGTAACAGCTGTTTGGTCTGGGGTAGGAATAGCCCATGCGTATTTGGTAAATAGATCAGTTGCTACCAAGATGTTCTGGTACCGATCCGTGGGCCGACCCAGCGTTAAGAAGTCCATCCCCACGATGTGCAGAGGTGCTCTAGGGCACATGGGGACCAAGGGAGCTCTTGCCTCTTTCCTGGTCTTAAAAAGTACACACCGGGGGCAACTTTGAACGAACTCCCTGACCGTCGCTTCCATCCCTGTCCAGTGAAAATACCTCCTTAACAGGGATAATGTCCTTTCTTGTCCTTGGTGTCCTGTGTGCGTGTGGTAGGCTTCCAGCAGGGCCATACGCTGTTCTTCTGGCACCACCACCTGGTATACTGCCTCCTGGTTTACTGGCTCTTGAATAAAACGACAGATCACCCCCTCTCTCAAACTGAGTCTCTTCCACTGCCCCATGAGTTTCCTTACTGCCACGGTTTGAGTCTGCCTCTCTTCTACCCCCGGCCTAGAACCTTGTTGCAGGTAAGCATGCACCCTTGCCAGGTCAACATCCCTCTGCTGTAACTCTTTCCACCGGCCTGGGTCCCATCCCCAGCCAGTGGGTACTCCCTCCAACCGGATTCCGGGGGCTTCCACCACTCCCACTAGCAGTCTTTCCTCCGGTTCAAAAGTAGGGGATACGGTTCGCCCACTCTCGTTAGGCACAGGGAGTCGGGACAGCGCATCCGCATTAGTATGCTCTCTACCTGGTCGATATTGAAGCTGGTAATCGTAATTTGCCAGCTGGGCCACCCAACGCTGCTCCACCGCTCCCAATCTGGCTGTCTGCAGATGAACCAGGGGGTTGTTATCGGTCACCACCATCACCTTCGCTCCCCATAAGTAGTCTTTAAATTTTTCCGTCATCGCCCACTTCATTGCCAGAAGTTCTATCTTGAAAGAGCTATAGTTGGAGGCATTCCGCTCGGCTGGATGGAGACTCCGGCTGGCATATGCAATAACTCTCTCCTCTCCCTGCTGTCGTTGTGCGAGTACAGCTCCCAATCCTGCATTACTTGCGTCGGTGTATAGGATAAACGGCTGAGTAAAATCAGCATACGCCAGGATCGGGGCCTGAAGGAGTTCCCGCTTGAGTTTTTGGAAAGCCGATTCACACGCCGAGTCCCAGTCCACGGAGGGAGATCCCCGGGGTCGGGAGCGTCCGGTACCTTCGAGGAGTCGATTCAGGGGCTTGGCAATCCCCGAAAACCCCTTGATGAAACGTCGATAGTAGCCTACAAAGCCCAAGAAGGACCTTACTTGCCGGACAGTTTTTGGCACCTCCCAGCCCTGGACGGCAGACACTTTCTCCGGGTCAGGGGACACCCCTGCAGCGCTGACCCGATGGCCCAGAAACTGCACCTCACTCCTAAATAGCTGGCATTTATCCGGCCGCAACTTCAATCCATATTTTTCCATAGCCTGGAACACACGTTCCAGGTGGAGCAGATGGGAGGCGAAGTCTGGCGAGAATACTATGACGTCATCGAGGTAGACCAAGGTTGAATCAACTAACTGCCCTCCCAAGCATCGCTGCATTAGCCTCTGGAAAGTCGCAGGGGCATTGCACAGCCCAAACGGCATCCGCTCCCACTCAAAGAGCCCAAATGGAGTGGTAAAGGCAGTCTTCTCCCTATCCCTCTCGTCCACCTGCACCTGCCAGTACCCACTGGCCAGATCTAACGTGGAGTACCAGGCGGCCTGAGTCAGACTAGTGAGGGAATCCTCAATGCGTGGTAAGGGGAATGCGTCCTTCTTCGTCACGTCATTCAACTTCCGATAGTCAACACAAAATCTCCAGGCACCGGTCTTTTTCCGCACTAGCACAATTGGGGCCGCCCAAGGGCTACTACTCTCCCGTATGATTCCTCCATCCAGCATCCCCTTCAGCAGGGTGCGAACCTCTGAATAAAGCGTCGGGGGCACCGGCCGATACCGCTCTCTGCTTGGTGCCGCGTCGCCTGTAGGAATCTGATGTTTGACAATCCCCGTACACCCATAGTCTTCATCGTGGGTAGAGAACACATGTTGCCATTTCGCCAGAAAGTCTCGGAGTTGGAATTGTTGTTCCTCTTCCAGGCCCTCTCCTTTTAAGGAATCTCCTGCCACATGATCCGGTATTCCACCTCTCTGGGGGTCATTCCTCGGCTCTACCGATCTAACAGACACTTCCACTACCACAGAGCTCACTTGACGGAAGCAAACGTCTCTCTCTTCCCTCACCTGGTGGGAACGCACCGCGGTGACTCGGACCAGGCGTTGATGGCGGCGAAGGACGACAGGATACGGGTTAACGTTCCGTACCCGCACCGAGACCCGGCCCCGATGGACCACAGCCAGCCCTCGGGCCACTCCGATGGATTGGCAATCCCAATGTGGTTCGAGGAGGACCCAGTCGTCCGCGCCATAAGACCTTGGAGGCAGCCGAGCCCATATCACTGCCTCGCTTCGTGCTGGCACTGTCAGGCCAAACCGGCAAATTACTCGCCCAATGCTTTCGCGATCCTCCTCGCGGTTAGCCGCCTGAATCCTACGGCAGTCAGCCAGAATACGCTCCCATTCCTGTCGCTCTGGGACCGAAGGGGCCTGGGCCGGCCGGTTTTGGAACAGCTCTTCCCAGCATTCCGAAATGACATTCATGCCAATCAATGCTCGATGTGAACCCAAGCAGCGGTCTCTAACGATAACAACTCCTTTTTGTCGTACGGGGACCCCTTGAAGATGGAAGTCCACCATCACATAGCCGGTATAGGGAATGTCTAGCCCGTTTGCTCCTCTCAACACAATTTGTGAGGACTCCGCCTCCTGAAGTCGTCGGTTTTTAAAGAGTTCCCTGGACAGGCTCTCGGAGAATAACGTGACTTGGGAACCGGTATCGACTAAACCTTCAATCTCCACCCCATTAACCTGAATCTTCACGGTTGGACAACGTCCAACCCAGTCGTCTCGGAGGATAGGCATAGAAAGGGGGTCATTTAAGGGGGTCCCGGCCACTTGACCCGCAGTGGCCGGCACAACTAAAAACCCTCTTGGGAACTGCGTCGGGAGCCACACTGACGGCTATAATGTCCTGATTCCCCACAGCTGTTACAAATGGGCCTGCCCTGACCATCCCACTGGAACCTCGGATTAGCCGGTCGTCCAGGGCGCCGTCTGGGCTCTCGGCTCCCCTCGGAATAGGATCGATCCCGGCCACTGAGCTGTCCCCGGCGCAGTTCTTCTAGGAGGGTCCTAGATAGTTCAGCCATCTGTCCTTTGACGTCCTCCAACAGTTCTGCACGCAACTTCTGTTTCCAATCTACGGTTGGAGTAGAGGCACCACCAACAGCCATACACACCGGTGGGTCAGTTGCCTCACCCTGATCCATCTCCAACGCCAAGGCCTCCTGTCGGAGATCTTCAAAAGTTAACGCTGGGTCTCGGCGGAGCTGGAGCTTTATACTCTGTCGGATAGGCCCGTCTCGGAGCCCCAAAACGAACTGATCTCGCAATAAGGAATCTCCATCACCCAGACCATGATCGGGTCGCCCTTTCAATCGAACAAACTGCTCACGTAGCTTCAACGCATAAGCCCGTAAGGCTTGCCTAGGACCTTGTCGAAAGTTGAAGAACTGAGCCCGAAGGGCGGCCACGGGGGTAGTATCCCCATACAGTTCCGCCAAAAAGTCAAAGATGGCCTTGGCGGTGGCTCGTGCAGTGCTGGGTGCAGCAAGAACTTCCCTCTTTGCTTCTCCCTCCAGGGAGCCCAGAACAAACTGTGTCTTCTGTGCATCACTCAGCCCCTGGAGGCCAGCCAGGTATTCAGTTTGCGTCCTCCAGTCCTGGAGATGTGGTTCTGATCCCGGTCCTCCATAACGCTGGGCCCAAGGGGCTCCCATAAACACGGGCATGACCTGTGGTCTTGCAGCCACCATCTCTTCGTCGGCCATAGTGAACCTGTGGCCGCTTCAACTCGCGGTGGCAATAACCCTGCCGACTACGCCACTTTATGTCACCAGGTCGGGGGAGGAGTGAACGCCAGATGACCGGCCGTCCCAGCCCCCGACTCACGTACCACCGCGAGGAGCCAACACCACAGAGGACACAGAGGCAAAGTAATGTAGAAAAACACAGAATCTTTATTGAATAAATTAAGTAAAAACAACCTCAAGCCAACTGGAGGAAGGTGAGGTTTCAGCCGTATAACTGGTCCTTCTCAGGACTCTGGCAGGCAAGGAACAGGTAAGAATTATCAGCGGAACTGCTTCTCTCGGATTCACAGCAGAACTGTCTTTCTCTTCACAGGATTCGGGTGGACGGAGAGGAGTACGGAATCAGCACAGAGTTGGCTCTTTTCTCGGGGCACAGGCAGGCAGAGAACCGGTAAGAGTTATCAGCGAAACTGTTTCTCTCGGATTCACAGCAGAACTGTCTCTCTCTTCCCAGGATTCGGGTGGACGGAGAGGAATACGGAATCAGCCACAGGACTGGCTCTCCTCTCGGGGCTCAGACAGGTAGAGGACAGGTAAGAATTACCCGCAGAACTGTTTCTCTCGGATTCACAGCAGAACTGTCTTTCTCTTCACAGGGCTCAGACAGAGAGAAGATGAGGTTTCCACAGCAAAGCTAGTTCCATTCACAGGGCTCGGACAGAGAGAAGATGAGGATTCCACAGTGAAGCTGGTTCTACTCACAAGGCTCCGGCAGACAGAGAGAGAAGATGAGGATTCCACAGCAAAGCTAGCTCCATTCACAGGGCTCAGACAGAGAGAAGATGAGGATTCCACAGCAAAGCTAGTTCCATTCACAGGGCTCAGACAGAGAGAAGATGAGGATTCCACAGCAAAGCTAGTTCCATTCACAGGGCTCAGACAGAGAGAAGATGAGGTTTCCACTGCAAAGCTAGTTCCATTCACAGGGCTCAGACAGAAAGAAGATGAGGATTCCACAGTGAAGCTGGTTCTACTCACAAGGCTCCGGCAGACAGAGAGAGAAGAGGAGGATTCCACAGCAAAGCTAGCTCCATTCACAGGGCTCAGACAGAGAGAAGATGAGGATTCCACAGCAAAGCTAGCTCCATTCACAGGGCTCAGACAGAGAGAAGATGAGGATTCCACAGCAAAGCTAGTTCCATTCACAGGGCTCAGACAGAGAGAAGATGAGGACTCCACAGCAAAGCTAGTTCCATTCACAGGGCTCAGACAGAGGGAAGATGAGGATTCCCCAGTGAAGCTGGTTCTACTCACAAGGCTCCGGCAGACAGAGAGAGAGAAGATGAGGATTCCACAGCAAAGCTATCTCCATTCACAGGGCTCAGACAGAGAGAAGATGAGGATTCCACACCAAAGCTAGCTCCATTCACAGGGCTCAGACAGAGAGAAGACGAGGATTCCACAGCAAAGCTAGTTCCATTCACAGGGCTCAGACAGAGAGAAGATGAGGTTTCCACAGCAAAGCTAGTTCCATTCACAGGGCTCAGACAGAGGGAAGATGAGGATTCCCCAGTGAAGCTGGTTCTACTCACAAGGCTCCGGCAGACAGAGAGAGAGAAGATGAGGATTCCACAGCAAAGCTATCTCCATTCACAGGGCTCAGACAGAGAGAAGATGAGGTTTCCACAGCAAAGCTAGTTCCATTCACAGGGCTCGGACAGAGAGAAGATGAGGATTCCACAGTGAAGCTGGTTCTACTCACAAGGCTCCGGCAGACAGAGAGAGAAGATGAGGATTCCACAGCAAAGCTAGTTCCATTCACAATGCCCCGTAACGATTAAAGAGGAGAAAAGGAGAATTTCACCACTAGATGACTTCTTCCAACGGTCTCCATCCAATGAGTCGCGGACGATGTCTCCACAGCCAGGACCGCTTCCCCAATGTCACTGCATTACACCTCCACTCGTGCTCAACTGCAACTCGCACAAATCTGCACACGTGTTTACATTAATGAACAACACTGCAAAGTCTCGTCACTCACAAACTAGGGCGGAGACAGGGGGTCTGGTCCACTGCACCTCTCACAATCTCTTGGACTTTTTCCAATGGAGCGTGGGACATTCAACTTCCTCCAAAAAGACAAAATTACACTTCATGCAGCCTCATCACATCCTCCAAACAGATTTCTCATATCACAGTCCAAACATCAACAGCACTTATCTTCTCATCACGTCCTCCACCAGATTTCTCATTTCTCACTCCAAACATCAACAGCACTTATCTCTTATCCGCCACAGTTCTCCTCTCCACATCTCCAGATTCACCCGAATATCTCCCGCCGCTATTCCTCTCTCCTTCCTGCCTTCGTTGAAGATGAAATGTCCTTTTATCCTTCCCAACTGACAACGCGTCCCAATCGCGATCGCAATCATCCTCTCCCGCACCTGTTTTGTATCAACTAATCATCCTCCGTCTCTGCTCGGAGTTTTCCGGAACTGGAGTCTTCCGGGTCCCACACCGGAAATCCCTCCCCTCGGAAACCCGGCCGTGATTAAAAGGTTCCGCCTGCCTTTGTCACCCCGGTGACAATAACACTAATCAAACAAAAGACAGAGAAAATTCACTCGCTGTTCTTGACTGAATAACTTTTGTAACTATATTTGTAATTTATATTTTATTTATAAAGTGCCGTGTTATTTTACCTTTGATTAGTTTGTGTATCTGAATACCCGAACATCTTAAAACTGTTTCAAACATACATTTGTTCAGTTGTATTTATTTGCTGGATTGATAATTTTTTGTTTGTTCTTTTTTAATTACTGAGTCTTTAATAATGCTTGAAATTTAAACAAGTTAGGTTAGTTGTTTTTCTATCGTATTTTTTTAACCATAGGCAAAAGTTTTCTTTAGCCTGTTGATATTTGTTTATGGTATTCAGCCACAACTAAATGTTTAACAATAAGACTTAAAATAAATGTGAATGATATTATTGGAATCGAAATTAAGAAAGCGATAAGAATTGGAATCGATAAGTAGAATCAGAATCGTTAAAATTCAAACGATACGCAACACTAGACTGTGTCTGTCGGTGCGTTGAGAATTGGGCTTAAGACTGCAGTCTATAATTTCTGCATCCACTGGCACCAAAAGGAATTGAAAAATGAAATTGGTCAGACAAACACAAAGTCCCACCATGTGTGTCACAAGTTGACATGATGGGCTGCTCAAGCAAACAAAATTTCACTGTTTACAATCTTACAAAGGAATATTTCACCCAAAAAGGAAGATGTGAAACATTATTTGAACCAAATTGTATAGCCATTGGGTTGAATTCACCTAACAGGACATTCATGAAAAACCTCCAGTTGTGTTCCACAGAAGAGTGACTGAAATTTCATTTATGGGTGAAATATACCTTTCAATCTGGGTTAAGAGAGACTATTTTAACATTGGCTTTACGTATCCGGACAGAGGAAAATGCTCTATCAGACTTTACCTTTGATGGTGTCCCCTAAGAGCGTCCTGGTGAGGTCTGTGACGGAGCTCCAGGTGTCCCCTTGGTCACTGCTAGACACGTAGCACAGGCGGGTCACGTTCTTCCCTGTAATTAACTGGTAAGACTCAGAGGTGTGACCCAGAACAGCGATGAAGAACAAGAAGATGGTGCCCGTAAACTCATCATAAACGGGGCAAGGGTTCATTGAGCGGTAGCCCTCCAGTCGAGCGCTACTCAACACCTCCATGTCTTTCCACTGAGGAGAGAGAGAAGATGCTTTTTTGATTATGAAAAAACATATAATCTGGACGTTTAAACCTCTGGTGCTTTTTTTGTTTTGTTACTTTTGTTACTCACTTCATTTGAATGGTATGAAACTTGCTAAAGGTTTTGGCACTTGCTATGTGAACACACACAAAAAAAAGCATGGACATACTTTGAACAGGTTAAATGGTCCTGTAAAAAATATTCACACTTGTGCTTCTCGCAGTCAAAAAACTTACTTTAACATTTTTTGAGACATCAAGCTCAAATTTGGAACACAACTTGTTTAGATTTATGACTTTGATTTTCTTGCAGTTTTAGAGTAAATGTGATTTAGTATTAGTATTTTAGTATTAATAGTATTTTTGTGCATTTTTCATAACAATACACATAAAATTTTGTTACTTTTTATAAGTTTACTTTAGCAATAATCTGCCAAGTGTCATCTTTGTAAAGAGATCAAAAATTAAGTCTGTGCTCTAAAGCATTCAAGATTTACGACAGTTTAAGTTGAAAATGTAATTTTCAGGTCTATGCTCAAAAAGTGAATAAATGGATTATAAAAACAGCGTAAATATAATTTGGTATTAAAAAAATCCCCTAAAAATACAAAATATTAAATAAAAAAACATTATCAAACTAAAATATAGCACATTCATTCACAAAAAATAATAACATTCTGCCATTTTTTACCGACTCGCGAAGAGCACCAGAATAGTGTTGCCATATGTTAGAACGCATCTTACTTCCACATAGTTTTTGTAAAAGGTGCCTTTGCGCATGACCAGCAGATGTGCTTGAGCGTCCGCCGGAGTCAGTCTCTCCTCACAGAAGGCCAAGAAACAGCTGGAACGAGGAACGTAGATCAAAGCAGGCACACGGTACGTGACTCCACTCGGCTCCTTCTGGAAAAGTGTGGATCGTGCTGGGAAGTACTGAGACCCCATTGCCTCACATAACTAAAAAATAAATTGTTCAAGTCAGTACCCTTTTTCATATTCCAATTCAAACTCGAATGCAACATTTGCAGTAGTGAACCCTATAAAAGTTTTCCCTCCACTGTATAGCGGCTGGTTTGATGTTTTTCCATACGAGTCATGAATAATCACATCAAAAATATGCAGAAGTGACAAAAGCGGAGGAGAAGATGTTCACTGCATAGTGGCTTAAACTTAAGCTTTTTTTTTTTTAGCTTGACAGCTCTTGCTTGCCGTCTGATTTTCAAAACGTGGAAAAGAGCAGCATGGACATTCTGCTGAATATCTCCAGCCGTGTTTCACTTATGAAAAAAAAAAAAAGCCTAAAGCCTTCCAACTTTCAAGGAAGTAAAGCTACTGAAGTTCTTGGTGATAAAAAGAGTGCTGACACACAAAATACACGCAGAAAGTGTGACAGTCAGTGAGGACTATTGTGTTAAAAGAAAGAGTTGGACAGAAAGCACAGATCACGTCAGCATTTTTACAAAAGGCTTATTCTGGCTTTTAACTCGACTCGCAGCTGAAAAGCAAAGCCTGCCAAGCTTTGTAACGGTTCTTTGTCACAATTAGTTTGTTCATCACAACCATAGTTATGTATGAAATACACAAAAACAAGTTGTTCACTTGCTGTGATCATTTCAATAATCACTGTAATTAAACAGAAAATGTCTGTTTCTTATTATGATAACAACAAAAAAACACCCACGTCTACAAAATCCACTTACTGGTGTGGACGAGCACAAGCATTTTCACAGTCTTTGCTTTTGGGTAATTGTGTTAAACATGTTTTCATTTTCTCAAAAATATTAAAAAGAACATAACAAACCATTTAGCTAAAATAATTCAATAAACACCAGAGCACAAAAAGGGTACTTACAGCAGACAGGCAGCGTCGTGAGATGAGTGTTAGATGCGCGGATGTGTGAGATCGAGAGGTTGAAAGTGTGAGAAAGTGCATGTGTTAGTCTGTGACAAGTGCACTATATAGCACAGACTATCAGATGGTGATCCATTGACTGCCATGTTCGCTGTTAGTGCATTGTCCTAGAAGTGGGCTTGACTTGTCAAAAAATAAAAGCCGATCCAAGATTACATCTGTACATCTATTCAGCCTGGGGTGGAAGACTGAAAGACTGTTTGAAGGTGCTTTACAATAATGCAATGAAAATAATTACAAACATATTAATAATAATATTTTAAAAAATTAACACTTCACTTAGCATCCCTTAAGAAAAATAGGTTTATTCAAGTGTTCTATTAGCATACTTCTTTTAAACTAAAAAATAAGAAAGTATTCTTTCAGTCTACATTTGATGTACCCCTCAGAAATATACTTAAAATTACATTTAAGTGTACTTGACTTATACTGAGAGAAAAGTCCAAGTATAGTTGGCCTGTAATTTTACTCAATCTTTTGATCGAGATATACTTAAAAGTATAATTAAGTATTCAAAGTATACTTGGCTTGTAGTTGTGTTAGCTCTTTTGATCGAGTAGCCTATTAAATATACTTTTTTACATAGTTTTTCATACAGTCTTATAACACTTACATTGCTTGAAAATATTGATTAGAATATTGATATAAAACAGATATGTTTCTAATTCTGCGTATCTGAATGTTTGTGAAGGCTAGTCCACTGGTAGTGTACATAGGAATTTACTTTAATTCTACTTCCCAGCTAACAAAAATAAGTTGTCAGAACGGTTTGCTAACATTCCCATTAGGTTAGGAAAACGTTATTTCGGAATGTTTTTTAAACATTGAAAACGTCCAGTTTTTTTTATAGAGAACGTTCCCTGCAGGTTATTTTTAGGTTCTCTTACGAGAGGTTCTCTCGTATTGCGTAAGTTTAGCTTACGCTACGGGAAAGATTCATCTTCTCGAGATATTGAAGCCAAAAAATTATCCTTAATTTTGTATTCATTGTCAACCCAGTGCAGCAGCTAGCAGACCTAGAGCATGCCATCTCGCCTGCTCATTGGCTGCCCTGCGGGCAACTGCTGCAGCCTACCAATGAGCCCGGCGTGACGTCACGCCCAATGAAGGGCGTCCGTGCCTTCATAGCGTCACAGCCCGCCAGAATGGGCGTGGCTTAGCGTATAAAACTAGGGGCTGTAGGCTGACTTCCCTGATTTTTCGTCTCTTCAGCGAGCTCTTGGCATCGCTGGATCTGAGAGAAGCCGCCGTCGAACAAGCGAACAGCTTAGGATAGCGCTGAGGAAGCCGGCCGTCTTCGCCACTTTCAGCCATCCGTGCGAGCTACGCTATCCGGCGACCAGTGTTGTGCTAGTTACTAAGATATAGTAACTAGTTACAGTTAGTAGTTACTTCATTAAAAAAGTAACTCAATTACTTAGTTGATTACTTACACCAAAAAGTAATGCATTACTGTTAAAAGTAACTTTTTAGTTACTTTAAAAAAAAACATTCCTTAATGTTCCCATTAATGTTCTTTTATGCGTTATGGTCTACACAAACACAAAACTGACTTAAACAGAAAGTAATTTTTAAACACTATTTTATTTAAGTCAGACCAGCACAAACCAGAATATATCACAAGGATTTCTGAGGTGACTCGCTAGGCTGACTCTCGATCTTCGCAGTAGAAATGCACATTTCATACGGATTACATAAGTAGAGAGCAGTCTGTAGTCTGTTTTCTTTCGTTTTGAATTGTTCCGTTTAAAAGCAGACATGTCTGTGAGGCAAGTAGGTTACCTTATACGCCGAGTTTCGGTTCATTTATGAGACGAGCTCCAGTTCACGCGCTGGCGCCTTTCGTTTCGTGATTATTTATCGTCTGCTATATTTACTTCTTATTTATTAAATCCAGGCAATTGGTTGATGAAACATTGATTAAAATTAAGATACAATTAATACAAACGAAATTCACTTTAAAGAAAGGTTTTGTGCTTTCTGTTTGATGTCTCTGTGAAAGTTTTAAAGCTTATTTTAGTGCCGCTTTCAGAGCGCTCACGAACGGAGAAGTGTCACATCCGTAACATTGTTTCTTCCTCATAAATGCGAACGCTAAAAATAAAATAAAATAAAATAAATATTTTGTTCTGTGGAGACTGAGAGCCAATCCTTCTTCATCCGGTGGGTAGTATTACTTTGGTTTGCGCAGTGTAATTCACAGAATTACTAAACAATATTTTAGGCCTATAAAATTCAGCCCGTATAAATGTGGATTTTCTAAGCTTCGAAAATGGACAAAATTCATTTGATTCTAATCATATAATGTAACATTATTGTGAAATTGATTACTTTATAGGCTATTTGCTATTAGTATAGTAAATCCTTATGTTTTTATCCGACTAGGCTATGTGTGGGGCTTATGTAAAATACGGGACAAATCGCTTCCCTTATTGATTTGATACGGGATGCATCATTTTACTTGTAAATATGGGACAATTCTGTATTTTAAGGGACGGGTGGCAAGCAACCCTACCACCAATCCTACAATGCCACTAGGACAAGATTCCCTTGCCCTACGAATTGTCCTTCAGGTAGCTTTGTCAATGACGCATTTGAACAGGGCATACACACACACACTCACAGATTTTCTGAACGAACAAGCAGAATGTGGAAGTTGCTCTTTGTTTGGGATAAAACATGTACATAAGTAAAGCAGTCTTAGCAGAGGATGGCTTCGATCCACCGACCTGTGGGTTATGGACCCAGAAAGCTTCCAGTGCGCCACTCTGCTGTAAACGACCCCAGATGGGACTCGAACCCACAATCCCTGGCTTAGGAGGCCAGTGCCTTATCCATTAGGCCACCGGGGCTGTGAAAGACCTGTGTTAATGTGCCCCCATTACTTTGGCTTTAGTGACAACAACATCATTGGCATTTAAACAAGGCCAGCACACAAAGTAATCCGGATGAACAACTACTTCGACAGGCCACTGGGACAAGATTTGCTTGCCCTACTAATTGTCCATCTCATTCAGGTGGCTTAGTCAATGAGGAGTTTGAACAAGGCATGCACACACAAACACACAGATTTTCTGAACGAACAAGCAGGATGTGGAAGTTGCTCTTTGTTTGGGATAAAACATGTACATAAGTAAAGCAGTCTTAGCAGAGGATGGTTTCGATCCATTGACCTCTGGGTTATGGGCCCAGCACACTTCCGCTGCGCCACTCTGCTGTAATCCACACCAGATGGGAAACGAACCCACAATTCCTGGCTTAGGAAGCCAGTGCCTTATCCAGTAGGCCACCGGGGCTGTGAAACACCTGTGTTCATGTGCCCCAATTACTTTGGCTTTAGTGACAACAACATCATTGGCATTTAAACAAGGCCAGCACACAAAGTAATCCGGATGAACGACTACTTCGACAGGCCACTGGGACACGATTCGCTTGCCCTACTAACTGTCCATCTCATTCAGGTGGCTTAGTCTATGAGGAGTTTGAACAAGGCATGCACACACAAACACACATATTTTCTGAACGAACAAGCAGGATGTGGAAATTGCTCTTTGTTTGGGATAAAACATGTACAGAAGTAAAGCAGTCTTAGCAGAGGACGGTTTCGATCCATCGACCTCTGGGTTATAGGCCCAGCACGCTTCCGCTGCGCCACTCTGCTGTAAACCACCCCATTTGGGACTTGAACCAACAATCCCTGGCTTAGGAGGCCAGTGCCTTATCCATTAGACAACCGGGGCTGTGAAAGACCTGTGTTCGTGTGCCCCGATTACTTTGGCTTTAGTGACAACAACATCATTGGCATTTAAACAAGGCCAGCACACAAAGTAATCCGGATGAACGACTACTTCGACAGGCTACTGGGACAAGATTCGCTTGCCCTAGTAACTGTCCATCTCATTCAGGTGGCTTAGTCAATGAGGAGTTTGAACAAGGCATGCACACACAAACACACATATTTTCTGAACGAACAAGCAGGATGTGGAAGTTGCTCTTTGTTTGGGATAAAACATGTACAGAAGTAAAGCAGTCTTAGCAGAGGACGGTTTCGATCCATCGACCTCTGGGTTATGGGCCCAGCACGCTTCCGCTGCGCCACTCTGCTGTAAACCACCCCATTTGGGACTTGAACCCACAATCCCTGGTTTAGGAGGCCAGTGCCTTATCCATTAGACAACCGGGGCTGTGAAAGACCTGTGTTCGTGTGCCCCGATTACTTTGGCTTTAGTGACAACAACATCATTGGCATTTAAACAAGGCCAGCACACAAAGTAATCCGGATGAACGACTACTTCGACAGGCTACTGGGACAAGATTCGCTTGCCCTAGTAACTGTCCATCTCATTCAGGTGGCTTAGTCAATGAGGAGTTTGAACAAGGCATGCACACACAAACACACTGATTTTCTGAACGAACAAGCAGGATGTGGAAGTTGCTCTTTGTTTGGGATAAAACATGTACATAAGTAAAGCAGTCTTAGCAGAGGATGGTTTCGATCCATTGACCTCTGGGTTATGGGCCCAGCACACTTCCGCTGCGCCACTCTGCTGTAATCCACACCAGATGGGAAACGAACCCACAATACCTGGCTTAGGAAGCCAGTGCCTTATCCAGTAGGCCACCGGGGCTGTGAAACACCTGTGTTCATGTGCCCCGATTACTTTGGCTTTAGTGACAACAACATCATTGGCATTTAAACAAGGCCAGCACACAAAGTAATCCGGATGAACGACTACTTCGACAGGCCACTGGGACACGATTCGCTTGCCCTACTAACTGTCCATCTCATTCAGGTGGCTTAGTCTATGAGGAGTTTGAACAAGGCATGCACACACAAACACACATATTTTCTGAACGAACAAGCAGGATGTGGAAATTGCTCTTTGTTTGGGATAAAACATGTACAGAAGTAAAGCAGTCTTAGCAGAGGACGGTTTCGATCCATTGACCTCTGGGTTATGGGCCCAGCACGCTTCCGCTGCGCCACTCTGCTGTAAACCACCCCATTTGGGACTTGAACCCACAATCCCTGGTTTAGGAGGCCAGTGCCTTATCCATTAGACAACCGGGGCTGTGAAAGACCTGTGTTCGTGTGCCCCGATTACTTTGGCTTTAGTGACAACAACATCATTGGCATTTAAACAAGGCCAGCACACAAAGTAATCCGGATGAACGACTACTTCGACAGGCTACTGGGACAAGATTCGCTTGCCCTAGTAACTGTCCATCTCATTCAGGTGGCTTAGTCAATGAGGAGTTTGAACAAGGCATGCACACACAAACACACAGATTTTCTGAACGAACAAGCAGGATGTGGAAGTTGCTCTTTGTTTGGGATAAAACATGTACATAAGTAAAGCAGTCTTAGCAGAGGATGGTTTCGATCCATTGACCTCTGGGTTATGGGCCCAGCACACTTCCGCTGCGCCACTCTGCTGTAATCCACACCAGATGGGAAACGAACCCACAATACCTGGCTTAGGAAGCCAGTGCCTTATCCAGTAGGCCACCGGGGCTGTGAAACACCTGTGTTCATGTGCCCCGATTACTTTGGCTTTAGTGACAACAACATCATTGGCATTTAAACAAGGCCAGCACACAAAGTAATCCGGATGAACGACTACTTCGACAGGCCACTGGGACACGATTCGCTTGCCCTACTAACTGTCCATCTCATTCAGGTGGCTTAGTCTATGAGGAGTTTGAACAAGGCATGCACACACAAACACACATATTTTCTGAACGAACAAGCAGGATGTGGAAATTGCTCTTTGTTTGGGATAAAACATGTACAGAAGTAAAGCAGTCTTAGCAGAGGACGGTTTCGATCCATCGACCTCTGGGTTATAGGCCCAGCACGCTTCCGCTGCGCCACTCTGCTGTAAACCACCCCATTTGGGACTTGAACCAACAATCCCTGGCTTAGGAGGCCAGTGCCTTATCCATTAGACAACCGGGGCTGTGAAAGACCTGTGTTCGTGTGCCCCGATTACTTTGGCTTTAGTGACAACAACATCATTGGCATTTAAACAAGGCCAGCACACAAAGTAATCCGGATGAACGACTACTTCGACAGGCCACTGGGACACGATTCGCTTGCCCTACTAACTGTCCATCTCATTCAGGTGGCTTAGTCTATGAGGAGTTTGAACAAGGCATGCACACACAAACACACATATTTTCTGAACGAACAAGCAGGATGTGGAAATTGCTCTTTGTTTGGGATAAAACATGTACAGAAGTAAAGCAGTCTTAGCAGAGGACGGTTTCGATCCATTGACCTCTGGGTTATGGGCCCAGCACGCTTCCGCTGCGCCACTCTGCTGTAAACCACCCCATTTGGGACTTGAACCCACAATCCCTGGTTTAGGAGGCCAGTGCCTTATCCATTAGACAACCGGGGCTGTGAAAGACCTGTGTTCGTGTGCCCCGATTACTTTGGCTTTAGTGACAACAACATCATTGGCATTTAAACAAGGCCAGCACACAAAGTAATCCGGATGAACGACTACTTTGACAGGCTACTGGGACAAGATTCGCTTGCCCTAGTAACTGTCCATCTCATTCAGGTGGCTTAGTCAATGAGGAGTTTGAACAAGGCATGCACACACAAACACACAGATTTTCTGAACGAACAAGCAGGATGTGGAAGTTGCTCTTTGTTTGGGATAAAACATGTACATAAGTAAAGCAGTCTTAGCAGAGGATGGTTTCGATCCATTGACCTCTGGGTTATGGGCCCAGCACACTTCCGCTGCGCCACTCTGCTGTAATCCACACCAGATGGGAAACGAACCCACAATACCTGGCTTAGGAAGCCAGTGCCTTATCCAGTAGGCCACCGGGGCTGTGAAACACCTGTGTTCATGTGCCCCGATTACTTTGGCTTTAGTGACAACAACATCATTGGCATTTAAACAAGGCCAGCACACAAAGTAATCCGGATGAACGACTACTTCGACAGGCCACTGGGACACGATTCGCTTGCCCTACTAACTGTCCATCTCATTCAGGTGGCTTAGTCTATGAGGAGTTTGAACAAGGCATGCACACACAAACACACATATTTTCTGAACGAACAAGCAGGATGTGGAAATTGCTCTTTGTTTGGGATAAAACATGTACAGAAGTAAAGCAGTCTTAGCAGAGGACGGTTTCGATCCATCGACCTCTGGGTTATAGGCCCAGCACGCTTCCGCTGCGCCACTCTGCTGTAAACCACCCCATTTGGGACTTGAACCAACAATCCCTGGCTTAGGAGGCCAGTGCCTTATCCATTAGACAACCGGGGCTGTGAAAGACCTGTGTTCGTGTGCCCCGATTACTTTGGCTTTAGTGACAACAACATCATTGGCATTTAAACAAGGCCAGCACACAAAGTAATCCGGATGAACGACTACTTCGACAGGCTACTGGGACAAGATTCGCTTGCCCTAGTAACTGTCCATCTCATTCAGGTG
Organism: Siphateles boraxobius; assembly: GCF_051911475.1. NCBI lineage: Eukaryota > Metazoa > Chordata > Actinopteri > Cypriniformes > Leuciscidae > Siphateles > Siphateles boraxobius. Next base: position 2,719,097 of record NW_027509153.1, read on the forward strand.
GCTTAGTCAATGAGGAGTTTGAACAAGGCATGCACACACAAACACACAGATTTTCTGAACGAACAAGCAGGATGTGGAAGTTGCTCTTTGTTTGGGATAAAACATGTACATAAGTAAAGCAGTCTTAGCAGAGGACGGTTTCGATCCATCGACCTCTGGGTTATGGGCCCAGCACGCTTCCGCTGCGCCCAGGCAAACAGGGCAAACACACAGATTTTCTGAACGAACAAGCAGGATGTGGAAGTTGCTATTTGTTTGGGATAAAACATGTACATAAGTAAAGCAGACTTAGCAGAGGATGATTTCAATCCATCGACCTCTGGGTCAGGGGCCCAGACCGCTTCCGCTGCGCCACTCTGCTGTAAACTACCCCAGATTGTTCTGAACGAACAAGCAGGATGTGGAAGTTGTTCTTTTTTTGGGATAAAACATGAACATAAAGATGCAAGGAATGCAAGTTATAGTTTTTTTTATAACCAAAAGTGAGCGTGTTCTTTGAAAGTTATGTATAAATGTTTAGACAAAACGTTCTTAAAACATTTTTAAAAAACTGGATGTTTTAAACATTTAGAAAACATTTAAAAAAATTATGTTTTCATAACATTTCCAAAATGAGAAAACTTTAATACTTGAAAAAAAACTTTTGTTTGGAACGTTCATAAAACATTCAGAAATAACGTTTTCATAACTTAATGGGAATGTTAGAAAAACATTCTTAGAACATATTTTTGTATCTGAGAATGTTGTTCTATGAACGTTTTCTTTCAACATTATGAGAACATCAGTCAAGAAAAAATAACATCACAATCAAGTTTCATGAACGTTGTTATAAGAACGTTTTCACTCAACATCATGAGAACATCACAATCACGTTTCATGAACGTTGTTATAAGAACGTTTTCACTCAACATTATGAGAACATAACAATCACGTTTCATGAACGTTGTTATAAGAATGTTTTCACTCAACATCATGAGAACATCACAATCACATTTCGTGAACGTTGTTATAAGAACGTTTTCACTCAACATTATGAGAACATAACAATCACGTTTCATGAACGTTGTTATAAGAACGTTTTCACTCAACATCATGAGAACATCACAATCACATTTCATGAACGTTGTTATAAGAACGTTTTCACTCAACATTATGAGAACATAACAATCACATTTCATGAACGTTGTTATAAGAACGTTTTCACTCAACATCATGAGAACATCACAATCACATTTCATGAACGTTGTTATAAGAACGTTTTCACTCAACATTATGAGAACATAACAATCACATTTCATGAACGTTGTTATAAGATTGTTTTCACTCAACATTACGAGAACATCAGTCAACGTTACGAGAATGTAACATATTTTAACTCTAAACATTATAATAACGTTCCAGGATCATTATTTCAGGATTTTCTTTTACTAACATTTACATAACATTAGTGAATGTTAGCTGGGTTTCTATTGTGTTGTTTTCCACATGTCTTGTTAGATTTGACTTGTCTAGTTGTATGTTTGAGTTTGTGTTCTTTTTTCCCTTGTGGTGGGGTTGTGTTTTTGGTTTAGAAAATGTAATTTTTCCTCTTTATGTTTCCATTGTTTGGAGTGTGTAATACCCCGAGTATCCGTACAAAATGTTGTGTACTACACAGTAAAATGTGAATCTTGAAGTAAAATCTTTTCTGTTATTTTTGTAATTCAAATATTTAATTCACTTAGAAACGTTATACTCTGGAAAAATTTGATCACTCTGGACAAATGTGTCAACAGGTTTAGTAAGTACTTAAAAATCCTGTCACTTTGAAATCCAGACCTGTAGCTGTAAGAAATTAATTGCTTACATTTTATGAATTCATAGAAATAAAAATAGAAATAGAGCAGCACAGCAGCTCAGTGGGTAGCACTATCACCTCGCAGCAAGAAGCTCCCCGGTTTGAGTCCCGGCTGAAACCAGGAGTTAGCAGGTTCTCTGTCATTTCCTTCAGGTAAGTTACAACAGTTCAAACCCATGCAGCATAGGTGAATTAGTGATACTCGAGTGTCTGTGTGTAAGCCTGGTGATGGATGGGCCAACCACATCAGGGTGATGTGAACATCCGAAATAACATTTTTAAAATGAGTGAATGGAACATTCCTGTAACGTTCACATTAACCAAGAAAAAAACATTCTTAATACATTAAAAAAACTGGACGTTTTCAACGTTTAAAAAACATTCAGAAATAACGTTTTAAAAACATTTTCAAAATGAGTGAATTGAACGTTCCTGTAACATTCACATTAACCGAGAACTTTTTGTTTCTTAATACATTAAAAAAAGTGGACGTTTTTAACGTTTTAAAAACATTCAGAAATAATGTTTTAATAATATTTTCAAAATGAAGGAATGGAATGTTCCTTTAATGTTCACACTAACCAAGAATAAACGTTCTTAATACATTTAAAAAAATGGACGTTTCCAACGTTTAATTCGGAAATAACGTTTTAATAACATTTTCAAAATGAGTGAATGGACGTTCCTGTAACGTTCACACTAACCAAGCATAAACGTTCTTAATACATTACAAAAACTGGACGTTTTCAATGTTTAAAAAACATTCAGAAATAACGTTTTCCTAACCTAATGGGAATGTTAGCAAAACGTTCTGACAACTTATTTTTGTTAGCTGGGTAGTGGCCTGGATAGCCCACAGTCATAATGCGGCATCATATCACCTTCTACTGGATGTAAAATGCTCTGTAGTACATTTTGTCATTTTAGAATGTTAAATTCTATTTGTGTAGTTATTTTTGGTGAAAGTAACTCAAAAGTATAATAAAGCAAACTGCAACAGAATAGTCTTGGGTGGGAAAAGTTAAGAATTGTTTTCTTTCCGTGCAGGGAACCTACGGACCAAACAGTCCAGCAATGAGGAGAACAGGAGTTTTTTGTTGAAAAATAGGGTTGTTTTTTTTTTACCCCAAAAATACTGTACAATAGAAACCAAAACAGTAACACTTTATTTTGATAGTCCACTTTAGACATTCAACTAACTATAAGTAACTTTGCAGCTACATGTCATCTAACTGTCATTAGAGTATTATTAAATTGTCTGCTTAATATCTGCTAACACTTTATTTTGTTGGTCCCCCAACAGACATTATACTGACTATAAGTAACTCAGCAACTACAAGTCAACTTGTTCTCCTAACCCGAACCCTAACACCTAACCCTAACCTAACAGTCTACTGACAGTTTACTACAGCCTACTAATACTCTAATGAAAGTTAGTTGACATGTAGTTGAAAAGTTACTTATAGTTAGTAAAATGTCTAAAGTGACTATCGAAATAAAGTTTAACCACCAAAACATCTAGGCCTATAAAAGAGGTCAACAAAATATAACTATACTCAAAACAGAATATGAACTGAACAAACTGAGCTTCCTGAATGAGACACAAGGGAACATATATAGTAGCTTGGCCAAACCAATTTACACATAGGGGGAAAACAAAATGAACGACAAATACAACAACTACAAAGTAAAACAAACTAAACCAAAAATCCCCCTCCAACATGGCAGCACATGGTATGGCTTGATTGGCAGGTCACAGGATATCACAGTCCTCCACCCTTGGCCACGCCTTTCTTCCCCCAGATCAGACGGTAACAAAGAAACAATGATTAATAAAACAGAAAATGTTTACATAACCCTACAATGTGAAAATGTGTGCACTCCATTTAAACAGTGTATGGCTAAAGCAAAAAAATGTATATTATACCTAAAATAAACTATATGATCTGTGTTTTGAAATCATGAATGGTTTGGGGTGTGTCTAACTGCAAAAATAACTTAACCTGTGTACTTAACACTAGTGGTGGGCAGATTGAGGCTTCGTGGAACACTGAAACAGTTGAATCAAATGTGCCATATTGTGCCGAGGCTTCGAAACAATCCGACACCCGTCTCCACGTTGACTCCTAGTGGTCAGAACAGTGTAAATGCAACAAGAACCCAGACCAAATATGCATAAAAACCATAGACAGTAAAAGAAATGGACACAGCGACCCCATTGATTTCAACGGAGAAGACTGAAGCCCGATTATTGCACTTCCTGCCTGATGGCTGAGCGACTGCGCAGGCTCAAACTGAGCTTGACGACAGTCTGACAGTTGTAAATCTTCAAGTAGCTGTGCCAAGACAAATCTGGGTAACACTTTATATTACGACCCGCAAACAACTGCGTAAGTTCACCGAAATTACGATGTACGTTTCTGTAATTATAGTGTACTTCCGTGTAGGTATAAGGGAACAATATGTTAAGTTTTGGGTAATAAAGGGGTAACAAGCAGATATACAACCTGCAAAGAACTTCGTAAGTAAACCTAAATTACGGTGTACATTTCTGTAATTATAGTGTACCTCCGTGTAGGTATAAGGGAACAATATGTTAAGTTTTGGGTAATAAAGGGGTACAACCAGATATATAAATATATATATATAATATATATAAATATAATATAATATATATAAATTATTCCAAAGCATCCTAAGATACAAAGAACATTAAAGGTAACATTCATATCAAAGATATTAAAGAACAATCGATTTACACATTAAGGAAAAAGAAGAGAAAAGAAAAGAAGACATAACGGAAAGAGGTATACGTGTATAATCAAAATAAAGAAGAGGAGTTTAATTCTTTGTAGATGTCCAGTTCTGGTTGCTTTGTGGTTTGAAAGCTCTTGCAATGTGTCACAGTAAATCTTCATGTTGGCCTTAAAATGGTAGATGCTGGGTATCCTTTCAGACCATTTACATTTGTGTATATAAAACTTACCAAGTAATATAATAAGATTTAACATAAAAACGTGACTCTTGTCTATCTTTTTTGTCATAATATTTTCTCTATGTGAATTTTAATTCCACCTAACATATTAAATAAATATTCCACATCAATACAAAATAATTTAACATACATACATTCAGGATTCAGAAAGGTAATTTTTATATCTTTTTAGGAACTGGTTTGTTGGATAAATATTATGTAATTTTAAAGGATATTTCATACACTTTATTATTGATAGAGTATCTGTTATTATAAGTCCAAATCAATCTCCAATTAATATTTCCAAAATGGTCAAATGAACAATATCAAATGTTACAAGACGCATTGTATGTGACGTAATCAGCAGGCGACACGTGACAAAACGCCATAGACAGTGAAAGAAAACAGGCTTGTTCGACTTGAACCGGCGCTGCACAGACCGATCGGTTGATGACATCAAAGTACCGCGAGAGCGATTAGAGAGCAGACGGCTCCTTATGCTTTTGAATAGCTCTCGCGGTACTTTGATGTCATCAACCGATCGGTCTGTGCAGCGCCGGTTCAAGTCGAACAAGCCTAACATAACGCGCACCTGAAACTTGCTCAGGAGCGACTGCAATTTATAACAGGTCTGTGAAGATTAATAATCGATGTTTGTATGAAGCAAAAGAAAATAATCTAATGACGATTGACAGGAATGTAAGAGCAATGTCTGTTGAATTTGACAAAGTTTGTAGTTACTGATGAAGGCAGAACTCATGCACTCATCCTCGTGCCTTATTTAAATCACAGCATTTCGTGTTTCTCAGAGTTTCGGTTTTAGTTTGTTTGACAGCTACTTTGCTAAGGTGCAAAACAACTCTAGAGTGAGTAAGTGGATGGGAATTAACACTGTTAAACTCGTGCTGCAGTCAGTCCTGTCCCTCAGACTTCTGTCCTGGCAAATGAAGAATCATTCTATCACTTAAAGATTGTGTTCAAAGGCAGATTCGCTTGCAAGCAGAAATCACTGCAATCTTAGTTTCAGTGTGAGTCTTCGAGGTGTCGTCATTGAGTTCTCGCTGAAATCATCGTCGAGTAATTGTTATTTAACTCACGATAACCGAAATTTTTAAAATGTATACTGAATGAAAACAAAAGTAATACATTTAAAAGTGCTGAACTTTATTACAAAAATTTAGCTAGAACTGCTGGACCATCAAAATGTTCTGTATTTTTAAATATAAGTATTAATATATTAATTCTACCTTATCATTCATGTTAGCACGTAGTGCTAGATAAAAATTTAAATGTAAAAATGTATTTGTAAGGAATTATTCTAGTCACGCGTATATTGTATTCTTACACTTTTTTTTTGCTTCCATTTAAGACTTATCAAAATATGTATTATAGTAATGATAAAAAAAAATAACTAAAATTTAATGCGTTTCTGATTTGTTTAAATGTTTCTGATGGCTGCACAACAATACAGTTTTCTTTCTCATGTCTCCAGATTTAAATATGCAACTTTGCTGCTTAAAGGTACAATATGCAGGATTTTTCGCCACCAGGGTCGCTAACCTCTTACAATAACAAAGGCGTATACTGATGACGTATATTCCACATGAAGCTGAATTATTTTTTACTTTATTATATGAAAGCTTGTACGGTAGTGTACTGTATATAAACCATTTCATTGTCTGTTTTAAAGTCCCCCCTGTGGTGAAAACCAAGTTTTAAAGGGGTGGTAAAGTATGATTTCACTTTTCTAACTTTAGCTAGTGTGTAATGTTGCTGTTTGAGCATAAACAACATCTGCAAAGTTACAGCACTCAAAAGTTCAAAGCAAAGGGAGATATTTGCTTTTAAAGAAAAGGACTACAACAAACGGCTGGTAGGGACTACACGACATTCCTCCCGGGTTAATGACATCATCAACCTTAAAATGTACATAAGCCCCGCCCCCGGGATACGCAGTCCATGTTGAGAAGAGGAAAAGTTGTGGTATAAGAGTGTATTTGTGAGTCAGGTCAAACTTTAGCATCCTTCTTTTCACATTCTGTGTGCATCTCACAACAGTTCCTATACGAGCGATTTATAGATTATCATGACAGAATATGCTAATTGAAGATAGTTAACTCCACATCAGCAACATAAATTCATCAATTAACCATTCAGAGACGTCCTGTTGCATTCTACATGTTGTCTCTTCTTCTTGAGTCTCTCCATCTTTGTCTTACTCCGTTTTAACATTAAAGGCAGAACAGTTTCTGTCATTTTAGTGTGTCTGCGTGAGGTAATCGCTCTGCTAACACACAAGAGCTCTTGAAACCCCGCCCTCTGTAGCAGCTCATTTGCATATAAAGGGCCATGCACAAAACGGTGCGTTTTTAAAAACTTTAACATGCTATATAAAAATATCTGTGGGGTATTTTGTGCTAAAACTTCACACACACACACACACACTCTGGGGACATCAGAGATTTATTTTCACACATGCAAACTTGTCGCTTTTCGGCGACAATCGCCGTTTTCTCGGCCAATTGGGTCATTTACGTGAATCGGGTAGAACCGGAGAGTTTTTTCTTTGAGGGGGGGGGGGGGGGGTTTAGGCCATTTTTCCTGCCGACCAAAATTTTCTTTCTTTCAAATGTAGGCGCATTGCGCGTGTTGTAAGCGCGCTCATAATCCGCCGGAGCCACCACAACATTGCCCAACATCAAATGGCAAACGTAATGCAAGCGGAACGAAACTGCTCGTTATTGTGTGGTTGACGGACCGTTTATCAGTTTGGACCTAAGGCCGCTCTTTGTAGCGTGGGTCCAGGACACAGCTTGACATTTTCATGGTCCATGCAAGCACATGTATTTCTGTCAGTGGCTTTTGCTAATGTTACATAAAAAGGGCAGTATCTCACGAATTGTCTATATGACGGTTTCAGGTGTGGCATTGACCTGTGCGTGGAGCTCCTTCAGAGAGTGAAGCAGTTCCTCCTCCTCCGCTGCTCGACTTTATTTTTCATTACAGTGTTCTTTTTGCCTGAAAACATGCTACTATTTTCATCCCTGTGTGTGTGCGTGCGTGTGTGTGCGTGTGTGCGCATGTGTGTGTGTGTGCAGGTCAGGATGTCCCGCGTGTGGACAGGTGGTCACTCGTCCCCGGTGTTGTGCGCTGCCGTCTCCGGTGAGTCGACGGTGGCGACCGGAGCCGAGGCAGGTCAGCTGACCCTGTGGAGCCCCGCCGGCTCTCCGCTCTCCTCGCTCCACCTGAGCGCTGACGTCACGGGCCTGTGCTTCTCGCCGGCGCAGGCCTCGCTGCTGTACGCCTGTCACGGGCGGGCCGTGACCCTGCTGGACCTCCGGAGCCTGAAGACGCCGCTGGCGGAGCTGAGTGACATGGCCGAGGACGAGATCAACGGTGTGTGTGTGGACGAGAGCGGGCGGACGCTCGCCACGGGCGACGACACCGGCGCCGTGACCCTCGTGGATCTGCAGCTGATGAAGGTCAGCGGGACGCTGCGCACACACACCAACATCTGCTCGTCCGTGGCCTTCAGACCCCGCCGGCCTCAGAGTCTGCTGTCTGCGGGACTCGACATGCAGGTACGACGACACCCGGCGCTTCACATCGCGTGAGCGTCAGACAGTGTTCTGCGGTTTACCGTTTACTTTCTTTAAATGTAAAGGAGACCCAAAAAACCGAAACCAAAAATGACTTCTTTTTTTAGAGATTTATTTTCTTTTAATAAATTATTTAATTGTATTAATATTTGACTTTTTAATATCATGAAATTGAATAAATCTGAATTGAAAAACAAATAAATAAAACAATCAAACTTTTCTTCAAAGTAACAAAAACAAATTGGACTGAAAACGTTTTAGAACAAAATTAAATCTATTATTCTCCATTCAGTTCTTTTCAACAGAATCAAATTTAACTTTTTTTTTTACCAATTATCTAATAAATATTATTATAATCAAAACAGTAATCAAGTAAATTAACTAGGGATGCACGATATATCGATATCGGCCGATAAATGGTATTTTTTGATGTTATCGTTATCGATCCGATAAGAAAATTGGGCCGATATATCAAAGCCGATAAATAATAGATTATTTACTTCAGTTGAGAGATGCCGCTGTTCGCCATGATGGTTCTGAATGATTGGATTCACTTCGAAAAGGAAGATACAGTTCAGTGCAACATGTGCAGCACAAATCTGTCACATAGGCTTCATAACATTATAATAAAAACGCCTGTAAAAGAATGTTGTGAATTCTTGTTCGACAGTGTTTCAGCGCGACGAACGCGTTGTTGTGGAAAGAGCGCATCTATGGAGTTAAGCCTTCATGACAAGCATAGTCAAGTTCTCTTGAGCATTCGCAGCATTCTGTGCCATTGTAAGTTGTAATATGTTTATTTTGTGTATATATATCTGTATTATTATATATATTATATATAATTATATATATTATCCTATATTATTAATCTAATATAGGATGCGTTTGGTTGAGTTAATGAACGATGCAGTAGCGCTTCATTGTACCGGTGATCATCTTTATAGCCTATTTAGCTTGCGCACAGCTCAAACAGCAATGCACATTCCTAACTATAATTGGGACTGTCATATACATGCCATTATAATGAGAACACTATTGTAATAAAACGTTGTGAATTCTCTGGGTTTAGTTGCCGTTTCAGCGCGTTGTTGTGGGAATAGCGCGTCCAGAACAGGGATTACTACAAAATTGTGACCAGCACAAGTTCGATTGTGCATTCACGTCATTTTGTGCAGATAATTCGTAATATAAAGTTGATGTAAAATAAATATCTGATTAATCTCACATATGATGCGTTTCGTGGATTTAAACAGCCTGCTAGAAAAGTTCTTCAGTTTCCCGGTGCTCGTTCTCTTCAGCTTAAGCACGCGCAGATTGAACAACAATGCAAAACATTAAAAGCTATGATTGGGACTGTCATATAATTATAATTGTATTCACTATTGTAATAAATTTGTAAATTCTTTGGGTTTGCATTCTTCAGCAACCGTTGAGTTGATTAACCTTCTAGCAAAGCGATTCGGTTTAACGTCCGTTCTCTTCAGCTTCAGCGCGCGCAGCTCACACAGCTATGTCATTTGAAACAGTAACTAAGCTATTAAAGATTTTTACTATCACTGTAATATTAAAAATGTTTAATTATTTCAAAAACATTGTGTTATAATTAATAACTACCATTATTTTGTTCTCGTATTATTTTCATCAACGATATGGTTTGATAAAAATAATTTCCTTATTGTCCGTGCAGAGGCGATTCCATTTTATTGATCCATTTTGTTTCTTTATATGCAGCCCAATGTTATCCAATGACTTTTTTGCATTATTTAGGTATTTTATTTTTTGTAGGCAATAGATTTTTTGATAACACTTTACAATAAGGTCTCATTTGTTAATGCATTAACTAACAGAGAGCAATAGCCTTTGTTATAGTAGTTAATAAAATATGTGTGTTCATGTTAGTTCACAGTGCATTGACTAATGTTAACAGATACAACTTTCTTAAAAATGTCTTATAAAATTGTTGGTTCATGCTAACTAATGCTAACAAAATTAAACCGTATTATAAAGTGTTACCATTTTTTTAATAAAGAAAGTTGTCCATAGGAGTGTAAAATTTATTTTAAAAGTTAAGGAATCTTAAACTGGTTCAAACTAGGCTATACTGTATTGTATATGTTTGATTTGTTAAAAGTGTTTGAGACGAGGCTTTTAATGGTGAGCCTTTTGTTTATGTATACAGGCTATCAAAGTATATAAAAATTTTTTTAATTTAGATTTATCGGCCAATATATCGGTTATCGGCTTTCAAATGTAAAGAATTATCGGTTATCGGTATCGGCCAAAATGTTCATATCGGTGCATCCCTAAAATTAACTCTTGTGAATACAAAAAGTTTAAATATGCTACACAATCATTTTAATAAAAACAACAGGCAAAACACTGATCCTGCTGATTATGTTACATATTTCTACTTAAATTGAAAATGACTGCGCAAAACAACAGTAATAGAACCAAAACCTCAAACTGTAAACAACAGATGTAGCCTCGAGTCAAGAACAGTTTTGCAGGGCTACACATTATTTTAATGTAACTGCTGTACACACACCAAATCAGACTTTCTCTTCAACAGCAAGAGTTGATCAACTTTCTTTTTTCTTTCTTTTTAAGCTGTTAAATTTAACTACACAATTAGATAATACCAGTTTAGCTCATGTTGTTCAGTCTGTGGTGTAAAAATGTGCATTAGCAATTAAACAAAACTTCAGCGGAACATGATCAGGTCAAAGTGTCTGAATAATTTCATAATTTATATAAACTTTACTGGTAGTCACTGTATGAAGAACTTTTGGGTATAATGTGTCACAGTTTACTTTATTTTGCTCTCCTCACTTACATGAACTATAGTGTCCTGCACACACTAGTAAAACAATAACAAAATAATGATTTTAGGTTTGACTGTAGGTAGACCTGAATGTAAACTGATGAGTTTGACTGGTGTCCTTCAGAAATCATTCTAATAGGATGATTTGATGCTCGAAAAAACATTTATGATTATTATCGATGTTGAAAAGTTATTTACAGTTTTTTTCAGGATTATTTCATGTATAGAAAGTACAAAAGAACAGCATTGGTCTGAAATAGAATCTGTTGTAACATTAAACACTAACGTTTAGGGGTGTAAATCGGGGCCTTCATGACGTTTCGATACGATACCGATTTCTTAAGCCAACGATTCGATTATTTTCGATACTTCAAAATTCCCCACGATACGATTCGATTCGATACGATTAATACTCGATATTTTTAAATGATATCTATTAAGTTTCAAATAAATCAACAAAGAAATTTATATTTTGCCTTTTATTAAGAATACAGAAACAGTATTCTATTCACAGTGTGCATGTTGTGCTCAAAGCATTGCAAATAGAACAGCAAATGTAACAGTTACTGCATCTACAGTTACAATAAAGTGCCATCAGATAAATTGTAATAAGAACAAAATAAAAATAATTAAGTCTAATACTTACAGTGCAGGTCTACTATGGCCAATTAGCCTATTCACTGTTAAAACAAACAAACAAAGACTGACCTCTACAGCCTAAAGTTCAACGTTTTTTTTTTTTTGCATGTTTTGCATCTTATTTAGAGGTAATGGTCACACATCCTCTGCAGTAGATGAACTGCAAATAGAACAGTTACTCCACAAAATCAGTTAAAGTGCAATAATAACAAAAAGTAACAAAAGTCTAGGACATAAGCCTACAGCACATTCACTACAAAATAACAAAAATGCATTTGTATTTTAGAAGAATGAGGTATTTAGAAGCATGGCTCATGGCTTGAGCTATAGCAGGGGCCTTGCAAATAGAACAGTTACTCAAAACAGTTTAAGTGCAGTAAGAATCAAAAGTAACAAAAGTCTAGGACATAAGCCTAAAGCCCATTAATGGCAAAACAACCAAAAAACAAGGAGACTCTACAGTTCAATACTCTCAGTGGTGCACTTTGACAGATTCTTCTTCAAGAAAATCAACTGGTCCACATGCTCAGAAGACAATACACTACGCTCTGAACGCACAATGTCCCCTGCTGTACTAAATACACGTTCTGATGGTACACTTGTACCAGGAATGCATAAGTACGTCTTGGCCAGGTCTGCCAGGAGAGGAAACTCAGCCTGGTGAGCTCTCCACCAGTCTAACACCTTACCATCTAGGCTCAAAGATGCAACATCTCTGTACTTCCTAACTTCATCATGGGCTTGTTCTTTGGATGTTTTGCCTCTGACACTTGGGTCCTCAGTGCAGAAGGAGTCACCAAAAAGGTCCTCCAATACCTTTGATTTCTTGGAAACGGGGGGGCATTCTAGAATGGCACAGAAATAAAAAATAAGGCTTGATTATAGTTATGTGTTATATATATATATATATATATATATATATATATATATATATATAAAATTATATGTAAAGCATATATATATATATATATATAATTATATGTAAAGCATATATATATATATATATATATATATATATATAGATAGATAGATAGATAGATAGATAGATAGATAGATAAAAAGATATAGAAATATCAAGTATGTCTACAATGTATGAATACATACCTTTAGTGGTTTCTGCATCACACACCTCATTTAGCTCCAAAGAAATCTGGTGAGGAGAAGAGTGAGGAGGCTGGGCCTCTGGCTGTAACACAGACAAACACATACACATAAAGGCAAAGTTATTATTAGTAATAGCTAGAGTACTCAATGGAACAACGGGTTCATCATCAGTATTACTATTTAACTATTTAACTACTTTTTAACTATTACTATTTAATAGTAATCACTATTAAATTGAATTAAACACCATCCATAACTAAATGAACCAAGATGAGAAACAACCTACCCTCTGTTCCTTCAGCTGTGCCGCTTCTTCCGCAAGATATTCAAAGGTTTGGTTTCTTCTCTCATCACCCAGGAAAGGAAGCTTTTTAAATCGGGGGTCCAAAGCAGCTGCTCGAAGTAAGAATGGTTCTTCGTCCACATTTCGCCCTCTAAGATCTTCAGACATGAGTCGTTTCATGTCTTTGATTAAGGCGGAGTCATCCGGTACATATTCGAAATGCGCCAACAACTTTATTCGGAGAGGTGCGATGATGGACACAGTGGGTTGCTTCTCCTCGCACATCAGAGTGGTAGCAGACTTTAGCGGGGCTAGCAGACTCACCATTTGTTCGGCAGCCAAGAGATCACTTTCACTGAGTGTGTGCACGTCACACGAGCCTTTTCTGACTTTCTTGTCGAGAAGTGTTGCCATCACCGCAGCTTGTTGTTCAAGAAATCGCTCCAACATCTCGAAAGAACTATTCCATCGGGTTTTCACGTCTGCTTTGAGCTTGTGGTGTGGAAGCCCGAGCAAACCTTGCTTCTCCTTCAAAACAGTGGTCGCAACTGCGCTGCGGTGAAAAAAACTCACAATTCTCCTCACGCGCCCTAAAAGCCGTTCTGTGGCAGCAATCTTCAGGCCATCTTGTGTTGTCAGATTAAGCGTGTGCGCGAAGCACTTTATATGTGGTGATAAGCCTGACTCTTCACCAGCTTTGATCATGTTAGAAGCGTTGTCTGTTACGAGAGCCGGTGCCTTGTCCAATATACCCCATTCTTCACACGCGCTTCTCAGAACCTGCCCGATATTAACTCCTGAATGAGTGTCTCCCAAAACACGAGTCTGTAAAACGTGGTTTTTCATTTGCCATTTGTTGTCAATGAAATGACACGTTACAGTGATATAGGACTCCGTTGTGCATGAAGTCCATCCATCTGAAGTTATAGCTACTCGCTCTGCACTCATCAGACCCTGAATAACTTCATCACAAACTTTGGTGTACAAGTTCGGAATATAGGACTCGCTAAAGTGTTGCCGTGAGGGGATGTTGTACCTCGGCTCAAGAACTTCAAGCAGGTATCTAAAGCCTTCGTTCTCTACGACGCTATAGGGCCTCATGTCTTTGCATATAAAAAACGCAATGCCTTTGGTGATGTTTTTTGCTCTTTTTGAAGTGCTCGACAACTTTGGAGCAAAAAACGTTGCCAGTGATTTGGCGGGCGTGGAAGCCTGTGTTCTTTCTTTAACGTTACACTCTGACTCGCCATCATCAATGCCATGGCGCCTTTTCAGGTGTGCGGATAGATTCGACGTATTGCCACAGTATCTTATCTCAGACTGACAGCCTTTCTCTTTGCAAACGGCAACATCTCTTACCACTGCTCCTCCATCGGTTTTCCTGAAGCCAAAATGCTTCCACACCCATGACTTGACGCCGACTGGAGTGTGTAACAATTCAGTTTCATTGCCAGCTCGCTGTGATGGTTCCATTGTTCTATAAAGTCAGACTCAACAATGTGTGTGAACGTGAAACGTAAGTAACGCGTGTGAAGTACAACAATAATGAGGTTAGCGCCACCCGCAGCTTAGGAGTAGGTTATACGCACATGTCGGAGCGGATGCTGAAAATAGACAGGCGGCAAAATAAACACATTAATCGATTCTCTTGCGGACGCATCGATGCATTGAATCGTCGGCTGTATAATCGATGCATCGATGCGAATCGATTAATATTTACACCCCTACTACCGTTCAAAAGTTTGGGGTCAGTAATATTTAATTAATTTGTATTAGATTTTTTTGGGGGAAAGAAATCAATACTTTTATTCATCAAGGATTAATTAAATTGATCAAAAGTGACAGTAAAGACATTCAGTTGAGTTCTAGACGCTGCGACGTCAAATATGTGCAAAACTGCAGTGTTTTCCACATCTCTCAGAGCAGAAAGAAGATCGAAAGCACTTATTAGAGGCACGGCACTTCTTTTAGCGTCAGCTTAGTGTCTATTACCAACAGAACACACTCAGAACTTAATGCATCGTTCAGCCGGACCTAACTGGTTTATATATATAAATATAGGTTATATGTGTTTGCCGTGCGATATCAGGAAACAGCGTAATACACACATGACGACAGGAGTGACGGCGGTGTGTAAATCGAGTTACTCTCACACTTCTGCAAGTTTTACTGAGATTTCTTATCTCATCTGTGAGTTGGCCATTATTATTACAGACATCCTTGTATAATTTAATTTATAAATCACTTACATAAATTAACTATAGTGTCCTTCACCCACTACTAGGGATGCACCGATGTATCGGCCGCCGATATTTATTGGATGATTTTTGATTAATTTAACACCATCTGCACTTCGGCAAAAGCATGAAAAAGGCCGAGACCGATGGTTTATTAATTAATTGCTTGAAGGCAATGAGTTGCATGTTTGTTGCATATTCAACATTTTTCTCTGGGTAAAATAATTTAAATGCTTACCAAAACAAAATTAAATCTGTACGAAATAAAATATAGTTTGTCAGATGTGCATCGGGACTGGGGAAGTTGTAAATCACGCGATAAATGTGCGCTTAATAGGAGTTTCGGAAAAATTTCTGCGGTCTGGGCCTTTTTCAAAATCTCAGATAAAGACCAAAAAATCGTCATCTGCAACGAGTGTTCAGCTGAAATATCAAGAGGGGGTAGCATGGCTAAGAATTTCAACACATCCAATTTAATCCGCCACCTGAAAAAGCATCCTGAACAGCATGCTGCGAAGAAGAACTGCCGGCTCCCGGTGTTTCGACACCTTCTGTGGCTCAGGTATTTGAAAAAGTTTACTCAAGACAGCATCAAAGCAAAGGGGATTACCCCAAAAAATTATGGAATTTATCGCACTGGACGATCAGCCGTTTTCCGTCGTAGAAGACGTGGGGTTTTCTGAGGCTTGTTGAACACCTTGAGCCACGTTACTCCCTACCTAGTCGGCGATATTTTTCAGACGTGTGCCTGCCAGACATGTACAATGTTGTAGCCGCGCATATACACAAGCTCTTGGCCACTGATACTTCAGCCATCAGTTTTACAACCGACATTTGGAGCTCTGATCTAAGCCCTACCTGTATGCTCAGTCTCACTGGGCAATGGATTGATAAAGATTTCAAATTGCAAAAAATAGGACATTAGGACATTTTTCCTGCCGACCAAAATTTCGTTATTTCAATTGTAGGCGCGTTGCACGTGGTAAGCACGCTCATAATCCGCCGGAGCCACCTCAACATTGCCCAACATCAAATGGCAAACGTAATGCAAGCGGAACGAAACTGCTCGTTATTGTGTGGTTGACGGACCGTTTATCAGTTTGGACCAAACCAGCGCGAGCCGATCTTGATCAAGCGACACTGTTACTACACAACGCTGATAAGAGATCTAGTAAAGGAAGCATTTGAATTTGCCACAGAAGTAATAAAATCGCTGCGAGATCTAGTGAGAAACATTCACATTTCTCCGTTATTAACGGATCAAACAGCACTGACGTGGAAACCAGGAAGAAACATTGTGCCATGAATGAACTATCCAGTGTCCACAGATCAGCAACATTCACCATGGATTTACTGTAGTAACACTAACCGCAACCATGGGAGTTTGGCAGGAATAGTAGGCTATAATGCCTTCAAGTAACATTACGTCGGTTTTATTTTGACATTATGAATACAATTGCTGCCCTCAAACTAATCTGAACTAAAATATTTTTGTTTATAACTACTACAATATTACATTTCATTTTTTCCAAGGAGCTGTTTTGTTTTACAGTATATGCTCCTAAGAAGAGTCAATTATAGCTCCAGAATCGCTCAAAGTAAAACAAATATCATACTTTATGATGTTAGTTTTCATTTAGAAAAAGAATAAACAAAATGAAATCAAGGAAATTACCAAAAACCTAAAACCTGGTAAACAGTAAATTCTTTCAACATAGGGCTATTTAGATAAACAATCTGACGAGCATGTTGTTTTAGGCTAATACACCAACAGCAAATTTCTGTTTAATAAAGCGCTCAGAAATGTGTGAGGCCAATGTGCAAGGACCTTGAAACTGACCAGGGAGCAAAACCCACCAAAAAATCACTACTAGATGCGGTGACAATGCGTTTTGCTAAAAATGACTCTATCCTCTTTATTGTATCGCAACAGTGTTATACCCAAGATACAAAGATAACTACTTCGATATGGACAGAAAGCAGGCAGTTCGCATGATGCTGCAAGCACAGCTGGATTTGAGAGTGACGGAAGTGGTGGAAAAGACGCGGTGCGCCACCCAAAAGCCAAAAAGTCGCGCAAGGATAGTGAACATGCACCCGGTCTGTGTGACATGTTCAACGAAGTTCTGGAAGAAAATGTATCACATGGATTTAGGAACAACCCTACCATGCCACAAAGGGACGCGTACCTCGTAGAAAGTAAAGAAATGAGAATCCTCTTCAGTACTGGTGTGTCAATCAAGGTCGCTTTCCGTCTCTTGCGCAAACTGCACGCAAGTATTTGTGTGCGCCGAGCACAAGCACCGACAGTGAACGCTTGTTCAATGCTGCATCCAATGTCTTGGGACCACTGATCTATATAATGACTGGATAGCTCATGACGTTCTAAACTGCCATCAGGCAGTGAAGCCACCGGAAGTGTTCGAGCGGCCATCTTACGATTCCCTACCAGCAGAGGGCTCCAACACCCGTTATACAGAGATTGGTAGGCCCGACGGCACTCTTAAGATGAACCGCTGAGCAGCATACAAGTGTAAAACGACGTTTACAAAAGGACGTCGAAAAACTGCCACAGGTTGTAATTCAAGCCCTATAAGTAGTTATTTATATGCACAATTGTCGCTATGCCCGTGTTGTTTTCTCCGAGGCAAGAGTAAGTTAACGGTAATGCTGCTGCTTCTTTAACAAGCAACGATAAAACAGTCAACAGTAGCCTATAAGAAACATCAGAGCAGCAATAATCACAATTAGTGTCCAATAGCGACACCATTTAACAGCTTAAAAATAGCTTTGTGCAGAGTCCGTTTATCGTTACATTAACCCATACAATTTGTATTATGCATGTCCTGAACATGTACTTGCTAAGCACAGACTTTATATGAGCAAACTACTAATCTATAAAACACAATCGGTCTTCCGACCTCATTGAAGGCGGTGAGAGAGTGCGGCCGGGGCTCTCTTTCTCTGCTCGTTCTTATGCGCCCTGTCCACTATCTAAATAATTCGTGGTTACGACGACTTTGTTCCCTCGTTTTAATAAATCGTGGACACGTTGAACTAATTCTCTCCCTCGTTTTGATTTAACGAATGACAACGTGGCCACAATATAGTAAACCGCGGGAACAAATTAGTATAACGTGCTGAGGTATTATTAATTTGTGGCCACTAAACAATATTCACAAAAATATAGGTCTTTAGCATTCGCTATTTAATTAATAGTATCAAACTGTTTTTCTTACCTGTGAAGATAGCTCTTCAGTGAAGGCCGACTAGTGTGTTCTCATACAGCTTTTTATTACTTTTGCAAAGAAATTGCCGTTTTTTAATAAGCTGGAAAAATTCCGACTTTAAACAAATACCCATTTAAATGCTTAGGGTGTTTGCGTTGTGAGAATGTACAGGGATACTTTAGATTTAAAAACTGTCTCTCGTTAGGCAATGTTTTTTCAGTCAAATCATAAAATTTCCTATTGATTCAACAGAACGCGTGAGCTCACTAGGGATTACCAATATGGCGGCGCGGTGGCTTCACTGTTTATGACGTCATGAGCTATCCAGTCATTCTATATCGATCAGTGTTCGGGACAGTAAAAGAAACCGACTGCACTGTGAAAAAGCAGAAAAGCTTATTTTTATCAAGAAGAACTTGCCCCTGTTTCTAAAGCAGCACCCTTAATACTTGATAACAGCAAATGGACTGAATGAACTGTTCATGAGTTTGACGTTTGTCATGTCATATTTTTAATCTTCATGTTGAACAGATCTATGTTCATTTGAAATGATTTAATGTTTAGTGTGCACCATGCACAACGATTGTATGAACTGTTCATGAGTTTTTAAGCTAAGCTGTTTTAAAAACGATTCAGTTAAGAAGAAATGTTTTATTGCAAAAAAAACTCTTTGAAGTTTGTCATGTCGTATTTTTAATCTTTATGTTAAACAGATCTATGTTCATTTGAAATTGTTTAATGTTCTAGTCCAACATGAACAATAAGCCAACGACTGAATGAACTGTTCATGAGAATCAAATATGAGTACATGTTGTTAAAGAAATATTGGATAGCAATAATCACCTCTGAACGTTGTCATGTTGTCTTATTGTATTTTTTTATCTTTATGCCTCTGTTATAATGCTGCTCAGATGAGTGTTAAATGGATCCAATCCATGTTCAGTGAAAATAATTTGATGGAGAAATAAACTCTCAGTAACTATACTAAATAGCATCGTATGCAAGTGACAAATATCGGTATCGGCCAGTAGTTGTTTGTTGAAATCGGTATCGGCCAAAAAAAGTCCTATTGGTGCATCCCTACCCACAGGCAAAAAAAATATTTATAAAATGGTATCTGGTGTCTGAATAATTTTTGCTTTGACTAGGTAGACCTGGATGTATGACAGTAAACACATGTGTGACAGGTGTATGTGTGTGTGTCGCCCGCAGGTGTGTCTGTGGACCGTCCCGAAGCCCCGTCCCGTCTGGAGCTGCAGTCTGCAGGACACACAGCAGGAGCACACGGGCCAGGTGTTCAACCCTCCCCTGGCTCACTGCGTGTGTGTGTCGTCCTGCGGGGACGTGTGTGTGTGCGCGGCGGAGGACGGCGGGCTGCATCTGCTGCGTGTGTGTGCCGACGGTCGGCTCCGGGAGCGCGGGTTGATCCCGGCCCACAGTCAGGGGGCGTCGCAGGCTCATTTCATCAGCTTTCTCTCGCACCCGTACTGGCTCGCCAGCGGAGGCAACGACGGGCTCGTGGCTCTCTGGGACCTCAGCCGACACCCGCTGGTGGACCACAGCAGGAGGAGGAAGAAGAAGAAGAAGAAGAGCCAGAGCCCGCAGGACGAGGACGAGGAGGAGGCCTGGAGCTCAGAGACGAGACCCAAGCTGTGTTTCCAGCACACAGAGAAGGTGAACTGGGTCTGTCCCGCTGTGCTGGAGGGAAAGCCCAGTCTACTGGTGACCGACCAGACCAACTGCCCAACGGTGTACTCGCTCCCGCAACTATAATATACACACCGTTACATGTATTAAACTTATGGAAACTTCATGCAAGATCTGCAGCTTAAATTATGCCTTTCTCCGGCGTTTGTTGCTCCGCTGTTGATCTGATGTGGGTGTTTTTCAGGCCCTCACACTGCGACTAAAGCCCTTTTCAGACTGGATGAGTTTAACATGGAGAGCTGGGTAGAGTAATAATTCCCAGAGCTTCTCAGTGACTTTAGTCCTGTCTGAATGTGCATCTCAGTTATCATTACAGACAATATCAGTAAAGATTACAGCGACTTTTACCTTCTGGAAAAAGGTCTGGAAAAATGACCTCAGGTGATACTAATCCCGTGCGAACAGACCCGCCGTAAATATGTACGTAAATATTCCATCATTTCCTGTTTAAAAGTAATTTACCGCGGTTTTTCACGTGTGGAGGCGCTTGATGAAGCATTCAGTTGCGTTCTAGACGCTGCGACGTCAAATCTGTGCAAAACTGCAGTGTTTTCCACATCACTCAGAGCAGAAAGAAGATCGAAAGCAGTTATTAGAGGCACGGCACTTCTTTTAGCGATTGCTACGTGCAGTGTTGGGGGTAACTTATTACAAGTAACTTGAGTTACGTAATCAATTACTTTTTCAAGTAACTAGTAAAGTAACGCATTACTTTTTCAATTTACAACAAAATATCTGAGTTACTTTTTCAAATAAATTTTTCGGACCTAACTGGTTTATATATATAAATATAGGTTATATGTGTTTGCGCATGTGAAATCAGGAAACAGCGTAATACACACATGACGACAGGAGTGACGGCGGTGTGTAAATCGAGTTACTCTCACACTTCTGCTAGTTTTACTGAGACTTCTTATCCCGTGTGAATTGGCCATTATTACTACAGACGTCCTGTGGTAAAATTACATACTCCATCCACCCTTGTAAAACTAATCCTGTCCGAATAGGGCTTAAGTAGCACCATTTCACTGAGCTTTTCTCCTGCTTGTGTGACACAAGTTTTGTTTTGTTTGAACTGGTGACACTTCAAAGTTGCCCAGATCTGTTAGAGATTATTCTTATCTCCACGACCCCGGACCCGAATCCCTGCCAGAAGACATTCGTTTTGTCTCTGAGAGTTTGACTGAGAAAGCCATGGAAGAGATGAAGTGATGATGATAAAAAGAGCAGAGTTTATTGAATTGAATACATGTTCATACCTAGGGAAAAACAAAGGGAAATTACTGCTTCATAACATCGTCCTGTGATTTTAAAAACCTTGAAATGAAGGCATTCTCTGATCTCCTACAATCATATCTACAATGCAATCATACGATTAAACAACACTAGCAAGGAAATGAGTAATATAAAAGATTTAAAATGATTAAATGATGTAAATCAAATAATACTACAATGATTAAATGATAAATCAAAACGACAACTACATAAATGACTGATTATAAGTGATTATATAATTAAATTGTATAAAAAAAACAAGAAAACTAAGCACAGCACAGAAGTATGGTTGCTCTCTTAAATCAACACACACACACACACACACACACACGTTACTATTGAGAATCCATAGATCTTCTGCCTGCACTGTCAATGTTTACCCAATGTATTATTATTTGTGTGTAATTCATGCACACCATGTTTGTATATTGCAGTGAGTTAGGGCATGTTTTCACGACAGCGTTGTCAAAATGATCCATGTTCACACGGATCTGTGAAAACAACTAGAAAAAGGCTGTAATATTCATGCCAGGCTAGTAGTTGATGTCACTTTGTCAAGAAACACCCCGTGAACACGTAATACACATGCGCATGATGTCATGATTTAAATATTTCCAAACTACAGAATAGGTCCTTATTTCATTGCTGAAACACACACACATGCATTGCAGGTTAAAGGCATAACATTTTAAGAACTTCTCAATTATGAACAGATAGTTCCCGCCAAAATGAAAATTCTGTCATCATCAACTCACATTCATGTTGATCGAACTAAACCGAACACTCGTGTAAGAAAAGTCCACATGTCTTTTGCCTGAGGAAAATGATCGGCATCACGGTCTCTCCATTCCAGACAGTTTTCACTCCGCATTTCATCCGTCTGTTCATCAGGCCTTTGGCTCCTAAAAATATTTTTATATTCTTGTGTGTATCCTCTTCTGTTTTTCTAATAAAATCCTGGACTTTGGAAAATTTAGCAGAATGCTAATTTTCAACTTAATTTGAACAACTTGAACTTTCTGTTTCTTCTGTATCAGAACATGTAAAATATGTAAGTGACAGAGAACAGAAGTGCAGTGTGTGAGTGCTGTATACTGTATGTTGCATGATCTATCAAGCATCCTTGTTGTCTGACTTGTCTTTTCTCAAATACTGCAAGGCAGAGCTACTGCATGGCTTTAGAAGATTTGAAGTGCATTATGACACTTTTTTGACAACGGCAGACACCATCCACTTTCATTGTACAGAAAAAAGTAACCACATTCTGCTAGAGAAGTCCTTTTGCTTTCTGCATTAAAAACAAACATGTTTGTAGAGACATGGGGTGTGTAGTTGATGTCAGAATTATCATTTTTAGCAGAACTATTTTACCTTTAAGAATGGGGGAACATTATAATAGTATGACTATTTATCACATAAAAATGAGGCACAAAGTATAGTAAAATAAAAGGTTAAAGGTGTACATTTGTACCAATGAATTATTTCTACAGTAGCAAAATGGGGAAAACATGAAAATCAAAGAATTTTTTTTTTTCCAAGGAAACATCAATAGAAAATCACAATAATCATAAGCATGATTCTAGATAAACACAAGCCTCGCATCAATTACCAGGTGCCATAGTGAGTTTCTGCCATTGGAATAGGAGCTTCATTGGATATCTAAAAGAAACAGAACTCTTGTTAGTTCTTTAATAACAAATAACTATTGTAAAGTGTAAGACCTACTTCTAATAGTCGGTAAGAGAAAATCATTGAAATAATTTATTCTTAATTAGGGCTGTCAACATGGACCTGTTACCATATGCAATTAATTTGAAATGACGCTAAAACAGGTGTAAACGCGGTCTAAAATGTCTTGAGCTTGTGCACTTCTAGAGGTAGGCTAGTTGAAAACACGTTGGACCGGATTGCTTTCGTCGTGTCAATGTTCATGTGGTCGAAAATATGTTCGAACAACTACTAAAAGATGCCTACTCTCTGCCTACTGATCTAATGAGTGAACATTTATGAGAAGCGCACTAGCCAGACGAGATTTAAACGTGTGAGGTACTGGAGCAGTTGTTAACGCAGCAGTGTCATCCAGGCATGGTAAAACAGTGCGCAATTGCGAGAACCTCCTCTACTACCGAGTTAACAACACACGTAAAGGCTGATTTATACTTCTGCGTCGGACCTACGCCGTAGACCACAAGGGCTGTGATTGGTCAGATGCAACTCAACCTGACGCAGAACCATAAAACATAAACATAAAGTTGACGCAGAAGCATAATGAGGCCTTTATACTTCTGCGTCGTTGTCCGCGTTGACGCACGCAGAGGGAGCATGTGAAACCCGAGGAAGCGGTTTGAGCAGACCAATCACAGCGCTTGCGTCCTCGTAGAATAGACGCGTTGTTAAGGCCTCATTATGCTTCTGCGTCAACTCCACGGCGTAGCTACGCCATCACTCCTATGGCGTCGTGGCCGTTTTATGGTTCTGCGTCAGGTTGAGCTGCATCGCGGTGCATCTGACCAATCACAGCCCTTGTGGTCTGCGTCGCCTCGACGCGTAGTTACATTTTTTTGGAGGTGCACGTCGAGCTACGGCGGAGGGGTTCGCGGCGACGCAGAGGGGTCTGCTGGGGTACGCCGTCGATTCGACGCAGAAGCATAAAACAGGCTTTACATTGTTGGAGAGGTGCACGTCAGGGTACGCCGGAGGGTACGCGCGTTACGCACAGCCTACGACGTAGCTACGGCGTAAGTTCGACGCAGAAGTATAAATTGGGCTTAAGGCCTCATTATGCTTCTGCGTCAACTCCACGGCGTAGCTACGCCGTCACTCCTACGGCGTCGTGGCCGTTTTATGGTTCTGCGTCAGGTTGAGCTGCATCGCGGTGCATCAGCTCTTGTGGTCTGCGTCGCCTCGACGCGTAGTTACAATTTTTTGGAGGTGCACGTCGAGCTACGGCGGAGGGGTTCGCGGCGACGCAGAGGGGTCTGCGGGGGTACGCCGTCGATTCGACGCAGAAGCATAAAACAGGCTTTAAACAATCATGTTTTGCCGCCGGGATCCTGCTAACATGGCGAAGAGGGGAGGGGCTCTGTATGACGACAACTCCTCACACGATAGGGAAAACATAGGAACAATGGAATACAGTTTTTTAGGTAACCGAAATGGACACAGCATCAGGGAGAGCAACTGTGGCGGAGCTAGACTTTTAAAACAGGGGTGGCAAGGTATTATTTTGGGGGGTCAATATACAAAGTGTTCAATTACACTAAAAATTAATTATTTTCCACAAAATGTATAAGGTTGTTTGGGGAAAATTTACAGACACAAACACATAAAGGAGTCATGGTGTTCATTTGTTTCTTTTAATGAATATATTAACTGCATTTTATAAATTATTTAAAATTATAATAAAATAAATTATTAAAGCATTAACACACAAAACCACCGTTTGTGTTATAACATAAAAGCAAGCAGATACTGTGTGCATGGTTTGGCATGACTGCAAGCAAAGTGCGCTCCCTTAATAATTCCTAAAAAGCGGACATCAGTTCCTCGCGATCTCACACATCTCTGTTATTATCAATAAAGATGACTGCACAATTATTAGAGGATTTGCCAGCATACAGAATTCAGCACTGAACAAAAAGTCCGTTTTGAGCGGTGAGGGGAGTCTATCTTAAATGCTTCTGATTGGCCATTGCGTTCAAGAAATCAACACATATGTCTGTGATTGGCTACATCGCTCAACACTGCAAACATTTTAGAAATAGAAACTCTGGCCTGTAAATCGTTTTTATTTTGTTTTAGTTGTTTTTGTTGCTTTTCTGCAACAGATGAATTAAAATGTATTAGTTTTTATATGTTTTATTCCTAGATATTTCTAGTTTGTGGGAGTCCCGCGAATCGTTTTATTCTCCCGCAACGCGCACACACACACAGAGTGAGTGCATTACAGCCCGCGCCCGCACAAGTGTTTGTTGTGTGCTATTTAGTTTGTTTAATAAAATTAAAAATTGTAATATGGCGCTATAAAGAAAATCAAATCAAATTTAATTGACCTTCAATGGGGGGGTAAGTACAAACTTACTTCAGTAGGCTACTTCTGTACATCTGTAGTCTAATACTATCTCCACGGTGGTTTTATTAAGATTAGTTCAATATGCTGCACGTGCCAATATGAATAAGCCTAATGTCTGTGATTGTTGCTGAACATTTGCTAACAACGTGTTTTAAGCATCTTCACGCAGGCGTGACAGTCAGTCAGTTTCACGAGACGAATAATGCTCATTTAAGTATTTATGCTAAGCACTACAGCGCAACGTCTCCCTTACTTCCCGTTAAAACAGTACTTCGTTTAATTTAATACCAATAAAAGCCGTACATAACAGCAAAACGCTCTTCATCGATCCTGTGTGTGCTGCCGCGTTATGTTTTGTTTTGGAGCCGTTTGGAGCACGAAGGAAGGAGGAGCTGCGTGTCAGCTTAACCAATGAAAAGTGTAGCAGCAACAGCACGCGCTGCAGGCTTGTGCGTGCTGCGTAAGGATGCATTCACGTCCACTGGGAGATTTGGGAAATGTTCGTAAAAATCAAACAGTGTAATGTTTTTTCAGCGGGGTGGCAACAGGGGCAATTGCCACCCCAACTAGCCTTCTGGCTGCGCCACTGGAGAGCAAGTCTCTGACCTGACGAGGAGACACCGGATTGCTTGGTTGGCTGATGCCTTTAATAAGATTGTCACTGTTTGCTGTGCTTTAACGAACATGTGCAAAAGTGTTGTTTGAGTGCCTTGTTCATTACTTTTTTATTTCTTTGAAATAAATGCTTGAAACAACTTGATATGGCTTAACCATATTTATTGAGAACTGAATATATATATATATATATATATATATATATATATATAATTATTATTTTTTTAGACAACATAAGTTTCATGGACAACATAAGTAATAATAATAAAATAATACTACTGTTATTAATGGAAAAGAACAAATATCTTGATGCTACTTCTCCAAATACCACTGTTTTGCGCTTGGTGTGAGCTTGTTCCTGTAAGGTCCCTTTTCTTTCGCGTTATCTTTTTGCATTGCTTTACTTTCTTCCTTTTCTTTCGCGTATTCGTAGATCCGTCTCTGTCCCGCTTAAATAATAAATGCGCGAAAATAATAAATGCGCTAAAATTAAAGAGCTCTGGAATGTTTAGTCGCGCCTCTGTGAAGATCTGAAGGCGTTGCCCCTGACAACCGATAGCGTCTCCTACCATCATGGCCGACCGGCTCAGACTCCGCCCAAATCGGCACGTGACTCCTCATTCTCAATATGTGTAACCCACTTTTAGACAAAATAACATTGAATCTGGTTAAATGTATTTTTTTCCAAAATAACTTGCAAAATGTATGATATTCCATCATGTAAGGAAAGTCAAATGTGATTACAAGGTGTTTCATTTCTTTGACATGTTCTATGACTAGGCAGTGCGTAGACACGATCTAGCTCGTATAGTCAGCCTGGCTATTTGTGGCCCACAACTGATTAATTGGAGGCTAGTTTTAATTAATTGTTGGGCAGGCAACGCAAGATGGTATATACCCCATTATGTTCGCATTGGTAATAATATCTACAAGGTGCAGGTGTAATTTCATGACATGGTCGATCTGTAGTCAGGATTTGGCTCTGAATTGGACGGGCTATGTGCGGTCTGCTTTTAGCCCACCCGGCGAAATCGAGGCAATCTACGTTTAACGGCTTGGCTATAGCCCTGATTAGACTAGCGATTAGTATAGCCAAAATAGTCTTCAAATTGTTTACATGTTTTTCGCCCACACAGCTTTGTTTGCTGTCACACATTCATAAAAAAATGTACGATATTATTTGACTGTCTTTCATTTTAAATTAAATAAAAATGCAATTACATTTCTCAACTGCTAGATGGCAACAGCCCTACTGAGACCAATCTCGCCCGGCGCCACCCAAACTGCCCATTTGAATGAGAGAGAAAGACAGAGATACATGGATAAAATTTTAAATTAGGCTCCGATCCTTATTTGTTACCCCCAGTTTTCTTTTGTCCTTTATTATTTGCCCCAATTTGCCTTCCATGATATATATATATATATATATTTATCTTGTGCATAACCCCTCCCCATGGATCGCTTAAAGAGTACAGACGCGTATCAGCTGTTGCGGGATGGGTAAAAGACGTAAAAGTGCGGCATCTGGCCACCAATGATTTGTATTTAACTATGGGAAATGTTGGTATTATAAAAAAAATTAAAATGTATGATTTTGGTGGTAGTTTGCTCTGACTAGGTAGCGAGTTGTTAGCTAGCTAAGTGGCTAACAGCTGGTAGCTTGCCATCTGTTAGCCACGGCTCACGGCTAGCTGTCATTAATCTGGATTAGGCCTGTCGCGATAGTTAACAAATCAATTTATCGCACGATAAAAAAATGAGCTCGATAATTTTTGCCGGCCGCGATAATTTCCATTTGCATGCTTGTTTGTTTTCCTCGTCTCGGGTCTCTCTCTCTCTCTCTCTCTCTCTCTCTCTCTACCAAATAGACTGGATGACAACTCTGTTTAAAACATAACTGACATATTTTACGTGAATACTCTCCAAAATGGACATTTAAACATAATGTTGTGTGTATTTGCCCATTCAGACACGAAACAGAGCTCAATTCATTACTCGCGCGCTGTATAGGGGTCTATGGCTGCACGCTTCGGGTCGGGTGTGCGCACAGAAAGATGAGACATGATACAATATGAGACATTTCTTCTATCCTTTTCTTTTGGTATAGAATAAAATACCAGTTCGGCGTTCCTCTTTCGGCTGTTGTTGCAGCCAACTGCACAACATATTGCAGGCATTACTGAGACCGTCGGTCGTCAAGATGGCGGCGTAAAGCTACATTGACGTCATGTGACCCGAACGAATTGTGCCGAGGCTTCGAAACAATCCCCGTCTCCACGGTGACACCTAGTGGTCAGAACAGTGTAAATGCAACAAAAACCCGGGCCACACATGCATGAAAACACCATTTCAAATCTATTGCAATTTTTTTACTGAAAGTAAAATCTTTCAAATGTAATTATCTAATCATCTAATAAGATTATGTGTAAACGTCTTCTTTTATCAATTGTCAGGGTTTGTTTTGTTTGGCTCAGCTAAACAGACAAATAAGACTATTAACTACCTCATTTTAATTATACTAATGTCTATACACGGGTTTCTTGTATACAAACAATACCGGATGCGCGCGCATGCAGGGGGCAAAAAACTATGCCGAGTTCTGTAAAAGAACATTGTAATTAACGTAGATTTCGCATTGTATGTAATTTCTTGTTGACTCAATAATAAACTGCAATTTCAGAGTTGGATCTGTTTGTTTGTGTTTCATATTAATATAACATTATGTAAAACGTCCAACTGTTTACGCATCAAAATCCGGACATACTGTGATGCATGTATGAATTATCATGTTAGACTAAGTTAGTAATGTAATAGCCTCTATAGAGCCCGAGTTTGCTTTTATATAAGTTAACCTTGTTTACGTTAGTACTTTACGACCTGCAACATATCATGACTGCACACATATAACGTTACTTTACTGTAAATCAAAGATTTGACGATGGATTATGTGGGAAGTAGTACCTCCGACCGGGGCGATTATATTAAAAAAACGTACTCTCAGTAATGGTGAGATCTTGCCGGTGTGGTGCCGAATTCTGACCCCCCTAGTATGGTAGGTTTAGGATTAGTTGTGGGGGAGGGGCTAGGATTAGGGGTGGGGTTATGATTAGGCAATCAGATACTGATTTCAACGAGGGGGGTAATAATTTGGCAGGGAGTCGAAATTCGGCACAACACCGTTAGAGCGTACAAATCCCTTGATGCATACAACTACGTGCTATGTGTTCATGTGCAGCTCGTCAAATACTTTGAGGCTGCACCGGATTTTTGCGTGTTGAGGTCAGATGTGCTCCCTAGTCAAAGGCAAGGCATGAAAGCCAAGCCTTATGATGCCTGGGTGTTTGTCCATAAGGGCCTTGGTTACATCATTACGGCTAACTGCAAATGCATGGCAGGGTACGTCTATCCAAATGTATCTGCCATCAGAAACCCTTTACTCCGGTACGAAGACCGCGGGTCTTTTGCCTCCTGGTTGCGTGCGCAAGCAGTGATGACGTCGCCGAGAAATCCTTGTATATTAAACGATTTAAAAAAAAAAAAAAATGTTTTTTATTGAACAATATTAGTTTACAAACCAAATAGGGAACAATACAATGCCTATTACAAAATATACACTTTTCCAATCATATGTCCATCCTAAATGTCCACGTGTGTATATATATCTCATACAATAACATAAAAAACAACAACATTCAATAATCATTGTAGAGGGGGTGCAAGGAAAAATAAATAAGGTTTAAATCTTACCGAACTTAAAAGGAAAGAGACTCATACATTGATTTATACAGTTCTCCAAGGCTTTGATTTTCTTTGGTTTCTTTTGTCTTTCGTTTTGACCTTCTCATTTTTTAGCTAAATTATTTGTTATCATGTGTTGTTGCAATCGTGACATTTTAGTGGGTATAACAGTGTATCATGGTACGTGCACGTGTACTGTAACCCCATGTTTCCATGTGCCCTTAAACTCGAATTATCTGAATCCAAAGGTGTAAACATGAACATGTGCAACCTATTATAAAGTGTTATGAAAGCCACAAATATATTTTACTCTTTTCTTTAGATCATTATGATATGAAAATAGCATTTCCTCACTTAAAGCTCTCATCTTTCAAAAAGTCCATCATTGATTTGAACTATAATATTGAATTTGTCTGAACAATGGCTTGTTACATACAGAGAGAGCATAAGCTAATAGAGCAGAATAATATTTGTCATTGTACAAGCACCAAAGTTTCATTCAAAATGCCTTCATTCATTCAAGTTTGAAACTTTCAAATTAATTTTATAGTACAGCATAAAAATACAAATTATTGGCTATATAAAATTAGCAATTATAAAAAGTACCCGGCAGTATAACAATAATGCAAATAGCTCAGATGTGCATTAAAACCTAAACAGAACACACACACACACACACACACACACACACACACACACACACACACACACACACACACACACACACACACACACACACACACACACACACACACACACACACACACAGAACACACACACACAAAAAGTACATGTGAATGTATTAGTCCATGCACACTTGAGGTTAAACTGTCAACAATGCTTTTCTTGTGCAAGTTATTTTTTCTTATTTGGCAGATGCCGTGATGACCAACTTCCCAGCAGCAACAGTTTTATATTTTCTTATCTTAAGTTGTTGATGTTCCATTTTAAAAAAAAATATATTTTATATTGTATTTTAATGTTTTGATTTGGTAAATTTTGGTAAAGGGATCTGTGTTAGGCCCTTTATTATTCTCAATATATATGCTGCCACTTGGTAATATTCTAAGGAAACATGGAATTAGTTTCCACTGTTATGCTGATGACACTCAAATATATATTTCATCACGGCCAGATGAATACGCTAAATTATCCAAATTGACAGATTGTGTTAATGATATAAAAGATTGGATGACGCGTAATTTTCTTTTATTAAATCCAGACAAGACAGAGGTAATACTTATCGGTTCTAAAAACCGTCCACAAAAACCTTCACAGCACGACTTTAACATAGTAGGATGCCCTGTTACTCTATCCGCTACAGTAAAAGACCTGGGTGTTATACTAGACCGCAACCTGTCTTTTGAAAAGCATATTTCATATGTTACAAAAACAGCCTTTTTCCACCTTAGAAACATTGCTAAGCTACGTAACATGCTATCTGTTTCTGATGCAGAAAAGTTAGTTCATGCATTCATGACCTCGAGACTAGATTACTGTAATGCTTTATTAGCTGGCTGTCCTGCATCCTCAATAAACAAGCTACAGTTAGTCCAAAATGCAGCTGCTAGAGTTCTTACTAGATCAAGAAAATATGATCATATAACACCAATTTTATCATCACATAACGGATCTTCTATCGCCTTACAATCCATCGCGCTCTTTAAGATCACTAGATTCGAGGCTTCTGGTCATTCCTAGGATATCCAGATCCACCAAAGGAGGCAGAGCATTTTCACATTTAGCTCCGAAGCTCTGGAATAGCCTTCCTGATATTGTTCGTAGCTCAGACTCTCTCTCCCAGTTTAAAACTAGACTGAAGACGCATCTATTTAGCCAGGCATTCATATCAATTTTTATCTTACAGTTACTGTAAATTCGGCCTCTAGTTCATAAACGCCAGAGGAGAACTGGCCCCCGACTGAGCCTGGGTTCTCCCAAGGTTTTTTTTTCTCCATTGGGTCATTTGATGGGGTGTTAGGACACCATTAGGTCACTGGATGGAGTTTTTCGGTTCCTTGCCACTGTTGCCTTTGGCTTGCTCAGTTGGGGATATTCAAATTAATTAACCAATCATACCCTTGATTAGCTCTACCAAACTTGGATGTCTTTATTTTCCAGTAATAAACAAACATTGTTAAGTTGTTTTGATTGATACTGTGAAGCAGCTTTGATACAATCTGTATTGTGAAAAGCGCTATATAAATATATTTGACTTGACTTGACTTAAATTTTATGTTTTGATCTTTTTGTAAGTTGTTAATGTTTTTTTTCTAAATAAAACCTTTATATTTAATTTATTTGGATGGATTATCATTTATGAGAACCTGTTATATTTGAGTGAAAAAAATCCTTTAGCCATCATTTTGTTGTCTATTACATGTATATGTAGTCGTTTAAGTTTAATAGCCGTCTAGTTGATGTAGTCTATTCTTGGGCTACGTTTAGGCGTCTATTAGATTTTCACTGACAGCCCAAATTCAGCCTTGTTTTAGCCTTTGACGGCTATTAGACGTCTTTTAGACGCAAAATTGCTTGCTGGGAAGTTAATAACTAATGATCTTTGCAACTGAAGTGAATAAATTAAAACTAACTTTAGCTGGACAATAACTTTATTCTAGAACTGCTGTAAAAGTTTAAGAGATAATTTCCTATTATCACTGTAAAGCTGCTTTGAAATGATGTTGTTAAAAGCACTATATAAATGAAGGTGACTTAACTTGACTTGTCTAAATCTTATGGTTTACTTTGCTTGATATAGCAATTGATAAACTTAACATGTTAAACAAGACAAATGATATATGGTTAATTTTATGACAAGTGTGCGATTTAATAACGATTAAAATTTTTAATGTATTAACAGCCCTATTTACATTCATTCATTCTGTATTTGTAAATTGAGAAATTAAATACTCACAAGTTCCCGTTCATCAACATATTTAAATTTCTTCATTGAGAAACCTTTCATGTTATACCCAACAATCTTATCAACGTTATAATCCACCTTCAGTAGCCACAGATAAATTAAAAAGACAATAGCATTAGTTGTTTTATGGGCTATATATACATTTTCTATATATTTTAACAAACATGTCAGATCTAGTTCCTCCCCTTTATAACCCTAATTATTAAGTTTCTATCAACAAAAACAGTTCTTACCACTCTTACATATGACAAGAGTGCACCCACGTTGATAATTGTTGTAAAAATGCAGATTTTTTTTGCCTGTGTAAAGAACAAAAAAACAAACACTTAATGTACAAGTCTTAAACAACTTTGGTTCCCATTCATTTAGTCACTACGAGTTACGTCAGTGACTGACGAATTGGGATTGTGCCTGAGAATCCTATCTCCTTTGAGTGTTAATGCACCCTTGTTAATGGACATTGGCCACACCCTGTGCTGCTTCTATAGGAAGCGAGCAGAGAGACACTCACCAAGCTTTTCACTTTGAAGCCGTGCATTTCTTTGTAGATTCACCTCTGATTTTTATCTACGTGTGTTGTCTTCAGAACCCGGAAGTGTTCCTGAGTTGTTGTGATGGCGTGTCAGCGGTGATCGTCTTCCTGAGGAACTCTGATAGAGCCCTTCTCTGTACACTGGAAGGCGATCTTCCCCTTTGCACTTCAACGCAAAGAGCATTTCTTCTGAAAGAGTAACACGGGTGTGTTTGCATCTTTTTCAAGATGTCATTCCACCCGTGCGTTTCTGGATGCGGCTGTTTCCTGGCCCTGGCTGACAGTCCCGATCACTGCCTCTCGTATCTGGGACATAAGCATGCTGACGTAGTATTTGTGGATGAGTCATGGACCCTCTGCGGGAAGATAACTATCTTGATGTTGAGATCGATACTTCAATACCTCATAAGAGGTGGGGTCCCCTCCGCTATCCCTGATCTAGTTCTCATGATCACCGTCTCCTAGGACAGGATATATCTGCTATTTTGCTCCACAGGCGAGTTCCACAACTAGTGAACCCTGCTTGGTTTTCCACCAGCTCCTTCGCCAGGTATATCACTTGTGTGCATGCCCGGTGTTCAGCCCCTATGCTAGACTAGGAGCCTATATGTTGTAATTCCCTTCGGGTGATCCCATATGTGTATTCTTCAACGGTTTCCCGGTTGACGAGCCCATGTCTTTCCTTTGGCAGAGCCGCTCTGCCACCCCTATTGGTGTTGCCTCCACCCTAACTAGGTTGGATCCTCTGCAGGGACCTTCCATATGTAGCACTGCCCTCTAGCCAGCCCATATATGTAATTCCACATGCTACAAGTGATTGATTTCTCTATGTAAGCCCTGTCCAAAGGGTGCGGGAGGATCAGACGGCTTATGCAGAGCACTGGTAGGTGCAGAAAATGTGGCGTTTTTCTTAGGGATCCCAATTCATCAGGCACTGACGTAACTCATAGTGACTGACTGAATGAGAACGTCTAGGTTACCTATTGTAACCTTGTTCCCTGAAGGAGGGAACAGAGGCATTACGTCTCATCATCAAAATCCCTGTGCTCACCACTGAGCAACTGGGCACTGCTCGGCTCCTCAGCGAAAACTTGTGAGTGTCTCTCTGCTTGCTTTCTATATACGTGCAGCACAGGGCGTGGTTTGCGATGAAAATCTCACTTGCCAATGTCCAATGGCTGGTTAACACGAGAAGGTGATAGGACTCTCAGGTGCGATCCTAATTCGCAAGTCACTAACCTAACGTCTCCGTTCCCTCCTTCAGGGAACAGGGGTTAAAATAGGTAACCTAGACGTTTCGTTCTCTGAAATTATAACTGCATTATATTAAGTGTAATGTCATTAACAAAGATTGAACTGTCCTTATTTGGAAAACTCACCTTGCCATAAACCAGAACATCAAAACGAATGCCATATCCCTTGATCAGGGTCCTAGTGTCTTTGCCATGACTGTTCTTGTAGTATTTAGCAAATCTGTAAAGATTACACAAAAACACCCATTTATTTGCAAAGTTTGTTCACTTCTTCTGAAGAAACATCTTTACTAGTTACTGTAAGACTGGAGCCTAGCTGTCTAGACTCAGAAAGGGCTATAGTCTTAGAAAACAAAGGACTCTTTAACATTAGCATTCTTATCCTGAGTCACTGATTTCCATTACACGAGAGTAGATGTTAAAACTTCATGCTGATTTGTACTCGGCTTTCGCCAAGATAAGCACCAACTAAGACATAGCTTTACAGTAACCTATGCTTCTCTATCCATTTATGCTTTTTTCCAAATGGTGATGTGAATATCCTTCTGTCTAGTGTTAACACGCGTCAGCACACACAACGGCTGCAACCACAGTTCGTTCTCCCCAGTGGATTAGCATGACAACCGTCTGGATTGAGCCGAGTAGGGGACATCTCTAGGGTCTTCAAGTGGGTTGCTTCCGTCCTCAGTGTTTCGTCGACTAGCCCACGACACATCAAGAGGGCTCAACAGTGACTCTGGCATCCCAGAGTCCCCCCCCTCCGTCCCCCACTCAACTCAGCCCAGCTTACTGACCTTTACATCCCTCCTGCTGCTGAGGTTGCTCCTTCCTCGTAGTTCACATGTGATCTAACCACAATCTCTCCGCAACCCGACCATTCGCGCCAACCCATTTGACTAAGGCTGTCGAGCCCCACTGTTGATGTTTAAAGCAGGATCAGTGGCAACGGTTCCGTATGGCATACCACCTACCGCAAAACACAATATCTGTCCAAACACCAATCCTCATTCACGCAAAATACACAGGAACATAATAACTGTAATTACTATGTAAACTATACAAATAAACAGACTCTTCGAGTTTTTCCAGAATTCTTCGAAACCATAGCGTGGCGGCCTGTACACAGCCAGCCAGATTCTTTCCGTCTCAACCACAGCCAGTTGCTGCTCCTTTCTGCTGCTTCAGATAAGTTCTTTACTGTGCGACGCAACTCTTGGCCACTGAATCCGACATCTCTGAGGAACCGGGTTGTAGTGTGCCACAAATCCTCGACAACCCACTTCCACTGGATAAACCCGGACTCTCCATCCTCGCTGTTCTGCTTCAGTGGCCAGATGAGCATACCGCAGTTTCTTCCTCTCATGTGCCTCATCTACAGCATCCTCCCATGGCACTCTTAACTCTATCAGTTGAACAATGCGTGCTGATCCAGACCACAAAACAATATCTGGTCGTAGGTTAGTGGTGGCAATCTCAGGTTGAAAAATAAACCGTTGATCAAGATCAGCCAGCATTTCCCAGTCCCTAGCAGCTTCCAGTTGTCCTGGGCGAGAATTGGTGTTAGCACCTTTTCTTGGTGTTTTCTCGCCTGGGCGGAGGAATATTGTCTTCTGTGTGTAATGTTTTGCTAGAACAGGTGGCAACTTATTGGTCATGTTTAGGACTGGGGCGATAAGGATTCTTACCGCGGTTGAAAAGCAAGAAATTCTTGCGGTATTGCGGTAAACCGCTATTAGACAGCCCAGACATCCTACAGCCCTCCATTCACCGATTCCATGACCTCCATGTCCTGCCACGTCGGAATTAGGTGTTGAGTGCGCCGGTCATCCAAAACCCTCCAAATGGCAGTGCTTTGCTCAAGAATGCGCGCTATCATTTTTTGCTTTCTTCCCCACCTGGTGGGGCAATCCTGTGAACAAATTAAAACACATTTAGGATAGACTATGCTTTAATATAATAACATGATTCAAATGTACATATTTTTATATTATATATATATATATATATATATATATATATATATATATATATATATTATTTATATTTTTATATTTTATAACATACATACATATTTTTATTAATTTACATATATTGTGTCATGTGCGCTTTTGTCTCAGTGGTTCAAGGCTATTTAACGAAGTCTATTTAATTTAACAAAATGTCGCTGCTCACACTACCGTGATCGTATATTACCTACTTATATAATATAAATATTTATATTTTTTATATTTTATTACATATTTATATTAATTTACATATCTCGTGTCCCCTTTTGTCTCAGTGGTTCAAGGCTATTTAACGAAGTCTTATTTAATTTAACAAAGCTGCTCACACTAGCGTGATTGTATAGTACTTATAATAATATAAATATTATTTATATTTTTTATATTTTATTAGCCTACATATTTATAATAATTTACATATC
The DNA here is from genome assembly GCF_051911475.1 of Siphateles boraxobius. Taxonomy (NCBI): domain Eukaryota; kingdom Metazoa; phylum Chordata; class Actinopteri; order Cypriniformes; family Leuciscidae; genus Siphateles; species Siphateles boraxobius. The sequence goes on from NW_027509153.1 coordinate 2,756,364, forward strand.
TCGTGTCCGCTTTTGTCTCAGTGGTTCAAGGCTATTTAACGAAGGATATTTAATAAAACAAAGTTTTTATTAAATCGCTGTTGGAAGAGAGTTAAAACTTACCAGTACTAAGGAGTGCTGAGGCAGGTCCAGCTCAGTTTGTTCTTTCTGAAGCCGTTGTTTCTTTTGCCAGCTATGGGAGAAAGCGGTCACCAGCGTTCGACACAAACCCATGGCCCGGGCGGTGCGTTCTTTTTCTGCTTTCATGGAGTTGGTGACGGCTAAATGGAGGTTGTGACTGAAGCATGGTAGCCATCCCCATCCAAGTTTCCGCACCGCAGCCACAATGTTGGCTTCGTTATCACTAGTGACACAAGCCAACCTCTTCGCATCCAGAGACCATTCTTTAAGAGCAGATTGCAGAGCCTCGGACAGGTTATCACTTGTGTGACTTTCTGGCATGAATGAGACTCCAAACACCTTGACTTCAGCTCCAAGTTGGTGTTCAGGTAATTATTGGTCACGCTCATATAGGGCATCATATTAACGTTTGACCACATATCTGTTGTGAGAGAAAAATGGTCCGCGTCTTTTAACTCGCGAGTCAAACTGTCCTTCATTTTCACATACTTCTCTGGTACTGCCTTTTTTGAAAAGTATTTTCTGTCAGGGGGGATGCGTCCTCAGGTTGGAAGTATTTGAGAGTGATACCGGTGTCATTTTGTGGCAAATTCTACAAATGGGCTCATCGAAATTGTTTGGAAGTCCTTTTTCGTCTGGTTCAAAGCCAAAATGTGCTCATATTGGCGACGTGACATTTGGCTTTGCCACCAAGTTAGCCCTCTCTGCCATGTTTCGATGGAATAGTTGCCTATCTACCTACCCGCTATTGTCGGCTGCGCAGCTCAACCACGTGAGAGAATCGTGTTAAATACGTTCAATTACAAACTGGGGTCCTGTTTTGGGGCTTTCTCATGAGTCATGCGCCTGTATTTTAATGCTTAAGCAAAATAGAATTCAAATTATAGGCTACAAGAGACATTACTTTCTCTCATTACATGTACTCTCGCATACAGGCCTAGTAGTCAATATGAATGGAATTTTATTATGTGTCATAAAACCTTCCGCTCCCCAACTCGCGAAAGGTCGCATTTGCTCCATCTTTTGATGATGATGAGTTTTGTTTAGAAAACCTTGAGTCCATGTTAGACACAATGTCACTAGACTCAATCCAAGTCATTAGAATCAATGAATCCATATAATTAGACAAAACGTGCAGGCAAACATTTTATTTATTTTTTTGCGGTGATGACAGTGACAAGCTCAGACCCGCGGTAGGGGTCACGTAACCGCGGTATTGCGGTAACCGTCCCAGCCCTAGTCATGTTACGCTTGTCTTCCAATGCTAAAGCCAAACATCGCAATACTTGGTCATGGCGCCAAGTAAACCGACCTTGGCTAAGAGCCACCTTACATCCTGTCAAAATGTGCCTTAAAGTGGCAGGTGATGAACACAAAGGACAAGAAGGATCCTCTCCTACCCAGAGGTTTAGGTTCTGCGGTGATGGGAGAACATCATATGTTGACCTGATAAGGAAACTGATCCTACACTCTTCCATTGACCAAAGGTCTTGCCAGCCCATTTTGCGTTGTTCCACACTCTCCCATCTCATCCACTCTCCCTGCTTGGCCTGGGAAATGGCCTTTATACACCTCATCCTCTCCTCCTGCTTTCGCACCTCGTTGACCACCAGCTTCCTCCTTTGAGCTGGGCCTGCCTTGTGCCATTTAGGAGGAGCTAAACTGAGCCCAAAACCCCCTCTTCCACGCTGTACCTGCCCCACGATATCCCCAATTTGAAGGGCAGCCTTTGCCTCTACTACAGATTTCTTTGCAATTTGAGATTGACTTACTGAGTCAATCTCAATTTAATTATAAAGCCCAAAAAACAACAGTGGTAAACCATTGTGCTGAAAAATATAATTTAAAAGAAAACTAAAAGACAAAAAAACAATATGACAATAAGACACAAACACACAGTTGATGTTTAGATAAACCCCATTTGACTAAGTCATTATAAGCCTTCTCAAGAGATGTTTTTAATTTTGCTTTAAAAGGTGATTCTGACAAGATTATTCTAAACTAAGAAGAAGAAACAGAAGCAGCTATGTTTTGGACTGTAAGCGGTTTATATAGGATTGGCTAAAACCTATATACATTAAGTTGCAGTAGTCTAGTCGAGATGAGATAAAAGTACAGAAAAATACTGGAATGAGTATTGCGTCGCTAAATGCTTTGGGAAAACTACTTTTTTTCGACAAATATTGAAGCCTTGCTGTATCACACAGTGAAATTTCATGAACCTATGGCTTTTCAGCCCGCCGAAATGCCTACCTGTCTTTATAATACAGTTCACTTATATTGAGTCACTAGACACTTTGAGAACACAATTCAATAGCGCCGTAATAATTGCAAAATGAAAATTGTTCTATGGCCCTGGCCTAAGTCACTTGAGGATAAGGGCCCTGAAGGCAGCAAGGCTAAGATAGTGTGAGGTACTCGCCTGAGACTAAGGGACACAGACCACTAGGTCAGAGCCTCGCGGAAAAGGTTTACAAAGCGTCACAGCTTGGCTGACTGGAGCGGTTTGAAGGGTGGGCCCTAAGGACTGTAAATGTTGGAATAGTAAGGGGACAAAGCCGGTTTAGCCTTCTGGGAGGCTAATAATGAAATTTCCGTTTAGAGCAACAGAGTGTTGCTAGACCAATTTAAATAGGGTGAGCCTCAACCTCGTATTTTTGTAATACTATTCTAACTAAGTGTACATGGGAACCCATGGCATGATTATATAAAGTTACAATTAGAGGAAATTTAGTTGGTCAGCTTATTTCTATGGTAATGGTCATGACATCTGGTTAGATAGTCTTACCTTGATTAAGTGTGTACAGATCTATGGGCACTAAATAGCACACTATTAGAAATAAGCACGCTTTGGGGGGGCATCTAAAGGTATAGGTCAATTGCCTCTGTCTAATGACCAAGACAGACGAGTTTGTGATTATGTGATCCGTATATCCAGCCGGTGCGAGACTTGAAGTGTTATAGGTATCCGAATGTGAGTGTGATTTCAATAAAGAGTTAAATAGAATAATCAAGTCTGTAGATAAATTATTATATAAATGGTCAATAACTAATTGGCATTCTAACCCAAATTCAAGGTTGTGATAAAATGGAATCAGATAAAAGTTTAATTGGAATTATATTACTTTGCCAAACACATAAAACAGAATGTGCAGGAGTGGGCGGGCCCTACAAAGTTAAAGTACAAACAACTGATACCGTAAGTTGTGCACTGGGGTTTCACTACTTTTTGGGTCCTTCTTGTCTATTCTGCGGAAGGAGTACTGGGGAGCACAGGTGTCCATATCCAGGTCACAATCCCACTGGATTTGCACTGCCATTATTCCCCCCTGAGCACAGAAAACACTCAAAGATGTCAGTCAGTTCTACAGCAGTGCACCATCAAAAAACACACATTCATCAACACAGAGTATCATAAGGGGATTAAAGCTTATTCATGATCAAATCAATGTCAAATAAACATAAAATAAGTTTCTGACATAGACTGCCATGGTCTGAAAATCCTCTCGAGTCTCTTCAAAAATATCTTTGATTCTGAAAATTGGGCAGTCAGGGTCCATATTTCTGTTGAACACACAATTTGCCACGTAGGATCTGCTCATGTTTGGTAGGATATTCCTTCTGCAAGAAATTAAGAAATAATAAACACTATATTAACTCACTTTATTAAGTAAAATTTATATGTTTGTTTTGCAGCAAAAAGATGATCTCTTTGATGACGAACAAAGATGAACATACTTTTTGAAGTTAAATTTGGTGAATTGAATATTATTCTTTATGTATATTGTGAAGTTCTCAGCATCTGCCAGGAGTGCTGGACTGAAATATCAAGACAAAAAAAAAAAAACATGAATATTGTGAATAACTGCTAAAACTAAGAAACAAGTTTCAACTTGTATTTTTTTTTAGTTTGAGATGGTGAATGGTGGGGGTTTTACTTGGGAGGTTCGACTTTCTTCTCCACAGGACACCAGGCCAACACCTCACATGTCTTCACTGAGTCTGAGAAATCGACACATCTACCTGTCTGAACACCTAAAACAGAGTAATGTCTAAATAGTCAGTACTGCATGGATTTAAAGTCACAAAAAGTCATATTTTGTATGCAGTGTACAGATTGGGCCATACCATTCCCTTGAGCATCTTTAAAGCCTTTGGTGCAGTTCATGTCAGATGTGCAAATGGAATTCAGGGTTGGATACTAAATGAAATTAAAATTAATACCAAGTAATATGATACAAAAAATGAATAAATGTAATACTAAGCCAACGACAGGTAAATGTCAAATCAGTTGATTTAGATTTAGAATAAATTAACAACCAAATCTTTTATGGTCATTCAATAGGTTTTAAGAAATAAAGCACAGCATGAAACACACTGAACCACTTGACTTACATCCTATGTGAAGGGAATTAAAGATTTAGAGAGGCCAAATTAAGCAATATACAATATCTTGTAAGGAACATTAGTTCTGAAAAATGGATATCCTGCTGGTTCATTTAACTATTACAATACAATTATAACAGTGATATAATGTTATTATTAATCATTTGTTTTGAGGTGTCATTTTAGTTGTGTTTTTGTTTCTAAATGGAATTTCAAAGAAGAGGAAAGATTACAAAAGAGCACATTTTTCTTCATGTCTGACCTCTGCACATTTTGACTGTGTTTGGTTTGGTGTGAAGATCATGTTGGTCATCAGAAAAAAAGAACTGTCGTCCTGCAACATGCAAAAACATGAGATTATGATTAGTGACACCTGTAATGAGTATAAGATAGAATGCAACTATCCCAGACTGCATACATATTGGTCAATAGAATTTCCAACTATGCATTTGTTTGATAAAACCTGTTTGGAAACAATTTTGGAATTCTGATTGGTGCTGTTAGTAGTGCAGAAATTACAAACTTCACTTTTAAGGCAACTAATGAGACATATGTTGCATTATGGTATTGTAAAAGTGAGCGCATAGCGAATCCAACCAAGAGCAGAAAGACATTTGATCCCTTAAAACTAATCTTTGATCACCAAAATGACATATTTAAACTGTCTTAATGGGTTAAAATAGCTTGAACGTAACTCTACACCCTTGCTTAATTTAGTATACGTGGATCCATGAATATGATAATTAGCCCCGCCTCCACTCACTCACAACAGCTCACAGATTCAATTAGTCAACTTACTGAGGTAAACTGCACAATGGTATCGCTCTTTACAATGTCTGACACATAACGGTAATTGATATGATTAGCCTTTTGCATGACTATGTTATCAAACAGCTAATAATGTGTTGCTAACGTTACACAAACTATGTTCCCATTCGCATGAGTCAGCTGCCTTCTAACAATCATCAGAAATAATTTCAACAACTCAGAACGTCAGTGGAAAAAGGCATATAGTTCATCATAACATCGCAATAAACGTCACACACCTATTGCTACACCTAAATCTACCTGATTTTTCATATCAACAGAAAAATGTAATCTGGCATCTCAAGGCTCCCCTGCTAGTTTGCGGTTAATGATATGCTAAAGCATATTAAAAACACCACATAGACATATAAACAACATTAAAAACTTGATTTTCACCACAGGGGGACTTTAAGAATACTTTTAATAATCACCAATATCAATAAACTAAAGTCAAGTCACCTTCATTTACATAGCGCTTTTAAAAATATGGACTGTTTCAAAGCAGCTTTACAGTGATAATAGGAAATTAAAGTAAAAGAGATTGTTTTGGCCTTACAGCAGCTCTAGAATAAAGTTTTTGTCCTGCTAAAGTTAGTTTTGATTGATTCACTTCCGTTGCAACGATCATTAGTTATTAACTTAGGGGCCGCTAACACGACACGGTTATAACAAAAAATTCTGTAATGCGATCCGGCCGCTCATTTGCATAAAACATTGCCTGGTGGCTCTGAGAATTTTTTTATCCCTTCCACGTAGCCACGTGAATCGGAATTATCCCAACAATGTTTTATCAGTACAGAGGTAAAGGGAAGGAGGCATTCACAAGGGAGAGACTAGTTGACACTTCAGGACTGCGATGTTGTTGTGTCCAGGGGAAGGTCCTTCATCAGATTCGGATACGGCCAGGATCGGGCGGACTGCGGTGAACCTCGGGATAAACAGAGACTAATATTAGCGTAGACGCCATCCTTCTTATGATGTACAAAGTACATCAGGATTTATGGGAAGAGCCATCTTCACGCCATCTTCCATCTGGCAAGCTCCTTCCGTTGCCCGTGCCGCGATGCCCCTGGTCACACCTAGGAGTAGACTTCGCGACCGACCTACCTCCCTCCGAAGGTAATACATGTATCATAGTCATTGTTGACCGATTCTCCAAATCCTGCCGTCTGTTTCCTTTGCAAGGTCTACCTACTGCAATGAGTACCGCAGAGCTACTGTTCAATCACGTTTCATCTCTGAGAAAATCAATAATATCAGTATTAATAATATCAATAAAATAACTGACGCACTTCCCACATCTTTTTTCAACAGTGTGTTAAACAGCTTAGAAGCAGATCTCCTAGAAGTGGTAAATGCCTCACTTCTCTCTGGGAGTTTTCCGACCTCCCTGAAAACTGCTGTTGTCAAGCCCCTCCTGAAAAGAGCAATCGGGATAAGACCATATTAAACAACTATAGACCGATCTCAAATCTTCCTTTCATTGGCAAGATCATTGAAAAAGTTGTCTTCAATCAGCTGAACAAATTCTTAAGCTCGAATGGATACTTTGACAATTTTCAATCTGGTTTCCGACCGCATCACAGCACAGAGACCGCGCTCATAAAGATAATAAATGATATTCGCTTAAATACTGATACAGGCAAATTATCAGTGCTGGTACTACTCGACCTCAGTGCTGCATTTGACACTGTCGATCACAACATACTTCTTGACAAGCTGGAAAACTGGGTTGGGCTTTCTGCGATAGTCCTAAAATGGTTCAGGTCATACTTAGGAGGCAGAGGTTATTATGTGAGTATAGGAGACCATAAGTCTGAGTGAACACCCATGACATGCGGAGTCCCGCAAGGCTCAATTCTTGCGCCACTCCTATTCAACCTGTACATGCTCCCAATGAGCCAAATAATGAGAAAGAACCAAATCGCTTACCACAGCTATGCAGACGATACACAGCTCTACTTATCCCTATCGCCTAACGATTTCAGCCCCATTAACTCTATGTTCCAATGCATTGATGAAGTAAACAATTGGATGTGCCAAAACTTTCTTCAGTTAAACAAAGACAAAACTGAAGTCATTGCATTTGGAAACAAAGATGAAGTTCTCAAGGTGAACGCATACCTTCAGTCTAGGGGTCAAACAACTAAAAATCAAGTCAGGAATCTGGGTGTGTCTCTGGAGTCAGACCTTAGTTTCAGTAGTCATGTCAAAGCAATAACTAAATCAGCATACGATCACCTGAAAAATATTGCAAGAATAAGATGCTTTGTTTCCAGTCAAGACTTAGAGAAACTTGTGCATGCTTTCATCACCAGCAGGGTGGATTATTGTAATGGACTCCTCACTGCCCTTCCCAAAAAGACCATAAGACAGTTGCAGCTCATACAGAACGCTGAGCAGAACCAGAACATATGAACACATCACACCAGTCCTCAGGTCTTTACACTGGCTGCCAGTTACATATAGGATTGATTTTAAAGTATTATTACTGGTATATAAATCACTAAATGGCCTAGGACCTCAATACATTGCAGATATGCTCACTGAATATAAACCAACAGATCACTCAGCTCACTAGAATCACATCAGCTAGAAATACCAAGGGTTCACTTCGCGAGGAAGTGTGAGGACGCTGGCGCAACTCTGGCTGCCGCTTCTCCTTCAGCGCGTTAAGTTGTTTATTTTATGGTACTGTTGATTGGTTTTATCGGCTGATGTTACCTGCTGCTAATATGCTGCAATACTGTTTTTTATTTGTTTTTATACTGGCATTTTTTGGAGTTTACGGCAAGATTAATTTCGACCTCCCGGACTGCACTATGCTGAAATACTCTGCCATGGAACTTTTACAGCTTGGTCATCTTGCGCCCCCTGCGACTGGTGTTTGGGAAAAACTGCGATCGCTACAAATTCTCTGTCGGCCAAAATACGTTCATCGTGGCTCCCGCCGGAATTTGCATTCAAGCGGAGCCGGTATTAACTCAGTTTGGTCGCAAAGGCGTTTGGATCGCCGCCATTTACCTATCCGTCATGTCTGCCCTGCTTACTTCTCCTACCTCCAGAAGTCTACTCCATCCAGCTGTGGTGTCCGCCTTGACACAATCAGGTTTGCACATCTGAACACTCGCTCTATAAATAATAAAGCAGCTATACTCTGTGACATTGTTTTGGACAAAAAACTGGACTTTTTCTGCCTGTGTGAAACGTGGCATCAGCCAAATGACTATTTCAATCTAAATATGTGTGCTCTGCCTGGCTACACTTATCTTGACCGGCCGTGCTCCACCGGTAGAGGTGGCGGTCTTGCTGTCATCTACAGATCTGATGTTGCAGTAACTGAGGTTTCATTGCCGTGCTTTTCATCATTTGAATGCTTGGCCTTTAAGCTGACTGGTCTCTCATCAGTTATTGTGTTAAACATCTATCGTCCTCCCAAACTTAACTCTGACTTTTTTTCTGAATTTACTGAGTGTTTGACACTTGCCAGTGCACTCTGTCCAGTTACTCTTTTAACTGGTGATTTTAATATTCATGTTGACAATATGGCTTGCAATAATGCTATGTGTTTCATGGATACACTAGAATGTTTTAACTTCACACAGCATGTTAACTTTTCGACACACAAACATGGTCATATATTAGATCTGATTTGCACTTCAGGAGTAGGCCTACTTATTGAACAACTTGAATGTACTGAGGTATGTATAAGTGATCACAAGCTCCTCACGTTCAATTTAACTCCTCCTTCTTTGCAGACAGTGAAAGAACGTGTTATTTGTTTTAGGAAAATCAGTGAGATTGATCTTGATCTGCTTAGTCATACTATGGATGATTTACCAGTTGCGCCCTCTATTGATCAGTATAATGCTGCTTTTACATCTATTCTGGAGGAGTTTGCCCCTTTGAAAAAACGTGTTGTTTCTTTTAAAAGATCATCCCCTTGGTATACATCTGAGTTGCACAAATTGAAGGTGATAGGCAGGCAGTTGGAACGAAAATATAAAAAATCTGGCTTAACAGTTCATAGATCAATGTTTGATCAGCATCAGATTGAGTATTATAATGCTCTCAAAGCTGCAAAAGTGGCATATTATTCTACTATCATTAGTATCACAGAGTTCTCTTTAGAACAGTCAACAATCTAATTAAATCTCCCAGGGGCTTTAACTGTTCTACCAATGAGCAGTGTAATGCATTTCTCAACTACTTTTCATCTAAGATTGAGAATATTTATAACGCCATTGCCTGTGAGGACGCTTCTGAGTTTGTTGAGGTGCATTCTCCTAATCTCTCTGGTCATGCTTTTTTAAGTTTTGGTACTGTTGATTTTGATTTTATTTCTAAACTTGTTTTGTCAATGAATTCTACAACTTGCATACTTGATCCCCTACCTACAACTATTCTGAAAAACTGTCTGCCTGTCATTGTGCTCCACATCACTGCTATTGTAAATGCTTCACTCAATACAGAGAATGTCTCTTCTGCTTTAAAAATGGCTGCAGTTACGCCAGTTCTTAAAAAGCCTGGGAGTGATATCACCGATATGTCAAATTATCGACCCATCTCCAATTTACCTTTCCTGGCAAAAGTGCTTGAGCGTGTGGTTGTTGGCCAACTCCATACTCATATCTGTACGAATAGCCTATTAGAAACTTTTCAATCCGGGTTTAGATCAGGACACAGTACAGAGACTGCTCTAGTCAGGGTCCTGAATGACCTCCTCGTTATAGCCAACTCTGGGGCTTGTAGCATTCTGGTTTTGTTAGACCTTAATGCTGCATTCGATACCATATACCACAGCATATTATTGGACAGATTGCATACATGGATAGGTCTGTCTGGAACTGTGTTAAATTTGTTTAAATCCTACCTCTCAGATCGTTCCCAATTTGTCTGCCTGGGTTCTAACAGATCTCAGACTGTGCCCCTGAGTCAGGGTGTCCCTCAGGGGTCAGTTTTGGGTCCTGTTTTATTTAGTGTTTATATGTTGCCACTTGGGCAGATCATTCAGAAGTATGGCCTGAGCTATCACTGTTATGCGGATGACACGCAGATTTATATCAGCTCTCAGCCCGATCTTAATTCTGCCTCTTCTAAACTTTCTGACTGTCTGTTGGAAATTAAAGCGTGGATGAAACTCAACTTTCTAAAACTAAACTGCTCCAAAACTGAAATCTTATTAATTGGCACTCCAATTAATGTCAGTAAATGTAAGGAGTTTAAACTTTCAGTACACAATACGCAATTGTCCCCTTCTGGTCAGGTGCGTAACTTAGGTGTGATTTTTGATGCCCAGCTAACTTTTAATTCACATTTTAAAAACATAATGAAGGTTGCTTTTTTCCACCTGAGGAACATTGCACGTATTAGACCATTTCTCTCTAGGCCTGATGCTGAGAAGCTTATCCATGCCTTCATCACATCAAGGCTTGATTATTGTAACTCTCTTTTTGCGGGTCTACTATTAGGAGGTTGCAATATATTCAGAACTCTGCCGCACGTGTTTTGACTCATACATCCTCACGCGATCATATTACACCTGTGCTCCAGCAACTGCATTGGCTTCCAGTTCAGTCACTTATTGATTTTAAAATTCTTATTTTAACCTATAAAGCAGTACATGGGTTGGCTCCAGATTACATCTGTGACATGGTTACTCCATCCATTCCCGTTCGCTCTCTCCGCTCTGCTGGCTCTATTTCTCTGTGTCAGCCTCGTTGTAAATTAAAAAGTAGTGGTCGACCGATATGGGTTTTTTGATGGCCGATGCTGATATCTTAGAGAGCAGGGTGGACGATGGCCAATATAAAACAGATATTTATATTTATATATCAAACATATATATACACACACACACACACATATATAATATATACATACACACTTTATATTTATATAAATCAATATTTAATAAATTAGATAAATGTAATAAATATTTAAAAATATTTAAAATAAACATGCTTAGGCCCTATACTTTAGATGGCAACTTCTTGAATCTGCAATCCTATTACAGTATTTTTCACAAATAAAGTAATTGTTTAAAAATATATGAATATGTGAATAAAAAGGAAGTAAACACTGTAACAGGGCACTCAGTAATCTGGTAATTTCATGCGCACTGATAATCATATTTTTTTTACTTTGACTTTTGACAAGGTAACGCTAATTTTACATACAGCACACAGTGAAAACGACATGAATATGACACAGTGGGCCACTGGATATAGCACAGCATATTTTAAAAAGAAGGATTTAAAGTGTTTCGATCGCGTCTCCTGTGAAGCTGATCTTCTGTTCACATTTACTCGCTTCACACGGACCGTCACTCGCAGGAACACGTTTATATCGGCTACAAATGCACACTTCACAAGATATCACAGCTGGATTCGATTAAATCTGCAAGGTTTGTGAAATTAAATGTTTATTAGATATTCAGAGATTTGTTTAAATTATGTAGATGCGCATTTGCTGAATGTTGACGGTAAATGAGAAAGTATTTTAGCCTGATTATTTGCCTTTTCGGTTACAAATAATATAAAAGCAAACGCATTACTTTTTTGCAAACTATTTTCTTTGATTACCAGTTCTGTAGCCACCGGTTCTGTCTAACAAAGTATTAGATCTGACTGACAGAGAGACGGAGAATGTGAGTGAGCGCTGTGGGATCAGATTCAGGCGATGCCATTCTCTTCTCAGGTGCTGGTGTTCTCAGCGCTGCCCGTCAAAATAAAAGTCTGCAGCGCCGTCAAAATAAAAGTTCTGCTTCCAACACATCGGCCAATCAGAAAAACTTATCGGCCGATGCCGATATTTAAAAAAAGCCAAATATCGGCCGATATATCGGCCGTGGCGATATATCGGTCGACCACTATTAAAAACCATGGGGGGGAGGGCCTTTTTCTATAACGCACCCAAGTTATGTAACACACTACCCACATCTATTAGGGATGCTGTCTCTGTGGATTGTTTAAGAAACTTCTTAAAACATCTTTTTGGTAAAGTTTTTAATTTATAATTGTATTATTTTTATGTATTTTGATCCTTATATATATATATATTTTTTTTTTTTTTTCGTGTTTGATTATTTTGTTCTGTTCAAGTTTTAGCGGTTTGAGACAGAGAAAGGCGCATTACAAAATAAAATGTATTATTATTATTATTATTAAGCATGGTGAGTCTGCTTTTAGCTACGATGCCAGCCGCAGCTGGAACCAGCTTCCAGAAGAGATCAGATGTGCTTCTACAGTAGTCACATTCAAATCCAGACTCAAAACACATCTGTTTAGCTGTGCATTCAATGAATGAGCACTGTGCCACTGCTCGTCCGACTGTTCATACTGTATTTTATTTTATGTTTAAATTATTCTGATTTCTTTTGATTATTTCTGTATTTTAATTTTTTATTCTAAACTGTTTTAATTCTTCTGATTTCTTTTCATTATTTTAATTTCTTCTATGTAAAGCACTTTGAATTACCATTGTGTATGAAATGTGCTATATAAATAAACTTGCCTTGCCTTCCCTAGAGCCCAAGAGGAAGCCACACTCTGGGTGGAGTGGGCTTTCACACAAAGGGGGCATGGTCGACCTTGCTGCTGGTATACCAAAGCAATGGCGTCCACTATCCAGTGAGACAGCCTTTGCTTGGAGAGAGCCTTTCCCTTCAGCTTCCCACCATAACAGACAAAGAGCTGGTCTGAGGTCCTGAAACACTGCGTTCTGTCTACGTAAGCATGGAGGGCACGTACTGGTCAGACCAGTGCCAAGGCTGGGTCTGCCTCCTCCAGGGGCAGCGCTTGCAGGTTCACCACCTGGTCTCGAATGGGAGTGGTAGGAACATTGGGCACGTATCCAGGCCGGGGTCTCAGGATCACGTGAGAATAGGCCGACCCGAATTCCAGGCACGCTACGTCAATGGAAAATTAGTGCAGGTCCCCAACCCTCTTAATGGAGGCCAGTGCGACCAGGAGCGCTGTCTTATTTGACAGAAACTTAAGCTCCACTGATTGCAAAGGCTCAAAGGGAGCACTCTGTAGTGCAGTTAAAACCACTGAGAGGTCCCAAGAGGGAACGAGAGGAGGGCGAGGAGGACAGAGTCTGATTGTGATTTTATTAATTTTGAGGAATATTGGATCTTTTCTTTGAGCAAGTGAGATGAGTAAATGCACACTCACATTTAGTCTAGAACTTCAATAACCATCATGTTTAAACACACACACACACACACACACACACACACACACACACACACACACACACACACACACACACACACACACACTGCCCCAACACTGCCTGACAATACACACAAGAACCAATAAAGTTTGTGTACAGTTTCTCCTTCACTTCATCCTATTCTTCTCTTCATCCTAATATTACAATCGATGTCACAGTTTTTATACCTGTAAATAAAAAATACTGTATGCATTGTTTGTAATTCTAATGCACTCCTAAAACGGATGCGTTAAAAACAACACATCCTGTTAAAAACCACACATCCTGTATAAAACAACACATCCTGTGTAATTTCTTAACACATTTGTGAGTCTAGTTAAGAACAATACAGTTTGGGCTACTTTTAACCAAGTTTTTATCCCTCTTAACAAAGACAACACAGAATTACATACAATGTGGTAAAATAGTGATAACACAAAAGGCTCATCAGAACCACTGTATTATAGCATACATTTTTTTTGTTTTTACTGACATTGTAAATAACTCTTGTAAGTTAAAAGAGCAAACACAAAGCATAAAAAAAAACGATGATCCAAAACGATGATCCAAAAAAACCTTCAGCCAGTAACTTCTCTGTGATCATTGAGGTGATGTGTTGGCACTGACAAGGGTTCATTTGTACAATTAAAATCATCTGGCCTGTACCTCGCACCATATTACCAGACTACCTGAGATGGGATGATGTAGTCAGCCACATCCCAGATCTGTTCACCGAGCTCGGGGGTGTTTGTTAGAGCGATGCCTTTCACTTTGGTTGTGACAGAGCTGAGGATGTCGTCAGTGTCCTGGTGGTCTCCACACAGAAGCACAAAACTGTATCAGAATCACACCAGAATAAACATAAGTAAACATTACTATTGTATGCTGAAGGTCTGTGAAATGAACTGTGTGAATGTCATGTGTTTGCAAATCATTTAGGTTAGATAAAGACAACACTGTAAATTGATGACTCTGAATTTTCTAAGGTTGTTTTTTAGTCACTTAAGCAACTTACCAGAGAATCAAAGGAATCGCTAACATCTGATACAAGCGATATAATGTTCCGATTGTACAGGATTTTACCACTAGTATTTGTGGTGTAGAGTATTCACAAAAACAGCTCTTTACACACTTTATCATTGGGATTTAGGCTGCTTCCTATAGTTGAGATGTCAATCCTCTAACGTTCTCTTCTCTTTCTGTTTGAGAAGAAGTGAAAGAGGTCTGAAGTTTTTAGGCGTGTACTAAAAAGACAGCGCAGACACACTGAGAGTGAAGAGTTTTGAGCTCTACTGGACAGTTAAAATGCTTGAAATTTGCCTTTAGAGAACATAGACCCATTACATGCAAAGTGAGATATTTCAAGCCTTTATTTGTTATAATTGTGATGATTATGGCTTACAGCTTATGAAAACCCCAAATTCAAAATCTCAGAAAATTTGAATATTACATGAAATCAATAAAAAAATGGATTTTAAATACAGAAATGTCGGACCTCTGAAAAGTATAATCATATAATCATGTACTCAGTACTTGGTTTGGGCCCCTTTTGCATGAATTACTGCCTCAATGTGGCATGGCATGGATGCTATCAGCCTGTGGCACTGCTGAGGTGTTATGGAAGACCAGGAAGCTTCAATAGCAGCCTTCAGCTCTTCTACATTGTTTGGTTTCATGAATCTCATTCCTGTTTTGGCAATGGCCTATAGATTCTCTATGGGGTTCAGGTCAGGCGAGTTTCCTGGCCAATCAAGCACAGTAATCCATGGTCATTGAACCAGGTTTTGGTACTTTTGGCAGTGTGGGCAGGTGCCAAGTCCTGCTGGAAAGTGAAGTCAGCATCTCCATAAAGCTTTTCTGCTGAAGGAAGCATGAAGTGCTCTAAAATGTCCTGGTAGACGGCTGCGCTGACTCTGGACTTAATAAAGCACAGTGGACCAACACCTTTTTTGTGCCTCTCCATTCTTCCTCCAGACTCTGGGACCTTGGTTTCCAAATGAGATGCAAAATTTGCTCTCATTAGAAAAGAGGACTTTGGACCGCTGAGCAACAGACCAGTTATTTTTTTCTTTAGCTAAGACGCTTCAGACGTTGTTTGTTGTTCAGAAGCGGCTTGACAAGAGGAATACGACATTTGAAGCCCATGTCCAGGATCCGTCTCTGTGTGGCTCTTGATACAGTAACTCCAGCCTCAGTCCACTCCTTGTGAAGCTCCCCCACACATTTGAATGGCCTTTTCCTGACAATCCTCTCCAGGCTGCGGTCATCCCTACTGCTTGTGCACCTTTTTCTTCCACACTTTTCCCTTCCACTTAACTTTCTATGAATGTGCTTTGATACAGCACTTTGAGAACATCCAACTTCTTTTGCAATTCCCTTTTGAGGCTTTCCCTCCTTGTGGAGGGTGTCAATGATAGTTTTCTGCACAACTGTCAGGTCAACAGTCTTCCCCATGATTGTGAATTCTACTGAACCAGACTGAGAGACCATTTAAAGGGTTCACCCAAAAATGAAAACTCTGTCAGTAATTACTCTCCCTCATGTTGTTCCAACCCCATAAGACCTTCGTTCATCTTCGGAACACGAATTAAAATATTTTTGATGAAATCTGAGAGCTGGATCACTCCTCCATAGGCTTCTAAGGGATTGAAACTTGCCAGCCCCGAAAAGTTATTAAAGACATCGTTAAAATAGTCCAAGTGACTACAGTGGCTCAAT